>NW_027472581.1:33039689-33437189 GCF_030347505.1 Rhynchophorus ferrugineus
TACTCTAAGAGGCTTATAAACAAAGTATGAAATGAAATTTTGTATATACTCTTATGGAAAATAAGAAGATTAGAGCAACAGATTTTTGTTGTAATTTTAGAGAAATAGCACCCAAAGAAGTCAACACCTTTTACTAAAATTTAGTAATTACTCACGTTTTTCTGTCTGACTTTATCGTTAGAAATATTAAAAATACCAATATCAATTTATATGTTCTATATATTAAATGTGTTCTGCAATATTATAGTGTACTCGTAAATCCACAATATTAACTTCAGATGGCTTTTAAACAACCTCGGTAAAAATATCGTTTCTTTTAGGAGGCGCCTAATTCCATTTTTCTTAATTGCCATGGATTATTGAACTATACCAGGCAGATTTCGGACGGCTTGCTATAAATCTTAACGAGTTCTACCCTCGAGTCGGTTACCTGAACAATGTGGGTTTCGAAACGATCTTAATATTCAGAATGGACTGTTGTTATAACATGGATCACTGTCCTCTAATAAATTCAGAATCCCGGCGAAATTAAGCGATAGACTATATAAAATTCTGTTAAGGTATTTTTTATTATTGGGTAAATATACTTTAGTTGTTTTCTCTTAACATTTGTTAACTGAAATCCAATACAATATCTAATATACGTGTTACTATATTTAAGTATTGACATTTTTAAAACTTTTCAATTGATCGATCGATCTCACATTAGATTAAAAATAAATCAATCTATAACATCTGCGACCTATAAATCTATAAGCTAATTTACGAAAGCTTATTATTATTCAAAACTATTTGAATAGCTTTTTGTTAATTGACAGAAGAGATTTAAAATGCCATTTTATTTTGTACATAACTTCATTTTATATTAGCTATTGTCCGTATACGTTTTTTAAATGTTTATTATTTACTTCATCACTTATGTTCCCAACTTGTTCACTTATTTGTGAAGTGTTCTCTTTATCTATAGACTATCGTATTCCTTTTGCTTGTTTTTATTGTTATGAAAACCTGAATCAATTTGGGATTGGATTTTATTAATTGGAAAACTTCACAATAAAACATGAAAGAAGTTATAAAATTACAGAAAAATAAAATCAATACGGGACAGTTTGCAGGAAATGAAAGGATTAAAGAGAATGAAACCACTCGGGCTTGTACAAAGTGTATGTCAAGTATACCGGTAATTAATTACCAGCACTAGTTATAAATATGTAATAGGATAATTTGGTATATATATATATATATATATATATATATATATATATATATAATTTGGTTATATGGAATACTACTATGGGGAACCGCTAACAAGTCTAATATATCCATTAATAACGGTTCCAAAATAAAATGTTGCGTGCCATTGTCGATGCTCCGAACTATGTTTCAAATCAAGTGATACAACGCGATATTCCTCTAGAACCAATAACGAGTATAATTCAACGTGTTTGTGTGAAATAATTCGAAAGAGTGTCACTGTACTGTGTATCCCAATGTACTCGCTAATCAGCAAAATATGCGAAGTGGCAGTGAAGTGCGTAGACAAAAACGTCTAACACCATCAGATCTGATTATTGGACATATATAATAAGCTTTAGAATAAGACTAATTAATCAGAATGGTATTATATACAGGAGATCACTTAATGAAGTGATTTTCTACATGCCATGTGTATATAATATAAACATAACAAATACTTATTGCCCTCTGGGCAGATTGTTGAACAACTCAGAGTGATAAAAAATATCATTTTATTCCACTGATATTATGTGCAAAACTACATAAGCTACATTCCGCCAAAATAACAGCATCATCGGTTAATAGTTCTTTGAAAAGGTCGAGTTTTGTGCCTGCATTACTTTTCTTGATTCTTAAGAAAGATACTAAAAGTTATCGTTTGCCGCTAGAGTCTTACGGTGAGTATGCTCCAGTCATAATTACATTTGAAACGTGGATTCGCCGATTCAAATGTGATGATTTCAACGTCCAAGGTAAAGAAAGTCCTGGTAGGCGGAAATATTTGCAAAGGCGGAATAGCAGGGGTTATTCTATGAAGATCCAATACTCGAAATTGCTTTTGTGCAATTGGCTGAAAAATTTTATGTAAGCTGAATCGAAATTTGTGAACGATTAGAAGCAATGGAGAAGATACAATGGAAATACTGAGTTGAAAAACATAATTAGAAAATTGATCCTCAGTGAAACTCTGCTTCTAGATTATGAAAGGAAGTAAATTTTTGCATCGAATTGTAACAGGATGGTTATGAAAAACTAATTTATTTGGAAAAACATTACATGGCGATGCTGGACCTTACACTGCATGGCCAAATCACTTTAGTCGTAAGAGTGTCCGGTGCATATTATGAATTATTGAAACCTGGACAAATAGTTAATACTACAATTAATGTAGTAATTAATGTGTAATCAATTTGAATTATCTGTTAATCGAAATACGTTCACAGTATGCTCAAAGAAATGATAAGATAATTGTTCAGCATGACAACGTGCCGCCTTATACAGCAAAACCAATCAAAGAAGTGTTGTAATCACTTCCCTGCTCTCCCGCCCTCTTCTCCAAATTTAACTCCATCGGATTATCACTTTTTCGCACTAATTCGCACTTCCAGAGCAGCACCCCATTTGGTTAGAAGGAAAAGCCCTTCGTTTTGAAAGGCACCCATAAATTGCTTAAGAAATTGTGAAAATAAGTGCAATACTATGAATAAATACATTATTTTAACTACCCATCGTAAATGACGTGTATGTTTTAATGAAACAAAAAGGAAAATAATTATCGACACACCTGCTAAATGTTACTAGTATTCACACCTTAATTTAGTCTAATTTAACTTTAATTCATTTAATGCTGCACTTTTATTAATTATCTAAATGAATGCATCTAAGTAAAAAGAAAAGTAATAATAAATTAATTTTTAAATTAAAATTATACTAACAGTATTTAATAATACATGTTATATAAAAAGTGTTATGAAATTTCTTAAGTAAATATAATCGGTTATCTGAAATGTTGAAAAATATTACCTGTGAATACATACTCGTATGTAGCTGTTTGATGTACATTTCGACGCATTTTATATTTACGCCATCAAAATATGCATTTTATACCCAACAACTTTTCGAATATCAAAAATCGTTGATTTCGTTCATTAAATAGCGGTGATGAGGGAATAATAAGGAAATATTGGTTGTCAAGTCTGGATTATATAACGAATTAATTAAATACTTGCGTTTTAAATGTTCAGAAAGTCACTTAAGTTTATTTGTAAGTTATAGTAATATGTGATGTTAATATATATAGACATTAATCTCAAACTAAATTACAGAAGCTTCAATTTCATAAAAATTCAATTCCCACACATTTGCCGGCTTGGTGGCGCAGTGGCAAAGGCGATGGGAGGGTCCTCCTACTGTTGCGATAGGCGCGGGTTCGAATCCTGCTGGGGCATCGTCGTAAATTTATGTTTGTGATTGTTTAAAATTTGTAAATGTTCTAGGCAAGAGTGTAAAATTCGACAAGGAAAATTATCCCAGTCACGCCAGTAAGCAGGCTGGGTACGACCGGATGTCTTCTGGAATGATTTCTAAAGTTGGTCACTCGCCAGTCGGTAGGCTTAATGCTGAGGACCGTGGTTAGGAGCCCACGTTAAACTTTAGGCCCAGTCCAGATAAACCCATAGTTGGTAAAAGGTGACTTTAAAATATATTTTTAAAAAAATTCACACACTCAACTTACTCACCGTGTAAACTTTTAATGGAACAATTATCGATTTTGGATGGCTTTAACTAGTATGGTTGGTAGGTCTTCATCGCCAAAAGTTAAATTAAGCTCATGAAGCTAATAAATCTTGTAAATTGAGCGTTAGAGATAGCAGAGAAAAAAATCTATATTTTTTTACAATTACGAAAAATATAAATATTTTACAAAATATATATCGATATTCTTAAGAAATAATAAAAATAAACTTAAACTTAAAAAATAAACTTAAAAATAAACCAAAATAAAAACTTAAACTAAAAACTTTTAAAATTAAGTACCATTTTAAAAGGTTTAGTAGGAGTAAGTAAAAGGCTTATAAAAATATATTTAATTTTTTGAAAAAATATGGAAAAATATCGGCTAATAAAAATATCTATATATTTGTCCAAAAAAATTTCGGTAAAAAAAATTCGATATTTTCTTCAAAATATATGGAAAAAATATATCGATATTTTTCCAGCGTATATATTGTACGAGATTATAATATTTGTGATGCCAATATTATAAATAATTGTTTTAATAAACGCGATAAATAAAATGTTCGAGTATCAAAAGGAGTAAATAAAATTGACACAGTATTGATTTATTATTATATTTATTTTTCTATTGTTTTGATAATAAATTACCAGGATGAGGCATGAGAAGAATAACCTCCGTAAGAACTTGGAACATATGATGCTAATAGTCCACCAGAGGATCCGGAACCGTATGAGCTGCTGTAGCCGGAACCATAAGAGCCGGATCCGTATGATCCTGAACTGACAGAAACTGGTGCAGACCAGGCAGATCCATACGAGCTTTCATAAGAGCCACCTAGTGAGCTTGAACTGACTGATACAACAGGTTCAGCAACAACGTATTCGTATGTAGATATTGGAGCTTGGTATGAGTATGAGTGACCGGTACTGACTGGTACGGGTACCTATATTTCACAACAATTATTTATGATAAAACAATATTCATGACAATTTTAATACAAACCTGAACATATACTGGTTTTTCAACAGGAACTGGTACATGATTGGTGATGGGCACTGGATAAGGTTGAGGAACATTAACAGTTTTAGTGACTTCTACGGGATAGGGTTGTGGAACTGGCACAGTCTTGGTCACAGTTACTGGGTAAGGTTTTGGTACTTCCACGGTTTTGGTTACAGTGACTGGATAGGGTTGAGGTACAGGAACTGCAACTGGGGTGTTGATGGTTTTCACCTCGTGGGTGTGAGTATGGGTGTGAACGTTGGCGGCGCCAACTGAGCCAGAGTAACCTCCAGACAAACCACCGCTTCCATAACCGGAGTAACCTCCAGCATTGGATCCGCCATAACCATATCCGCCAGCGTATCCAGAACCTGAAAATGTTCGATGAATATTTTAAATAATACTGATACCTAGGCGATACGAGGACGTTATTAAAATTATTGTTGACTGAATCAATAATTTTGTTTGTATTTTTTCGCTTTGGCAACAGAGAGGTTATGAGAAAAAAGTTGAATATCATTTTCAAAGTATTTAATCTACATATTTTTGTGAAAGTTATGATGATATAACGAAATAAAGAGAAAGCAATATTTGGTAAATATAGCCTGTCTAACCTGTCTTTTACCAATTAAGCCACACATTGCTAAGTCTTATTTTATAAAAAAAAAACATCTTGAAATTACTTTTATTCACATTCATTTATATATATTCTAAATTTATAAGGATAATTTATTTCAAGTTCATTATTTGAATAAATAACAAAAATTCAAATAACTATACTATTGTTCAATTGTACTTGCATTATTTTTTATTATTATTTAAGTATTATATTGTTACTAGTCCCATCGACATCGGCCCTATCTCAGTCTTTGATGAAATAATGTTTATACATGTCACTGCTGTATGTTTTATTACATGCACCTCACTACACAACACTACACAAGATCAGATGGTTTGATTATTTTCAGTCAGTGTCCTGCTCTGGTGATATCCAAAAGTTGCAATATTCTCATGAGAATGCAATTCTCTTGATTTCTTGACTGACTGTGGGTATCTGAATGTCTCGATATAAGTAGTTAGTCCTGTAGTATTTGGGTGCGCTCACATACCTCTCAGAACTTTGTTCTGAAAATTTTATATTTTGTTTTTATTACTCTTTGCAGAACATTCCCATAATTCAACTGTGTATGTTCATATACGTTTCAGTATTTGCATATATAACAGCAATGTATTATGTACTAATAATTGTGATTTTTTCCAATTAGCCAATACATGTTGCTATTTTTTCCTTGGTTATTCTGTGGATCTGGTCCATTATTGAATACTTGTTAATAAACATAAATTGGTGTGTTGGTATTAGGTTTTTTTTCTTTATGATCGATTTTATTCTTTTTAACAGGAGTTTTTCCAAAACTTTAGATTTTACTGGCAGCAGTCATATATATCTATAGGCTTTTATTTCGTTTGGTGACTTTCCAGATTTTGTGCTCATTATAATTTCCGCCATCTTCCAAATGCCTAGGACATACTTGCATTAATATACATGCACGATGAATATGGGATAAATGATAAGTTTGTATTCATAAGATGATGTGATCTTCTGTTCCCACTAAATATAACATATAGTGTCAATATTTGTGGTTGAACTTTTATAATGCATTAGCAAATTATATTTAGTTTATATATCGTCGCCTATAACATATAGCCAAACGATGTAATATAATGAATCTACTTAAAGATTTGATTCTTTTTTCAGTTTCCAATAGGGTCATTTTTAAGCTTTCGAAATCTAAGTAAATTAAAGTAAGCCAAAGGATGCCAATACTTAGTGTAATAACATTTTCTCTATAATTTCCTAAATTCCCTTTCAATCATTCTTCTCTTTTTTTTAGGATAAGAAAAGCAGTAGTGCCAATAGTTTTCCTTATTCAACGAAATTAGACATGACTACAATCCGAACGAAAAGTGGTAGACTAACACGAAACTATTCAAACAGTAATTAAAGCAACAAGTGAAATTATACTTTTGACTGTGAACTGACTCTTGTTCCAGCGTCACTCTTCAAGATAATCAAGAATATTTCGCTTCTATGTTTAGTTTAGTTAGTTAATTCATATACTATTTCGTAGCAATTTTTGAAACTATTGACTTCCAATTCGATTTCATTTTCGATGTTATACATTACATTAAATAAGACTAAATTATTGTACATACTATACATATTATACTTACTACCGTATCCAGCGCTAACACCGCCTCCATATGATGACCCTCCATATAAACCTCCGCCCACAGAACTGTATCCGTGGTCAATGTAAGTGGTGCCTAGATCAATCAGTCCGACATGTCGTTTCACTTGAGTTTTCTCGCCTTCTTTCGTTTCTTCGGCACTCACGAGTACTGTAAGAACTGCTACAACCTGAAACAAGAAATAATTTTAACATTTTTTTTAATTACTCTACTTATTACTTCCTCAATTTTCCCACAGAGCAATAAATATTTATTATATTTATATTATATATACATGGTGCTATTTTAAAGCTTATTCTAAAGTTTATATAGGTCCAATAATCAGATCGGATGGTGTTAGAGGATTTAGTCTACGAATGTCACTGTCACTTCGCATATTTAGCTGATTATCGAGTATATTGGGATGCATTGACACTCTTTCTAAGTGCTTCACACAAACACGTTGAATTACACTCGTTATTGGTTCTAAAGGAATATAACGTTGTATCACTTCATTCAAGTACAAGTTCGTTTGTTTATTCGTTTGGCGAGTATGTGCTTCTTTCAAATTCGGCGTCGATCTAGGTGCCTAGGGACTTGACAATTATTGATTTAAACTGATGGACATGTTCTTCTAACGTAGCGTAAAAGTTATATGACTAGTCAATTGTAACATAAATACCATATTGTGATATAGTTACTTAAAATATTATTTATTGATATTTTTAGTTAATGCCCGATTTTACTTATTAATAACATTAACATTATCAATCGTCTAGTAATCAGTACATCGGATCCAATACGCTGTACAATAATCAGGAGATGTTCTCAATAAAAATTTGCTAAGAAAATGAAGCTCACTGTGTAAACGAAAGGAAACCGTATTCTCTATGTAAAGATTCAGCACTTTTAGTTATTTCCATCGAACGCTTCACTTAACTGAAAAAAAATATATTTCCATCTTTCTACAAATTTTAATTAGTGGAAGCTTTAAAGGAGAATTATTATGTTATGTTATCAGAAAAACTTGAACTGAAAAAATATTATTCATTTTTCCTGGGCAAAATTGTAGATATCCGTACGCAACTAAAGACATCAAGGACATTTTTACACGCTTTCTGTTAGATAAAATTAAATCCGCTGACATTATAAATATTACTATATACTTTTGTATAATTTGAGCATTTTCTGAATCTTATGTATGTTAAGTGTTTAACATACACTTATGATTGAGATTAAGTTTATCATGAACCTAATGCAAAAAATGCTTCATTAGGAAGTAATCATATTAATACGATACAAATTTTATTTAAACAAAGCTATCTTATAATTATTCTCAATAAAACTATCTTTTAAAACCGAAGAAATTATCATATATCATATCATATCATTATCATAATATCATATCATAATAAAAATAATTTACAAAACTAGTATGCACAATGCTTTCAAGTATAAGGTATTGTTTGTGTTTAGTGTCGAAAATAATATCAGATATTATAAATACTAAATTTTTCCACGTTTTGCCTGAATAAGTTAATTCTTAACTTATTTTAGTCTTTTAATCTTAAGTATTTTAGTCTTAATTTACAATTCAGAATAGATTGGGGTTATTACTGAATGAATGTGAACTCTTGGGACCAACAATTGCACACAAATGATGTAATCAAATAATTTTCCTTGTTAGTCTGGTTCAGCTGAAAAGTTATACGTTTACGTCATACTATTATTTTTATCACGTTATTAATATTTTTGTTGTAATTTTGACAATGCAGAAATAAATATGTTTTAAATTAAAACAATAATTATATTCCAAGGAAAAAATATTTACAGAAGCGTTACTAATACTTATACTTTAATCAAAAAGCTTATAGTGAAAGATCCTATCAATTTTTATGTATCAATAAACATTTGTATCTAGAAGTGCTAATTTTAAAGAGTGACATATAAAGCCATGCACGAAATTAATTTAGTATAGCATTGTAAACCCAAAAGTTATAGCTACCGAAAAAAAGTACCAAAAGTCATAAATGAGAAAAGGGTTCATACCCAATAGTAAACATAATTTTGACATCAATTGTGGGGTGTAACTTTCAGATCATAATCTTGTGAACAAGTTGAAATGGATGGGGGAAGATGGGAATCGATGATCAAAAATATAGCAGGTCATATACAACATTAAATCAATCATAAATATTAGTTAGATATAATAACAAATCATTTCAAATCAAATGTCCTAACTAACAGATCAATTCACAAGAATTTGTAAAATTAATTTTAGAAGGAAAACAAGTAAATTACGAAAAACTTCATTCAAGTACAAGTTCGTTTATTTATTCGTTTGGCGAGTATGTGCTTCTTTCAAGTTCAGCGTCGATCTAGGTGCCTAGGGAGTCGACAATTATTGATATAAACTGATGGACATGTTCATCTATGTAGCGTAAAAGTTATATGACTGGTCAATTGTAACATAAATACCATATTATTATATAGTTACTTAAAATGTTGTTTATTGATATTTTTAGTTAACGCCCGATTTTACTTATTAATAACATTAACATTATCAATCGTCTATTAATCAGTACATCGGATCCAATACGCTGTACAATAATCGCCGATCAGGAGATGTTCTCAATAAAAATTTGCTAAGAAAATGAAGCTCACTGTGTAAACGAAAAGAAACCGTATTCTCTATGTAAAGATTCAGCACTTTTAGTTATTTCCGTCCAACGCTTCACTTAACTGAAAAAAATATATTTCCATCTTTCTACAAATTTTAATGAGTGCAAGCTTTAAAGGAGAATTATTATGTTATGTTATCAGAAAAACTTGAATTGAAAAAATATTATTCATTTTTCCTGGGCAAAATTGTAGATATCCGTACACAACTAAAGACATCAAGGACATTTTTATACGGCTCCTGTCAGAGAAAATTAAATCCACTGACATTATAAATATTACTATATACTTTTGTATAATTTTTTGTGAAAATATAT
The DNA here is from genome assembly GCF_030347505.1 of Rhynchophorus ferrugineus. Lineage (NCBI taxonomy): Eukaryota > Metazoa > Arthropoda > Insecta > Coleoptera > Curculionidae > Rhynchophorus > Rhynchophorus ferrugineus. Next base: position 33,049,671 of record NW_027472581.1, read on the forward strand.
AACTTAAAGTTACACTGAACACGTTGTAGAATTGTAGGAAAAAATAATGTCAGCATTTTCTGAATGTTATGTATGTTAAGTGTTTAACATGCACTTATGATTGAGATTAAGTTTATCATGAACCTAATGCAAAAAATGCTTCATTAGAAAGTAATCATATTAATACGATACAAATTTTATTTAAACAAAGCTATCTAATAATTGTTCTCAATAAAACTATCTTTTAAAACCGAAGAAATTATCATATATCATATCATATCATTATCATAATATCATATCATAATAAAAATAATTTACAAAACTAGTATGCACAATGCTTTCAAGTATAAGATATTGTTTGTGTTTAGTGTCGAAAATAATATCAGATATTATAAATACTAAATTTTTCCACGTTTCGCCTGAATAAGTTAATTCTTAACTTATTTTAGTCTTTTAATCTTAAGTACTTTAGTCTTAATTTACAATTCAGAATAGATTGGGGTTATTACTGAATGAATGTCAACTCTTGGGACCAACAACTACACACAAATGATGTAATCAAATAATTTTCCTTGTTAGTCTGGTTCAGCTGAAAAGTTATACGTTTCCGTCATACTATTATTTTTATCACGTTATTAATATTTTTGTTGTAATTTTGACAATGTAGAAATAAATATGTTTAAAAAAAAAATAATTAAATATGTTAAAACAACAATTATATTCCAATGAAACAATATTTACAGAAGCGTTACTAATTATTATACTTTAATTAAAAAGCTTAGTTGATACTTATAGTGAAAAATCCTATCGATTTTTATTTATCAATAAACGTTTGTATTGAGAAGTGCTAATTTTAAAGAGTGATATATAAAGCCATGCACGAAATTAAGTTAATATAGCATTGTAAATCCAAAAGTTATAGCTACCGAAAAAAAGTACCAAAAGCCATAAATGAAAAAAGGGTTCATACCCAATAGTAAACGTAATTTTGACATCAATTGTGGGGTGTAACTCTCAGATCATAATCTTATGAACAAGTTGAAATGGATGGGGGAAGATGGGAATCGATGATCAAAAATATAGCAGGTCATATTCAACATTAAACCAATCATAAATATTAGTTTGATATAATAACAAATCATTTCAAATCAAATGTCCTAACTAACAGATCAATTCACAAGAATTTGTAAAATTAATTTTAGAAGGAAAACAAGTAAATTACGAAAAACATAACACGTAAATGTGTACCATCGATTAATATCTGAAATTAGTACGTCGTATTTTGTTTTGTTTTATTTTTTGAGAAATTACAGTATCCCCAACAAATTGAGCTCTGGTTTGAAATATTGTTGATTGGAAACATAGCGGCCTCGCCATTTTTCACCGCAAAATAAACGGGCTGGTATCGCATCGTCGGGCGTCATTATCAACTGGCATCCGAACGTGTCATTTGCTAAATTGCGTAGCGTACAGCTCAAAAAGGCCACAAAACGGGAAAAAATGTTTGAATCACTTTTACAGCGACCGAAATATCCGAGGGAAACTTAATTAAAACTGAGAAGCACGCGGAACACGATCGCTCAAAAAGTTTTAATTTTCAAATTCAGTTTTAAAACGGCAACACGAAATCAATAACCTAAAGGACTTTATGGTGATATCTTGGCTTTGTAGGAGCAGAAACCGATCTACATTAGGGATGTCGAAAAAAATCGATATATCGATATATTTTTTTCAAATATATGGATATTTTTCGATGACATTTTGTAGCCGTCGATATTTTTGTTGGGAACAATCGACTGAAATCGACTATCGACTGTTTACTAATTGACTACTTTTTACTATCGACTGTTTCAGTCGCTATTTTTGGTTCGACTGATTTTATTACTATTTACTATCGACTGTTTCAGTCGTTTACTTTTAGTTGCTATTTTCGGTTCTACTAGTTCATTTGACTGATTTTTAACAATGTGGCTGTATCGTCCTAGCCGCGACCTTGAAAGTAATGCGCCGAATTTATGCTTACATAAATTTATATGTAAGATATGTGGTTTTATGTTTGTTCGTTGTTTGCCTGTGAATTACTATATATTGTAAATTAATATAGCAGCAGTTTGGAAAGCTAATTTTCACGGGCAAAAAAACCAAATTGTAAATAACAAATAGTAAGATACTTTCACTGGCATAATAGGTAGTACTTTTGGCTGATATAATAGGCAATACTTTTTTAATAAACTTTCACTATTTTTGTCCAAGACTTTTGTTTGTCAAAACTTTTTTCCTAAAATCTTGAAAACTAAAATTAGTTTCCAAAGGTCTCAGAAATTGCATCGATTCCAAAAGATTTGAAGAAGTTTTTGCAGTAATAGTTGTTAAATTTCTTTTACAAATATTAACGGTGAAGAGGTGAATAAAGTATATTAAATATTTGTAATAAATACATTTTCTGGTAGGAAGACTCTACTTAAATATTCAACAACTGTTTATTTTGATGGCTATTAAAAAGAGCACCACAGTTTTATTTTGTTGACGAATGGACTATCTTAACAGAATGTGTTCAACTTTTAAAGCCTCTTAACATAATGACCGAGTTATCTAGTGAAAGATATCCCACGATGTCTTTAATTATACCGTTAATAAGTGGACTTCAGTATTCCATCAAATCCAGGATTTTAACAAGTGAATGGGGGAAAATTTAAAGACTGGCAATTTTAGAAATGAACACGATATGCGGGAAATCCACATTTTTAAAGACACTACGTGAATTATACCAGTTACATGTAAAATATTCCTCTATACCTGCAACATATGTCCCATCGGAACGAGTTTTTTCAAAATCTAATCTAAGTAATTTAAACATATTTCCGTTCAAAAATAAATAAAACTTTTATTTAAAAAGGGTCTGTTAATTATTGTACGATTATTTTTGGTTCGTCACGGATAAGATTTTTCAATTAGTATATGTTTACATTTTATTTAGTATTTATGGTTATTGAACATCTTTAATTTTTAGGTTTTGTTTAAGTTGTATTGTACTATTGATATTGATTATACTATGTTATTTAAAAATAGTAATTAATATATTAAAACGCGATAAAACATTTGTGGTGTTATTATACCATTCCTTTTTACAAATCCTCAGAACATTCAGTATAAAATTAATTCTACTTCCTTTAAAATTCTATTATTTATTACGTGTTAATAGAAATTAGTTTTTTCCCTTTTCTTTTTAAAATTAGCAAGTGAATGAATACATCTCTGTCTCGTATATATTACCCTTGGAAAATATGAACACATTTAAAATTAACTGTTCCGAACAATTATCGCCGTCCTTTCCTATCTCACAATTTATACAGACAAGAACCCGTATATCTTCGTCTGACATCACGAAAAAAAAACAATCAAATCGCGCATATGACTGAAAATAGTAATTACTATTTTCAGTCGCTATATTTTTGACTATCGACTGTTATGACTGTTTTCAGTCGATAATTCTCAACGCTATTTAAAAGATATATCGATGGTTTTAAAATCGAGTATTGAACTTTCTCCACGATATCCCAATCCCTCCGTTATCTTTTTTCAGAAGAAAATATTCAGAAAAAAATATTGATACCTAGGGTATTTGAACTAGAGTCTCAAGGAACTTTGGTCTGAGATTTCTCCCAAACATTTTTTCGGTAAAAATTAGGAGTGGAGCGGAAAAAAATCGATATTGCAAAAATTCTTTTTTGAGGAAGTGTGGAAATTTTTTAGATAATTGAACCCCTCCCTCTATTGTCAAAAGAGTTTTGCATAAGATACTAGGTTTGTAGTGAGGAAATATCGATATTGTCACAGAGAACTATCGATATATTTTATTCTACGATATATCGATATTTTTCCCCGCTAAACTAATATAGTCTGTTCGAAGTTTTTTGTACATACGTCATCAATATTTTCAATGTATTGCCTGCCGTAATTTGTAAATTCGTTTTAGAATCAGACAATATTTTTCTTCTCACTTTGTTCTAGCTAAAAAGAGGCAATTCTGTCTGACTAGTTCGAACACGTAAACGAATAAACCTATCAAAGTCGTCCGGTTGTCAGACGTATGCAAAATTCTTGAAAGCAATAGCGATAGGAGATTATAAATCTAACTTATAAACTATTGTAGCTCTATAATTAAATGTAATTTTTATATGTACCATAATGTTAAAATAAATTGTACTTGACAACATTTTGGTTCAATTATTTTATTTAGATTTGAATTTTGTTGTATGTCAATGCTAAACTGAACTAAAACTCAGAATTGACGGGGCAACATTGCGACGTTTTGATGTCACAAATTTAGATGACATGTGTCCAAAATAACATTGAATAGACTAGAATTATTAGTTATTATTAAGAATATATAGAACTAATTAACTAGGTTTACTATTTACGTATTTATTTTACCCAATATAAACGTTATTTTAAAGAAAGGGTCTGCGTCAAAATTCTCCTAACCTGTGCCTGAAATAGTTATTTTGGTAGCACTCAACCGTATGGTTACAAATCTTATTGATATATTATTTTAATTATTTCGTATTACAGTTCTGCCTTCTAAGGCATATTGATGAAGTAAACTTCTTCAATGCAGACTTGAACTCTTCTTCTCCAAACAAGTTGTTTATTTTCGTCCAAGGCAGAAAAAAATTACAGAAATGTTAAAACTTGCGAAGGGAAAACCTGCAGATATAGCTTCAACATCGGTAATTTATATGTATTTTTATGTGCTAAGACTATTTGGATATACCTATTTACTATTTTTACTACTTTTAATTATGTCTAACATGTTTCGTAAATGTAATATCGTGGTAAATAACAGTGTAGAGAAAATTTAAGATTAGGCTTCATTTATTAGTTTATTTTATAACAGATAAATAGAAACACGTCATTCAAAATCATTTTGTGGATTTTTTAAAAGTTTTCGTCCGCAACAACCTCTTTTGGGCGTCCACTGCGTTCACCGTCCTCGGTGCTTATTTCACCACGTCTGAACTTAGCATACCAATCCTTTATTGTTGATTTTCCTGGGACAGTGTCCGGAAACTCGGCATCAAACCAAGTTTTTGCTTCAACTGTATTTTTCCCTTCAAAAAGCAATATTTTATCAACACGCGAAACACCTTTTTATCCATTTTTTCACAATAACAAAAGTTGCTTCACTCAAAATGCTATAATTCACAAACTAATGATCCAACGTCTGTCAAATTTATACACGCATCTTTTGAGTTAGGGCTAACTAAAAAACATACGGATTTAATTCTAGTAGCGCCATCTATATGCCAGGCCGGGGACTTTTCAATTGACCTGTTAAGTAAATTGGTTTTTAAAGTCTTGGTATCTGATTTTTTTTCTATTCAAGTTAATATGCCAGAGTTCTGCAAATAATTTGAACTATTTAACGGCTAGATTCTATTCTATTTACGGGTTTTTACACAAAAATATTAATTTAAATGAAAACTCTCATAAACCCTTGTCATCACTTGAAAAGGAATACTACTCCTGGCCATACCAGTTTGGCAACGTAACACCTATATCTTTAAAAAGGTTATTTTATACCACTCCATCTCACAGATTTGCCAAAAACAAAACGTGTTAGGTTTTTCCAACAAATTTCAGATAGATATACAGAAAATATTGAATTATTTAAACAATTGTTAGCAATGCGAATAAATCAACACTGAGCAAGCAGCAAGCGCAAAGGAAAGTGGTATTCAATGTTTTTAGAAGTACGGCTTTGGTAAGCGGAACTGAATTTGTGGAACGGAAGAGACTTACAGCTAAATGCAAGATACAGCATGTTACGTTACGGTAACACATTGTGTCATACAAGGGTGGTACAAGATTACAGGTATAAAACCCCTTAATTATTCGCCAGATTTTGGTAATATAACACTTTTTTTCTATTTGACCACTCTATACTTTTTATTGTGATGTTTCCTGAAATCACAAATGTAGACAAAGTTGACCAATACCATTATTATTAGCAAGAGCTGCAGCCAGTATATTGCATGTGACAAAGTCAATGAATATTCGAATCAATAGCCCCAAGAGAGACCACAAAGACCATTTCAAGTATGGTATTATTCACTATTAATGGCATACATAAGCCCTTACAATAAAAAGTCCAGCATAAAAAATAAAGGGATATGTGCCAATATGAAATTCGCTAAGATTTATGACATGATTTTATGATATAAATGATACATGTTGTTTTCTGTGTCAAATTATTTATAAACTAACAGTTTAACTTTATGTATTATAAAAACCACTGGGCATACAGAACGTAGCAGATATCCTGAGAAATTAAAACATTAAAACATTCGTGTTTGTTATAAAAACCAACCACCATAAAAAATTATCACAAAAACCGAAGGTAGTTGCTAGTTCTAAATAAATAAATGTGGTCAGTTGACCGTGTGTATAATTGATTAAATATTGTAAATCGGTTTTTATTAAAAACTATTTTTAATTAATAATCCTGTTATAATAATAAAGTTGCAGATAAAATACTATTAAATAATTTTATTTTGAAACATAAGTATTCATTGTTGCATGAATAAATAATCAGTTTTAGATAAAATTCATTCAAATATAATAACGTTTTAAAATAGACACAAATTAGTTTGACTATATGATTTTATTAAATACATTATGGATGATAAATAGTAATGTAAATTTGAACAAATGAGAAATATACATATCATACAAGTGATTATTAAATAACTTATTCAAGATATATTAAGACCGCATATAATATTATCCAGTTAGAGGAAACACTAAAGAAATCCAGAACATTTTAAAAACTATACAGGGAGTTTTATATACAACAAAAAAAAACTTTCGATAGTACCTACCACTAAGAATTTCATATTTAACAAGATCACAGATGGCTGGAACACACACAAATCTAAATAGCACACATTTTTGAAAAATAGCGGATTTTTATACCAGGATATGATAAAAATTTGATGACCTCATATGTGACCGGCTCTGCGGGTTTTTTTTATTTGCCCATTTGGGCAAATAGGAATAACACCTTTAACGGCTATTTTATACAATTTAATTTCATTAATATTAAAACAACAGCGAATTGGAATTGGAAAATTTGGTAATCATATAAAAGCCGTTCTATAACTATAGGTCGGTTAATTTTCCTGTATATCAGAATAATTTACAGCTGATCTTTGATTCCCTAGCGTTTATATCACAATTTTTTCGTCTAGAACACGTGTTTATTTTTCCAACACGAAATCGAAATGTATGTTCGTCTTCATTATTTTTAATATTATTTATAGCTTCAGTTCTAAAATTAATTTTATATCGTTTCTATTTCAGGTAAGAACGTGACATTTCGTTTCAATATTACACCATAATCAGGCGTAAGTATGAAATTAATATTTGGCTAACTTTATTCATATTAAAGTATTTCTTAGCGCCATCTACACAGAACCTAATGTAATTGGTGCATTTCTACAGATTCCTATAACATGTGGCCTTGGATCAATAAGATTCATGCACTGGTATAACGTAGCACCACGAGATGGCGCTCAGTTGAGGTAGTGGTGGCTTTTTTTATCTCCTAATAAATGTTGGGACATCCTATAAAGCATTAAAATACAGTGCTATTAGTTTTTTGTATATTATTCATTGAATTAATTTATTTTGAGTATTCTATAATTTTAGTATTTTGGCATCATTGTTTGATCACTTTTTGACAAATGACGTATCACTCTGTCAATGTGTATGGTTGCTCTATTATAAACATTTTTAAATAGTTTATAAAGTTTAGTATTAATATCCATTTAAATGGAAACATCAATTTAAATCATATTGATTTATATTATAAGAGGTAGGTATACTGTTACAAACATTCATGTTCTATGTCTATTTAAAGTAATGTTTTTAAAGGTTACATCATATTTTTACCGGTTTTTTATAAAAAATCATTTAATAATAATATTTTTCTTGCAGCAACGATGACTTTTATGAACGTCGCCAATTATTTGCAAATTATAGACCGATCGTGGAGATCGTGTAATGGCCAAACAGTATCTATGTTTGTTTCAATTCGACATGATCATGCCAAGTATAGAAATTATTATATAGAAAACCCAGAGAACATGGTAGAGAAGTTTCTACCAGCACCAGTGGACGAACTTGTCATCTATCACTTAAAATGTCTCTATGCTATAAGTATGGATGACTTCCTTTCAGCATATCAATTTCAAACTGGCTTAGTGCAGGCATTCACTAAGATTTTACAAGCCCAGAAAGAAGAAAACTGGTCTCTTCCTATTATGAATGTTGTGTGTTCAGATCTAAGGTTTATTGCACAACAGGCGGAAAAACAAAGAGTTGGTGTTAGTGAAAAACCAGGAGAATTCTTGGAAAAAGCTGCCGATAGTTTAATGGGATGTTTTCGTATTTGTGCTGGTGATACAAGAACTGATAATAGAGACACTAAAAGAAAAGGAATGCTGGCATTGGTGAATCAATTGTTTAAAGTATATTTTAGAATAAACAAATTGCATTTATGCAAACCTTTAATTAGAGCTATAGAATCAAGTCCTTTTAAAGATACTTTTTCATTAAGCCAACAGATAACCTATAGATATTTTGTAGGTCGTAAAGCTATGTTTGATAGTGATTATAAAGCGGCAGATAAGTATTTAAGTTATGCATTTGAAAATTGCCATAAAGTGTCTCAAAAAAACAAACGATTAATTCTAATATATTTGGTACCAGTGAAAATTCTTCTTGGCTATATACCCAATAGAAAAGTATTAGAAAAATATAATGTATTAGAATTCTGGGACCTGGTGCAAGCTGTGTGTCAAGGGAATCTGAAATGGTTTGATGAAATCATGGAGAAACATGAATCCTTTTTTATTGCCTGTGGCATTTATTTGATTGTTGATAAATTAAAGATAATCGCTTATAGGAATTTGTTCAAAAAAGTTTACTTAATATTAAGTACTCACCAGATTCCTGTGGAATCATTACAAACTGCTTTGGAGTTTTTAGGGCAGGATGTTGATTTAGATGAAACTCAGTGCATAGTAGCAAATCTAATTAACGAGGGAAAGATAAAAGGTTATATTTCCCATCAGCATCGAAAAGTTGTTGTCAGTAAACAGAATCCTTTTCCACCACTTACATCTACTTGAACAGATGTCATCAGCTATTTTATATGTTAATGTAAATGTAATTATACATTTTTGATAATAAAAAATACAATTAAGTGTTACTGTCATTGTTACGCTATACATTTTTTTTAGTATTCTATATTTATTTAGAATTACATGTTCAAACTAATTTTACAACTACTTGCCTTCTATTGGAATTATTAAAATATACAATTAATGTAATTTTGGAAGTATAGACTATTTGTTTTTATGATTTTGTGCTAAATTGACGTATGATGTAGTTATATGGGATCAAATTTGGTGAAAAACGTGTGTGACATATTCAGTCAAATTTTAGTTTAAGTTAGAGTTTCTCCCAAATAGTATACTTTACATCATCTCTCAGATATTGAAGTTTTAAAAGCCAAATATAGAATCTATCTAAATTTCAACTTGTATAACAATTGATTATTTATTGCCACTACAAACAAGAACTTAGGAATTGTAACATATACTTTATTTCTAGAGGTTCAATTATTTAACGATATATGTCATAGTATTTATTTTCCATTAAATAAGTTATTTTTTAAATAGCTCATATTGTTACTATATTTTCAATGTATGATTAGTTATATGACCACTTGTTTTACTGGTAAATCTGTAATTATAAAAAAGGCCTATTATAGATAAATAAAAGAAGTAAAACATGTACTTCCATAAAGCATTCCTTTAAATAACAGGCAGTCAGTCTCCGTAGTCTGATGGCTTGGACCAAGCTTCGTATTAATCTCAGTTCTTACCCTTCAAAAGTTTTATAATAAGTATGTCTGAGGCGGAGTTTTAAGGAAAACGATGGTATTTATTCCCAGCTAGCATCTCTCTCAACTTTTGTTTTATAAGAGGCGTTAAATCTCTCGGCCAAAAAGGCACGGTGGGAATAACAAGGGAGCCTTTCAAGATGACTTGGTAAAGAATGAAAAGCGAGCGTCGGTCCATTGTTTACTAATTGCTCTCGAAGCTATCCAATAGTCGGCCTGGATGTCTTTAATGCTACAAATTATGTTGTTCGAAAAGTTTTTTTCTTCTGTAATAATTAAGATTTCAGATATGAGAGTTTTTTTGTAGATTGAGGTTTTAATGGGGTATTTCATTTATTACTTTTTGCTTAATGCCATTAATAAGATTTAGTCATTCATACAAAATTAAAATTATGTATATTGTCATTAACCGTCGTTTTATATGTTCTATTAAATAATTAGCATTATATTTAATGTATTTTATAGTATTTCTTTTAGCAATATTATACCCCCTATAAAAAAGAAAATTAATAAGGAACAACATTATGTCATGAATAATTAAAATATGTATTTCAGTTTTTATTAAAAGATTAATCAGATTTTATTTCTAGGTTTTTTTTTTTGGAAAAAAAGAAACAGGAAAATTAAATGGGGTCGCTTTTATCGTATATATTTTCCTAAAAAGCCAATTTAAAAACAAATGAGTTTTTATTCCACTAATAAAGAATATTCTAATTAATTTTCAGTTTCGCGGGCTTTTTATAGGCAGAATTTCTGAATTTTAAACTTTAATTAAAGTACGATTTAATGCGAATATGGCGAATGCGCGAGCGTTTGCCGATTTTTAAAGGTTAAATTTAATTTTATAGGTAGAATTCTATATGTATTATTCAACTACTGCAAAATTGAAGCTAAACAGCACGAAGGAAATTTACTTTTGCAACTGAAGCTAATCTAATAGTCATCAATCTTGTTGCGTTGACCGAGAATCGTGTAATCTTTTATTTCCTTTTGTCTTTCGACGGTAAATGTTCGCTAATTCTTTTAGATAACGCCCCCTGTCCCATTTTTCATGGTGTTTCGGAGATATTTCGACAAGAGCATTTCCTCTTTCGCTGTCAGCAGTTTTTTTATATGTTGGTTCTGTCTTGATATGGTCGGTATAGTTGTAATCTTGCGTAGCCGAAGGGGAGTTAATTTTAATATCAGTGAATCTTTCAATTTCTTTATGTAGGTATTAGTTTTGTTACTTCTTATCAATTGCTTTGTAATAAAATTTTTAAGAAAGCTATGTTTTTTGTTTTATTTTACTGTTTCATGAAAAATTTATGTAATATTTATTTTTCTGTCAGATAATGGTTTCAATATGTCCTTCTTTTTATGCAATTTGAGGACTTGCCTTTGAAATGTTTATTTTACCAATGAAATAATAAGTGGCCATGCAGGTCATTACAGCAAATCAGATGTATGAGTTTATATGAGCATATTTGAATTTTATATTGATGATGATTAGATTGATCAGATGATGAAGATTTTGTCACTGTTAAGATTCTGGTTCTTTTGATTACTTGACTATTAAATATTTTATATTTATATTATCTTTTGAATTTTTCTCAATTTTCCATTATTGTTGTCAATTGTATCGTCGTAGTATAATGTTTGTATACTGACTTCTATAAAACAGCATAAAATATATTATGTTTAAAATAAATGTCTAATTATTACCAGTTAGTACAGTTTTTGCTATTATTCTTGATGGAAAAACCTCATTAATGACTTTACTACTTCCCACACAACAAGAATCATTTTCTTCTCTGTTCTTGTTATCATTCAATTTTGGCATATGTTAATACCTATTCCAGGTCGTTAAAAATAAGTTATTATAAATTTGGCAGCAAAAATGCCCACTATATATAAAATTTATGCTATATGGATTTTATAACTTTTAAAAAATTACAGTTACACTGTATGTTAGATAACTAAGAATAACACAACAATTTAATTATTATTAGTACTTAATTATTAATGTAACACGAAATCTAAATATTCTAGGTTTGTTTGTTGTTTTGATCTCGGCCGTACCGATCGACTCGAAAATGGACCTCCCTTAGGAAAGGAAGGCAATATAGTTTCATATAGTTTTTTCTTTTCTATGATTTATTTTACGCAGGAGAGTGCGCTTACGCCAAATCCGGAGATGTTGGGAAATAATGTATCCTATTAAAATACAGTAGGCACCTAATGTATAAATTACCATAAACATATAAATATATAGGGGATCTGGTGCTAAACATTTTACATAATTTTGTAGATATAGATAATTAGAGTGATTTTTTTAACACAAAAAATACTTTGTTACCAAAACAATATTAAAATAGTTTATGAAACTACAGCTATTCCTAATAAATACGCTCACATTCGTTTAAAGTAATATTCGTGGAAATCTGGCACACTAGGATCGCTTCTGTTTTATATAACAATGTATGCGTACATATAACCTTAATATGTCGCCGGAAAGCCAGATTTATTATTTAACAGGACGTTTTACATAAAAGAACGGTATATATTCGATGAAGCACGGTTTCACTCGTTCCTCCTTTGCTCTAAACTATTTCACGTTATCCATTATGCAGCAGCAAGTTTAAATTTTACGTTTCTTTTTTCCTGACACCACGTCGAAATGAATTGAAATCATTCAAGTCGAGATAGGGGAATATGAATTTCATATTTGGTGCAAATGTCATTTGTAGAGCAGATATTAGCGGATAACGCGTAGCAGTTGGAGTCGATGTCAGCATTAATATCTTTCATGTCTGTATTTTATTAAATTTTTTAAAAATGTTCATCTTACGAAACTACAGGAAGATGAACAATATGTGTAGCCCGTTCAATAAAACAGTGAAGTCACGCCATACAGTTATCCTATATTAATTATTTAGTTTTGTTTTTTTAGTTTAGTTGTATTTTTATGCTATAGTGCATTGTTCATAACAGAAACTGATGGTTCTTCCTAGTTCTTTAAGAGCTGCTTCTTAAACCAGAGCAAAAACATATTATGGTTAATTATTATTATGGCCATTCCTGTTTGCAGCAGCACGACTAACAAATGCTAATCAAATCAAATGTTATTACCTTTTTCCATCAACTTCTGTTGTCTTTATGCTATATTTATTATCCTCTTGCCTTGAATACCATTTTGTACCATTTTGAAATATTTATGTCTTTTCTAAATAAACAAATTGAAATAACAAGTCTTCTATGATTGTATTATATGCTTTCAAAATCTCTGCGTTTGTGTGTTATCTTTACACCATTTAAATCCTTTATCAAGTTCTACATCTAATCTACAACCATCAAAGAGCTGCATATCTGCTAGTTTTCTATGGACACTTTCCAGACTAACAGTTTCCTCTTAAACAATTGTTTTGAATTATGTTTTTGTTTTACTGTTACTGTTAACGAATTTTACTGTATGTACTTCTACTTGTAATTAACAGGCCAATTGAAAAGTCCCCGGCCTACCATAGTAAAACACACTTTTTTGACAAAATTAGTTTTTTTGTATTCAACGTAATTTCCTTCAAGAGTGATACACTGATTATAGCGACCCTCCAACTTTTCGATACCATTTTTGTACTACGATTTATCCTTTGCTTCAAAATAAGCCTGAGTTTCGACGATCACCTTTTCATTCGAGGAAAATGTCTTCCCAACGAGCAATCTTTTGATATCTAAGAACAGGAAATAGTTGCTGAGGGCCAGATCTGGAGAATACGGTGAATCAGGAGGCAATTCGAAGCCCAATTCATGGATTTTTACCATCGTTTTCACTGACTTGTGACACGATGCATTGTCTTAGTGAAGCAGCTCTCTCTTTTTGCTTCAAATGCGGCCGTTTTTCGGCGATTTCGTTCTTCAAAGGGCCCAATTACGCTATGTGATGGTCCTTCCTTTTTCAAAGTAGTCAATGAAAATTATTCTATGCATATCTCAAAATACAGAGGCCATACAGAACATTGCCAGCGGATTGTTGCGTTTTGCCACGCTTTGGAGCGGGTTCATCGTGTGCAGTCCACTCGGATGACTATCGATTGGACTTTGGAGTGAAATAATGGAGCCATGTTTCATCCATTGTCACATATCGACATAAAAACTCGGGTTTATTACACTTGATCATCTTCAAACGCTGTTCCGAATCATTAACTCGTCGTTGTTTTTGGTCAAAAGTGGGCTCGCGCGGCACCCACTTTGCACAGATCATTCTCATAACCAAATATTCGTGAATGATACGATGTACATGTTTAGTTGATATCTTGTGAGTGTCTGCTATTTCATTCAATTTCAATTTACGGTCATTTAAAATCATTTTGTGGATTTTTTAAATGTTTTCGTCGGTAACAACCTCTTTTGTGCGTCCACTGCGTTCACCGTCTTCGGTGCTCATCTCACCACATCTAAACTTAGCATACCAATCCTTGATGATTGATTTTCCTGGGGCAGTGTCTGGAAACTCGGCATCAAGCCAAGTTTTTGCTTCAACTTTATTTTTTCCCTACAAAAAGCAATATTTTATCAACACGCGAATTCCGTTTTATCCATTTTTTCACAATAACAAAAGTTGCTTCACTCAAAATGCTATTATTCACAAAGTAATGATCCAACAGCTGTCAAATTTATACACGCATCTTTTGAAGGTTAGGTCTAACTAAAAAACTTGGACTTTAATAAAAAGAATAATGTTTCAATTTAGTTTCTTTACGTATAACGTTTTCACTGTTTACGCTGTAAGCTTTACAGCATCGAATTTCGATGAGCACTAATTTTAAGGATTGTTTCTTTTTGAAAAATCATAATACGAATATAATTATCTTATAAAACAATTAGTGGAATTGAAATTTGAATATATTAACTCAAAATAAAATCAAACTTGTATCAATGGATATTTATTATGTTGTTCAAATTTACTAATATGCTTTTCTTTTTCACTAATATGATTTTCTTTGTCACTAAATAATTTAACCTATTATTAATAGAAATTTTTAGCTGAGATATTGAAAACATTAATGAAAACTAAAGGATCAATTTAATTTGTTTCTATTTTACCCCACTAATGTGCCCTAAATATTCCTTGTATGTTCATACTTTAAACATGTTGATTATTGTTTGCAACAAAATTACTACCCATTCCTTAGATGTTCTTTTCAATTATATATGCTTATACATCATATTTTTAATAGCCATTAGGGACCATAAAATTACTATTGACATATGAAACATATACCAAAGTTTTGAAACCAATCCTATCCTAGTAATTTTGTTGATGATCTCACATCTAATATATACTGTAATATTTATTCATAATTTAATTTTAGTTACATTTTCAAATTAATTTTGTTTCTGTAATATATAGTATAGTAGCAAATACTTATTGGGATTAATATATTATAAATCTAATTTGTCGCCTCAACTTTGCTATAATTTGTTCATTTCATCAATACCGCTAACAACAAACCACTAAAAAGCTAGTGCTTTCTTGTTTTTCCTGGGTTTAATTACATTTTTACAACTACGTATAAGAAATTAATGTGAATGTGAAAACATAACCATAGAAATAGCAAATACTGAACATAAGAGATGTAGATTATCGTAATTGGCGTGCGCAGAACGAACCAATTATATACTACATCTTGTTCAGTTTCCTGTAGTCTCATATTACATATCATATTGTTCATTTAAATAATAATAATCACTTAAATAATCATTTCAATTTTGGATTCAATTTACCTAGGTCTAATTTAAATATAATTTTTAATTAAATTTGATTCTGTACCCTTTGGTATTTGCATACAGTTGTAATTGAAATGAGAGTGTACTGTAATTAAATTTAAATATGTTTATCTACTCAGGGAGTACATTTAGACATTAAAACAACAAATGCGGGTATGTAATATTATTTTTTATAAATTTGACAAAAACTATTTTTTCATATATTCAAAGCTTAACCCTTTTAGAAATCGCCCTCAAGAGGATTTTTAGAAACATTGCTGATTTTGTAATGTGTCATTTAAAAAGGAAACTGTAAACTTGATTTTCTTTAAACAGTTGACATATGCTAAGTTCTACTGAACTGATTTACTTGAAATTCTTCTATCGTTCATAGTAAAACTATAAGAATATGTTTACTGCCTGCATGGTTGGCGTAGTGGTCAAGACGACAGGACGGTCCTTCTACCAAAGCGATATTCGTAGGTTCAAATACTGTTGGCATGGATGTACTTTATGTTTGTGATTGTGAAAAAATCCGGCAAGAAATAACCATCCCAGTCACGCCAGTAATCAGACTGGGTAAGAATGGATGTCTTTTGGGAATTTACTAGATTATTTACTAGAAAAATGCTTAAACTAAAGCTGGTTAAGGTCTAGTAGATGCTTATATTAGAGTCCACAAATTTATGTGACGATATAATTAGTACCTTTCACTATTCACTACAACAGGTATATTTAAGTTAAGGGAACTTATGTTTAAAAATAATGTTTAGTAAATTGTTAACTATATTAACTCCTATAACAGTTTGTTCCTACTTTTATTAGTGTTTAATTATTTTATTTTTAATCTTAAGAATTCTTGTTACACTTGGTTAATACCGCTCATTGATGCTCTTTTATTCTAACTTTCTTCATGGATATCTACATAACCTTGTATAAGCTATGAATTTTATAATGTATTTGACTTTCATGTATATGCAGAAACAAACCTATATTAAAGCAGATAAAATATACAATCCACAATATATAATTTTCTGTTGGTGGAGACCTAGAAATAAATAGCTATCTGAACACAATAAGTTACCAATGAAAATACAAATGCTGTTACTGAAAGGAAAAAGTCTTTCTAATAAACCAGGTGGGAGCTGTTTGCTAGACTGGCTTCCCTCCTCCAATCGTTTGGGTTAATGGTGGGGGAATAAAACGAACTCTGCACTGTTCGAGTCAGTTATTAAGGTTGCCTGTTGTGCTTTATTTAAACACATTCGATTTAGTTTCTAGCTTTTCGGTTTTTCTAGCAAATACCGATTTGCTTTCTATTCATAAGTTTTAATGATATACTACTCTGATCAATAAATAGTACCTATATTAAAACATCTATAATAAAACAGGTTTTTTAAAACTAAGAGTGACCCGAATCACAGTCTTTCAGTCCCCGAATGATTAGTAGGGATTCATAGGTCTCGATGGAACTCCTTGTTCTGAACTTGGAATTGTTCTTCGTAGTGCAACCGCACACTTGTATAGCATATATCCATATTGCTATTGACGGCTGACATTTTAAATTAAATATATATATATATATATATATATATATATATAATTAAATATATATATATATATATACAATATAGGTATAATAATACCTCTATAATATCTCTATAATACCTTTTGTTTTATTCGTCAACGATTGGTTTATAATTATAGAGGGAAAAATTTTTCTAATTTTATTTCGAAGCCTTCCAATTATTTTCGTTTGTATCCAATCTATTTGTGTTTCTGCTTTTTATACTGTAATAGTTTAGATCTGTTCAACTAATGCTGTGGAAGAAGGCACTATTGAGGAAATCAAGACTCATCGGCTTACAAATCCGGCCTCTTGAAACGAATAGAACATAATTTTCCTTCTGAATAAGATTCTCTAGGTCCAGACTTTGATGTCTACCAAAAATATTAAGATTTTATGCGGTTGAAAATAATTACTTTGTTTTCAAAGCAGTGTCTTTTCAGTATTTAAACATGCAAAAATGGAAATGTAAGTGCCATTTGAACTACATTTAGGAATCATCAAAAGAATTAAAATGTTGAATCTGGTTAGAGTAAAAAGACATATGACATAACACAGGTATATAAACGCGATGAAAGTGTATTAAGTTTCTCATTGAAAGGCTCAAATTAAAAGTTTATTTAAAAAGTCGTTTATAACTAACAGTAATTTACCATGATACCTAGGCTGGTTCACCAGATATCGCTGATATCAATAATTCAAACGCCACAAATATTAATCTAACTACTGTATCTGAAATTTGGTATGGTTTGTGTTTGTAATACGAATGAGTAAAGCTATGGTAGAGGGAAGACATAACTAATTTTTTGTGGTCGCTATCAGGTGACTTAAACCTGTAACATAGAAATTCCTGCTTGATTTGAGCTTACTTTGAAAAAAAACCACTTTGAAATAACTTACCGAACACCTTGCTCGGTTGCGTATTGGCGACGGCACTTTTGATGGTCAAATTTTCGTATAAATTCTAGATTATGCCCTTTGATATCTTTACAGATTTACAAAACTACTATATATTATGGAATTTTTAATATTCTTCTGGTTCAATGGCCTTCAATGAAAAATAAGAATATTTGTTTCGCTAAGACCATTGCAGTTTGAAATATAAATTATATTCAATTTTGGTACGGCTAGCTTCGTTGGCGCAGTTGTCTAGGCGACAGGACGGTCCTCCTATCCTCCGATAGTCGCCGGTTCGAATCATGCTGGGTTTGGATGTATTTTATGTTGGTGATTGTAATTGCAAATTTCGTAAACAGTTGAAAATCCGACAAGGAATAACCATCCCAGTCACGCCAGCAACCAGCCTGGGTTAGACCGGATGTCTTCTGAGGATGTTTTCTAAGTTGGTCACTCGCCTGTCGGTAGGCTTAATGCCGAGGACTGTGGTCTACGTTAAACAGTAGGTCCAGTCCAGATAAATCCTCGTTGGTTAAAAGAAGTCTATTAAACTTAGACTTGTTTTAAAAAAAATGATACGAATTGAATAAGTGAATTGTGGTGTCGTCTACTGTGCAGAGACTAGATATTTACTGATTAAAGCATAGGTTTGTATCCGTAATGCAGATTGTTACAATATTGGGAGGCTAGAACTTATTACAAGTCCCAGTAATACTCATGTGATTTGAATCTGGCGAGTAAAACAGGAATTAATAAAATAAACTAATTTTAATCTAGTTGAAGGCATTATAATATTTTTTTCATTTTAAATATTTGTACTATTTATTTTTAATTGATGTTTAATTGGTTGTAAACATTATATATTTTAAATTTAAATTCAGTAATCTTTTAATTTAAATTCGAATATTGCCATTACATGATAATTATTTCGATATGTAAAATGTTATTAATTATCTTGCCAGTACTCTTTCATAATTGGTTTACCAGATAAATGAAATTTTGTAATTGGTGCGCAATAATTTTAGAAAGAGGACGTTTCTATTACTAGTTAAATAAAAAGTTTCCACTTTTTGTGAACGACAAAAACTAAAATGTTTCCGGTTAAAATGATAGGGATGTTAGCTAATATCATTATTAATGATTAAATGTTATATAGCAATACGTCGTTTAATTTATTCAGCTTATTTTAATCGATATTTGCAGTAACATTTAAATGGATTTTAGCAGTTTTCAAGGCTTATACCTTGCTGGTGGCTTTTCCGCTGATTTTTCTTTGGTGTATAACAGTTCCCGGCCTGCCATAATAAAAAACATTTTTTTGGCAAAATTATTTTGTTTGATGCAACATAATTCTCTTCAAGGGTGATTCACTGGTTATACCCTCCAACTTTTCGATACCATTTTTGTAGTACGATTTGTCCTTTGCTTCAAAATAGGCATCAGTTTCGGCGATCACCTCTTCATTCTATGAAAATTTATACCCACAGAGCATTCTTTTGAGATCTGAGAACATGAAATAGTCGCTGGGGCAGATCTCGAGAATACTGTGGATGAGGAAGCAATTCTAAGCCCAATTCATGGATTTTTGCCATAGTTTTTACTGACTTGTGACACGGTGCATTGTCTTGGTGAAGCAGCATTTCCTTTTTCTTCAAATGCGGCCAATTTTCTTTTTTGTTTGGTCTAATAATAATCTAATGTAATAGTCATTGTTGATGGTCCTTCCTTTTTCAAGGTAGTCAATGAAAATTATTCCATGCGCATCCCAAAATACAGACGCCTTAACCTTGCCATCGAATTCGAACCCCCTCGAATGACTGTCGATTGGACTTCGGAGTAAAAGGATGGAGCCATGTTTCATCCATTGTCACATATCGATACAAAAACTCGGGTTTATTATGCTTGACATCTCTCTCACTGCTCTCTTCAAACACTGCTCCGAATCATCAACTCGTAGTTGTTTTTGGGCAAAAGTGAGCTCGCGCGGCACCCACTTTGCATAGAGCTTTCTCATACCCAAATATTCGTGAAAATATGATGTACACGTTCAGTTAATATCTTTAGAGTCTCTACTATTTCATTCAATTTCAATTTAAGGTCATTCAAAATCATTTTGTGGATTTTTTTGTTTCGTCGGTAAAAACCTCTTTTGTGCGTCCACTGCGTTCACCATGTTTGGTTCTCATTTCACCATGTCTAAACTTAGCATACCAATCCTTGATTGTTGATTTTCCTGGGGCAGTGCCCGGAAACTCAGCATCAAACCAAGTTTTTGCGTCAACTGTACTCAACTACAGCTTTTTTCCCTTCCCTAATGTGTTAATCAAATTTTTTCAATAAAAGTCTATCTCCAGGCCTTTACATATAGCATAGAGATTAGGTTTCCAATACCCTTTTATATTATTTGAATATTATAGGCATGTATAGCTTAAACCACAGTTTCAATATCTACATTATTTTTGCAACATCATTAGATCTCAAACTAATTTGCGTTTTACATTTTCCTTATTAGCGTCAGATAAAAACGGTGTAGTTTTTTCGTATAAATCAGGTGACTCCGAATCTTATAAGGCTGCTAGAGTTCTGGAAAATCGATTTTCAGATAAGACTACCCGGGATAGTCTTTCTTCGGATTTACGCTCTTACAGATAATGAAGGGTATAGATAAGAAGTCTGGAGTCTTAAGTGTACCCATTAAGCCATAATATTCCTGATAAATCTCTGACATATATTTGGAGTATATGTATAGTATCAATAATCCGATTGAGCTGGATAATTTCCGATTAATTGTTTAGTTATTTACTAGCTTAGTAGGAAGTTCGAGAAAAGCTTCTTAAGTCTTAATCATTATTAGGAATTACTTTTTATTTTAAGGTAATGTTATGTTTTTCAATGTTCTTGGAATTTGATTGGATTGGATACATTGACATGATTGGATTTATCCAAGCAATATGCTATATGTGTATATGATGAATTTACACGAGGAATGCACTGATTGCTTTTTCTAAAGCGACACAATTCTGACATTATATGAAGACAACAATTTGTTCAGTCACTGCTATTGCTTCCACTATGAAAATTTGCTGCAACCTGCCTTTTACAGTATTTGACAATTTCTTCATTCGTATATAATTAGATCTATTACCAACAATATATTATATGTGCTTGCAGTTTCTTTTAGAAGAGACTCTATTGTCATTTTAGACAGACATACAAACATCACTTACTTTCTCTCTCTGTCTCTCTCTTTCACATTTAAGCCACTGTACGTATAGGATGGGTTATTTCTTCCAGAAGATCCGCACTAATGTTAAATTCTTTTAGCTTCTTTTAGAAGAGCTTCAGTCGTGATGCTGTAATGATGCTTAAGCTGGACATAGCCCACTAGCGTGATCACCATATGGTGACTGTCAGATGCGAAACAAGCCAAATAATTAATTAGTGGTACTTTCTTTCATCATATATTGTTATATATAATCGCTTAATAAAGATAAAAATGTGTACTTTGATTGAAATTTTTATTTTGACATTAAGTTTTGGCGATAACTGCGTGGAATTCTTAAAGTTTCGAAATTCACTGGAGCAAAAGTCGTAATGGGATGTAAAAATCCATTTCAGCGAGTTCCAGTATTGAAACGAGCGAAATCAGTCTAGTTCGAAAAGTATAAGATGTTTGATCTGAACATTGAAAACTATTATGTTTTGTAATTTTATGTTTACTAATATAGATATAATCGCACCGCAGAATTTCTATATTTTTTATTATTATAAATCACAATTTTAGGAATTTTTTAGTTACTTTAAATCCTGTTCAATGTCTTCGGAGCTTCGGTACATATAATAATTAGCGATATATAATATGTTAAACTATTTAAAGTAAATCTCTCTAAATTTATTTCAAGTTCAAGGATTTATTTGTACAAGACGTTTTATAAAATTCCGTGTGCCTCGTTAGAAACATAAATTTCCTGTTATATCGAGCATAATATGTGCGCCGAAGAGTCGTAGATATCGAATCAGGCTTGAATAAAAATTCATAAGGCCCACCGCGCGGATCCTGCGAAGTGGGTCGAGGAGGGCTTTCGAAAATCCAGGTGACCTGGGGCATATAAAGCTCGAGCGGTGCTCCTGAACCGTCTTCGAGATAAGCCCCTCGAAACTGGCCTTTCTCTGTGGAGTTTTGGTAATGATTCGGTGAGATAAGCAGTTTGGAGTGTTAAGTGCTCCCATTAAGGTGCGATATGGTCGATATTCTTTTATCTTAGCGATGTTCTAGTTTTTGTTTTTTGTTTTTATTGAACTGACTATATTTATGGTATAGGGGTTTTCAATAAGAGTGGGTCGATATTGAAATGGAATG
The DNA here is from genome assembly GCF_030347505.1 of Rhynchophorus ferrugineus. Taxonomy (NCBI): domain Eukaryota; kingdom Metazoa; phylum Arthropoda; class Insecta; order Coleoptera; family Curculionidae; genus Rhynchophorus; species Rhynchophorus ferrugineus. Next base: position 33,072,189 of record NW_027472581.1, read on the forward strand.
AAATAAGTTGTGTGTGAGGTTCTGACGAAATTCTTTTTTTTACTTTGTCGATTGCGAGTTATTGAAATTTCGATCTCCGAAGCACTCCGATTTCGAACTTCAGAAGAGGTTCTGAAGAGAGAAAATATGTTGATTGATTCATGATTAAATTGTAATATTAATTAACACCTCTTAATATCTTTCATCACCTCTTACTATCATTATTATTATTTCTTATAGGGTTTTCGTTTGAGAATCACGCAGTCATCATGTAGTTATTTGGTATAATGGCGCATTTTGGGTCTTGATTTGTTTTATCTCATGTACTAAATGTTCAGGGTGAGGAATACGTCGAAATACCCCCAATATATTCAGGTGTTCTGCAGGGCAGTGTCCTTGGTAAATTGATATAACAGGTCAATTGAAAAGTCCCCGGCCTACCATAATAACATAATTTTTTTTAGCAAAATTAGTTTTTTTTATTCAACATAATTCTCTTCAAGGATGTTTAATTGACTATAGAGACTCTCCAACTTTTCGATATCATTTTTGTAGTATGATATATCCTTTGCTTCAAAATATTCGTCAGGTCCGGCGATCACCTCTTCATTCGCCGAAAATTTCTTCCCAGCGAGCATTATTTTGAAATATAAGAACAGGAAATAGTCGCTGAGGGCACATCTGGAGAATACGATGGATGAGGGAGCAATTCGAAGCCCAATTCAAGGACTTTTTAGTTGGACCATTGATAGTTTTCACTGAATTGTGACAAGGTGCATTGTCTTGATGAAGCAGCATTTTATTGTTCGTCAAGTGCGACTATTTTTCGGTGATTTCGTCCTTCAAAGGTCCAATAACGCTATCTAATTGTTGTTGTTGATGGTCCTTCCTTTTTCAAAGTAGTAAATGGAAATTATTCCATGCGCATCACAAAATACAGACGCGATAACATAGCCAGCCGACTGTTGTTTTTTCCCACGCTTTGGAGTGGGTTCATCACGTTCAGTTCACTCAGATGACTGTCGATTGGACTTCGGCATGAAATGATGGAGCCATGTTTCATTCATTGTCACATATCGATGCAAAAACTCGGGATTATTACGCTTGATCATTTTCAAACACTGCTCCGAATCATTAACTCGTCGTTGTTTTTGGTCCAAAGTGAGCTCGCGTGGCACCCACTTTGCACAGAGCTTTCTCATAGTCAAATATTCATGAATGATATGATGTTCACGTTCAGTTGATATCTTTAGAGTGTCTGCTATTTCCCTTAATTTCAACTAAGTAACAACTCCTTTTGTGCATCCATTGCGTTCATCGTCTTCGGTGCTCATTTCACCACGTCTAAACTTAGCACAACATTCCTTGATGGTTGATTTTCCTATGGCAGTATCCGGAAACTCGGCATAAAGCCAAGTTTTTGCTTCAACCGTATTTTCCCCTTCAAAAAACAATATTTTATCAACACGCGAATTACCTTTTTATCATTTTTTTTTCACAATAACAAAAGTTGCTCTACTCAAGGTGCTATAATTCACAAACTAATGATCCTACAGCTGTCAAATTTATACACGCATCTTTTGAGGGTTAGGGCTAACTAAAAAATATATAAATGGATTTAATTCTAGTTTCGCCATCAATGTGTCAGGCTGGGGACTTTTCAAATGACCTGTTATCTTTCAGAAAAAGCGTACGTTTTTCATTGAGCTAAGAAATATATATTTTTCGGCCCTTTGAATATCTTCGTTTATATACTACAGATTTTTTGTAACCGTTCCGATCTTCGATGAATCGACCAGTTTGAGTCGATATGAGTCGTCTCTACTTTTAGGTTAGACACACAGTTGCATAGGTCAACGAAATAAAGCGGTGAGGTAATAACAAATCTGGAACAAGAGAGTTGTTATCATCGTTTTTAAGGAAGGGGTTTCATGCAGATGAGTCTTTAATTCTTTTTTAATGCATATTTTGTATTTTCACATTTTTAAATTTAGCTAACCCAAAGATAACGAAATAAGAAAATATTTGATTAACTTTGGCTTTTTATCTGGGAACTCAGATGTGTTCGTTTATATTAATAGGCAGGAGTTAGGCATATAATATTTCCATACAGATATAATGAAGCATTTGAAATTTATTGAGTTTTTATATATTTTTATCTTTTTGACATAGATACTCATAAATATCCTGTTTAATAAATAGATTTATTAATTTCTGACTGACTTATAGATCTTATAGACCTCTCTGCTACTGGTAATAGTTAAGGCATTTGAAAAACTTTTGCCATAAACAATATGATGAATATACAGAGAGAAACACTAATATCAGCACATTTTTTCCAAAACAAGGTCCTAAGAAGCATAATAAGTACATTTACACTAACTGTTACTCAGAAAATCAAGACAACTCAATCAGAGCAATCAGTTGCAACTTTCGTATAACACCAGAATAAGACACAAAAGAATCGAACCATTTATCTTTTTTAGGATAGTATAGTAAGGCTACTTTAATAGAAAAAGGCAGCAGTGTTAATTCATAAATGCTATTATACCAGATATTAAGGTAGGACCGATGGATCTACATATCTAGATCTAAAGTAAAAATAAAATCTATTGTTTTTCATTGCATTGAAAATTGTATCTCTTTTCAAATAGATACATCTTGCCCTGTGATGTTATGCAGCTTCAAAATCATTACATTTACATTCGTCAAGACCGTTTAAATATTCACATCTACTTCTTTTTAAGAGAAAGCAGCATGGAAAGTTTAACAATTTCAATTTATTTATTCAGATCAGTACATTATTTTCTTGATTTTGTGCTAAAAACCCATAGTCTCAATTATTTCTTAATTTAATCAATGAATAATACTCTACGCCAACTTATGACTAATAATTAAAGTGTTTTAATTAAATGCGAAATTATGTCATATTTCTGTCTAGTAGGAAACCTTTTTTTTCTTACACAAAAATCGAAACACTGAACTGAAAAAAAATTCGTGGTACTGTTTTTCTTGTATGATGAATATTCACCTACCTACAGTTTTCTCATCGTCATCTCTATACCTCCTAGATTGATCAAGAAGCTCAAGAACGTTTGACTGGTTAACATTATTTTGATAATTTTTCGATTTCATAATTTAATCAATCACGACAACCTTTTCATTTAAACACTGTATGTACAGTATGTATAAGGGAGCAAATGTTCTCACAGTAATATACAGTTCGCCCTTGACGTTAGATGAATTGAGGATTTCATGTCATATTGATTACCAATTTCCAGATCTGTAAACTCATACAGAAGGGTTTATTCACTATTTATTCTATATACTGTTTAAGACTATAGATATGTGTAAGGAATTGTGAACAAATACCAGTCTACAAGCCTAGAACTATTCTTGTAAGGCTAGTAGTTTCGACTAGAGAATTTTTAATATTAATATTGGCATTTTCTTTCTTCTGACTAAGGTTGTAGAAAAAATACAAGTAGTGGTCAACAAGATCTTCAAATGGACTAGACAGAAAAATAGAGCTTTATAGGTCCAAATCTGTCTATGTTAATTTTGCATTGTAATGAAATGACAGAAACCTAATTAAACCATTTGGTGGATGCCCAGTTCCTCAAACAGAATCAGCTAAACACCTCTGAATACATCTTGATGGTTTGTTTTATTGGAAATATCAAGTTAGGCAAAATGCAGAATAGATTAGAGCCAAAGTCAAGCAGCTGTACTGGTTAGTCGGAAGATACTCTCAACTTGATCTAAAATCAAAGATATTGGCTTATCTGTCAATCATAAAACCAGTTTGGACGTTTGGGGTGCAAATATGGGTTTGCACTAAAACATCAAATTAGTAATCAACATCAACTAGTAATCCAAAGCACCCAAGAAAAACTTCTGCGATTAATTACCAGTGCTTATCGCTCGTAACCATCGAAAAGCTGCACGATGAGTTCGAAATAAAATGGATACACGAAGTGATTCAAGATTTCGCTTTAAAGCATAAAATGAAGTTGCTAAATTACCGAACAACACGCAGGAAATAAGAAGTTTGGTGCGAACCAAACCACACGAACTGGTTTAGTGTATTAGTGTAATCTTAACTTTAGCTTGAGTAGTTTAGTTTTATTTTAATTTGGGAAATACAAACTGATCAAGTACTCGCCTTGCTTGTGTATTAATGCAAGTACAACAGAACAGTAGTAATAAATTAATTGTAAATTAAGATTTTACTACGCATATCGAAATAAAAAAAAAATGCAAACTGTATTTGATGACAAAATTATTTTCTTACTTTTGAATGCCTTTTTGAGTATATTTTCATTATTTGGTTATTAATGTTTATTGTGAGATTGAAGATATCGTTAATTTTGTTTCGATCTTGATTGACACATAAGGTCGGATATACAGGGTGTAGCGTCAGGCGGAATCACGGAGCATCGTTGGCGGTTTCGCGACGCGTCAGCCGGAAAACGCACGCAGCTTCCGGCGGTGGCGGCATCGGCGGTGGCTGCGATGGCGTCGGCTGCTGATTCAGTGTCGGGTCTGCCCAGTTCGCCAAGGTTTGGCGTACGGACTGACGGTCTTCGTCAGCTCCTTCGTCGCGACGGTCATTACGCGACCTGTTGAGACAGAAAGAGCGCGCACTACTGGACCACAATACGAGATAATAAAAAAAGAACATGGCGTGTATTTTAAATAATCTGGTTGTCAGAAGATATTTAAAACTTTAACATAACATGCGGTTAATAATGGTTTGGTGGATGTACTAGTGATGTGGCTTGATTTTTGTAAATCTAATATAAATCAGTATAAATGTGCATAAATATATTAGTGTTAAGACACCTCTATTTTTGAACAGTCAGTGAATGGATCCAGTTGAGGTCCTGGTGAAATTAACATAAATACGTCTGAATTTTTTAAAATTAAGGGTACGACGATATTGTAGTAATTTGTTGGATAAAATACCAGGTCAATTGTTTTAAGTATTTATTATTTTTCGTACATTATGATAAAATGCTTAAATACTATTTGGATAATTCTCATTTAGGAATTTTAAAAAGTATTTTACGATTGAAGGCTCCTAGTTGACCATATACCATGTTATATTTTGGAGGGGCTAATGTTCAATGGTTTTTGTCGTGGCATTTTAAGGATGGTGGAAGAATTTTGTATATAAGAAAAATAAATTATTTCTTAAGAATTAGGTCCAATTATGCATAATGATTAAAATCATTTATTAGTCTGCGTAATACTTAGTGTGCAATTAGCTGGGTCTCAAATTAGAAAATTAAGAATCTCAATTAATATATTTACAAAACTAGTTGTTCAATAATATTACATAGCATGACCTATGCATGTATAATTCGTTGATAATGGAATTTGACGTTATTGTGTATTATTATTTCTCATAAAACATAAGCAACTCTCTAAAGGTTTTAAAGGCTGATATGGGTCAGTCTTAAGGTAAATCTAGTATTATGATCTTCTATTTCATTATAACGTCTGTTGAAAATAACCTCCTAGTTGATATATTATTTTAATCTTTTAGACCAATTATATGAAAGAATTCATGAAAAATAGACCAAAAGACACCTACATACATAGTTATATATAACCATAATTAAAATTAGTAAATAAAGCATGAATTGTCTCAAACTCCGTATTGACTATATTTAGTTCTCTCTGATGATTGATCGATGTATCTATCCAAGACATTGTGTATAAAATATAAATCATAAGTAAAAATATCAAATGGCCACTTCTTAGAAATTATCCTCAATGTTTAATACAATATATATATATATATATATATATATATATATATATATATATATATATATATATAGTGGTTTGATAATGGTGGCCGGTAGTTCTAACTAGCATTCAACGCTTTTTTCAAAATATATTTCCGAACCTACTGTTGCGATAGTCGCGGGTTCGAATCCTGCAGGGCCATGATCGCAAATTTATGTTTGTGGTTGTTTAATATTTGTGATTGTCCTAAATACGAGTGTAAAATCCGACAAGGAAAATGATCCTATTAAAGTCAGTAACCAGGCTGGTTAAACCGCATATGTCCTGGAATAATTCCTAAGTTGGTCACTTGCCAGTTGGTAGGCTTAATTCCGAGAACCGCGGTTCGGAACCCGCGCTAAACAGTAAGTCCAGTCTAGATAAACCCTCGTTGGTAACAAGAAGACTTGAAAAAACTAGAAAAAACAAAAATATTTGTGATGGTGAAATTACTGGCGACAGTGACACTTATGTATGGAAAACAAAATTGTTGTTTTTACTATTTTCCTTGCAAATATTACACATTTTCCCACTTTTCATAGATTTCCATAAGTATTTCCCCAAAATAGGACAAAATCGTCTAACCGTTATCGAGTTTTAGCGCGAATAATAAAAATAACACCAACTAATTAGAATAGAATAGATAGAATAGATTAATATCGTACGTGAACTAATTGATCACCCGTAAGCATTTGTATTAAAATTGCTTCGATATCGATTAGTTACAGAACACAGAAAACTGGCATTAACTCAAGATTTCATCATCATAAATATTGTACATTTTTTTAAAAGTCTGCTACGCATTTTTTAACGTTCTTTGATTGAGTGAATAAATGAAGCTGTTAATATATAGAACGTCCTATGAACTGTCATTTTTCACATGCTCTACTTTACTTCATTGAATTACTATTACTGAAAACCGGCATAGATTTTCTTCCAACCTTATGTATCGAGAACATATATAACGCGAATTATATACGATAACTAACTCCAAATCAGATTGAAGCCAATTTTATAGTATGCTTCCTGTGTTTGTCGCTTTCTTATTTTCCTTCATATCGAGCTCGAAGGACCGAAATAAATTTAACTATGTCGCAAAAGGAGTTGACGGAGACAAAGAAACTAAACTAAAAGTGTTGTAGTAACAAGTATTTTTATTTCATTTGAAGCGTTCCTTTTTGATCAAATGGGAGCTGGAGGAATATCGGAATGGAAGTTGTTTTGCTGGAAAAAACTCTATTGGAACAACAAGAGAGCGGCGAATTATTTCAAGTCTGCGTCTTTTTACATTAAATTGGAAAATAGCTGGAGACCGGTAAACAGAAAAAAGGAACTGGAAAAAGCTTCGATATTAGTGTATTGATTATTCGTTTCTTACGTTTAGGAACTTCAACAACATCATAGAGCATCAATTTTGATTTTAAAAACTTAATATAAGATATAAAATAGCAAAACTGGGTTACAAAAGTGTAAAAATGAAAAGGAAATAAAAAAATTAATTTTTTTTCAACAATTTGAAAAATGATAATATTCAGATTCATTGAACAAACTACAACAGATATTAATGAGTCAATTACATTGAAAATTATTTAATTTTCATATGAGATTTTGTGCACTGTTCCATGATTATGGATGTTAGTATATAATCGCATTTTTAGTAGTTCAATACTACTAACTTATTAAATAATCTACTATAAAATCCAATTAAGCAGTAAACTTACATCATTAATATGTATGACGCCAAAAGGTTGCAATGTTTTCGCATAAACTTTGACTTTTAATTTTTTTTGGCTTTGAATAATATTCTATTGTAAATAAAAGAATGTGATGAAATATAATTTATTATAACGTTATAGTATATTTAATGTGCATATAATTAAAGTTCTTAAAATAGAGTAAATTATACAGCGACAATAGTCTGTAATTAATTTATCTATATTTCTTTTTGGTTTCTTCTGTTACTAGCTGTGTACATTTTTCTCGATTAAATTAGATTTAAGGTATTCTCTCTGATGCATTTGCCTTATATACAAAACGTTAGTTAGCATTATTTATCTCCTTATACAGTTTACCCAAATCCTCATATATATTTTAGCATTTTCCAATCTCATCACCCTATCTTGATAATTGACAGCAGTGCATCATAATCTCTCATCCTAAAAGTTCACTATTTATGTCTATAACTAAACTGTTAGTTTACAATTAATCTAACACTTGTTTATGATTTTACCATTTGTCAATTTTTTCTTATGTATATGATGATGGAGCTCATTCAGAATAAAGCTGTTATTGTAGACAATACTAGTTTTCACATATCGAAACAGTTCTTGCTTGCTGTAGTAATTCTTTACCAGCAATTTGTTTGAATATACAGTGATAGGGAGGAAGATGTAATAATCTGCGGCTATTTTGTTCAGTCATCTGATCTGGCATGTATCTTTATACAGACCAATTTTTTTAATTTTTAAATTTTTTAAGTTAGTTAGACAAAATATATTTAAATAGTTAATTTATATTTATCGAGTAACAATTTGAAATAGTTAACATAATATCTTAATAAACTTAATTTATGTTTGCAAGCCACTCCTTAATTACAGACTTTGTCAATCTACTTGTTGGGGTCATTTCAATCAACAACTTAACAATTTCAATCTTTATGATAATAATTAATGGTTCCTCCAATTAACAGCTGATTTCCAATCCTGAGCATAAACATATTATGGTTCATTTCTTTGCCCTTGGTCCTAGAGCAGAGTTAGTGTTCTGCAACTACAAACAAAACGGTTCCTGTTTGAGCAAGAGAGAACCTGCAATGAATTCTGAAAGTATTATGACTAAAAAATTCTCTAAAATTTTATTGAAAATTTTGCTTTTTCCCGTCAACTATCGCTGTTTTTTTTATCAGCGTTTTGCCAAGAGTGCTCAAATAATAAAAGAAAATTATGATCTGATTTTAAAACTATAATAGGCAATACATTGGATATCATAATGACTCGATTTCACTACTAGATGTTTGCTAGATAGACTAGAGTATTGTATCCTCGTTGAAAAGATTTTTTTAAGACACTATATACAGGCAGATCAATGCAGAAGTCAAAGAGACATATCCATAATGACTTATTTCATATTTAACCGTCTAGTCACTGACTAAACTTTCGCCATTCGTTTAATAATAAACATTCGTAAAATGTCTCTGTGGCACATTAAATAGCTATAGGGACACAGTTTATAGTCCTCATAGAAATAACAATGGTGGAATGCCAAGCCAATCGATATTTAGGTATCTGAGATGTCCCTTTCCCCTTCTCATGTCGTACGAAAAGAAAGAAACGTGTTCAGTTGAAATTCTACAAGCGTAGTGAACATACTATAAAATATACACTGAAAGTGAAAAGAAAATATACAAAATTAATAATAATTATTAATATTATTAATATATTAAAATATAATATAATAATAATATATTAATAAAAAAATTGTATTTAATCTAAATACAATGGCTGATTCATCGAGTTTTAGACGGTAAGGAGAGATTTAATTGCTTTATTTCTAAGTATGTTATTTATTTTATGTTTTCAATATTAAAAAATAGTAATAAATAAATTTTAAATTCAATCAATGCATCATGAAGCTAAAATTAGTGATAGTGCAAAGAAGAAACCCGAAATTATTGAGTTTTATAACTGGTCCAAAGCTGGAGTAGACACGATGGATAAAATTCTTGGTAGATATACTACAAAAAGATCAACTCAAAGGTTGCTTCTAGCATTTTTTACAATATTCTTGATATTGCCTGCCTTGCATCATATATTCTGTATTATGAGAATAATAAAATGATTGTTAAAAAATCGTATGAACGACGATTATTTTATCGGCAATCGGGCAGAGAGCTATGTACTCCATTCGTTGAAAGTCGTTCGAATAATGCACAAATTATGAGGCATTTTTCAACGAAAGTGGCGATTAAATCTCTTCTTGGTCGAGCTATCAATCCGGATAAGCATCGCCGAACATCATCTGTATCATTGACACCTCAGACGCAGCTGATGCTCGATTCAACTGGGAGGAAAGATATTACTGGTGTATGCTACGAATATCTCCAAAGTGAATTTAAAAAACTTCGCAAAACTAGAAAAATATGTTCGGTATGTGAGAACCCTATTTGTGACGAGCACTGTATTACAATCACGACATGTGAAGGATGTAGGAAATAATTTAATGTACTTCAATTTTTATATGGCACTGTATCATAATAAACAAAATAATGTAAATAAATAAATAGTAAAAGAATGGAAAACGATATTAATAAAATAAAATATAATGGAGTTATGTATTTATTACTTGCTATTTTTGTTATTGTTTATAATAAGAATTATTGCTTAATTATTGTTTAAATAAAAAGAATTACAAACTAAGTTGTTTATTATCAATTTAAAAGTCAAATAAACTAAGTACTTTAATAAGCAGTCTCTGAAGTGTGTCCCCGTCGTTCATATACGTTAATCTTAGTGGGTACCCGGGTATCTGGCTACTGAACGGGCGGGGTACGGAGTTTGATAGTTAATAACTTTTTTTAATTAATTGATTGTTAAAAAATTTGACGAAAATTGGGTGTCAAATTACTTCAGTTTTGGGGATCCAGACGGCCATAAAACCCGGGTGCTCGGTCATTGGCCGGACGGTTAAATATGGACATAGTTTTTCCTTTAAACCTCAACATACTTTAAATGAAAATAACAGTTTTAAGACCTTCGAACTATAGTTTCGGAACAGCAAATTATGTCTTCGATTAATGAAAATGGTTTTACAGTTAAATAGAAAAAAATCTGATAAGTAGGGGAATATTATAACAGCCTTAGATTCACCAATTTTTGCGATGATATTCTTCATGAGTTCTACGGATATATAAAATGATGTTTTTATCATTTTTAAAGTTCAATAAGAATATATTTTGGTTCTATCGTGAGCGATAACGATGGATATAATACGGCGTGACACAAGTTTCTGAAATCCAAAATTTTAATCAATTTATTGCTCCTATTATTGAATAAGATGTCCATACTTTCTACTAAATCTTTTTGTTTAACCATTGACCCATTGATATCTCGTATTCTTTCCCCTTTTTGATTGTTTCTTTCGATAAATTTCAAACGATGGCTAGTTTTGAATTTTCTTTGAATGTTTTTCTCTGAATGATGTATTTTTGTAAATGATTTAAATATATTTTATGGCATTTAAGACCTATTTAAATATTTATTTTTGAAATAATTACTTACTGATATGGGCTAAATCATCTCATTTATTTTGCTGATATTGTTTTTATTTGCCCAGTTGACATAATTTAACCGTTTATGATTGTTATTTTGTAATTGGGTTGGTACCTTTCTTTAATTTTGTGTTAACTATATCTTTCGTTTTAGACATTTTTTGTCCTATAATTTGGAAAAAAGAATGTGGAAATAAAAGGAGAATATAAGATCGCATTAAGCATTAAGTTACTTTTAAGGGGGAAATGAAAGATTTTTATTATTTATATTATTAAGTGATAATTATGTTGGGTTGTTACATGTTACATAATTTCTTTTCTCTTAAGATCTTTTTTTTGCATTAAATTAGTTAGTAACAGAAAAATGAAGTTGTTGATTATTTTAGTGTTATCCTCTTGGCAACTTTGCTTATGTATTGTATAATATTGTTTAATAAAACCTATAACAATGCGATTTAATTAAACTTCACTATCATATAATAGAAAATGGTTTAGGGGTTGAAATAATTTAAAGGAAACAATATAACCAACTTTATTTCGGACTCTGGGGTGGTCATCAATCTTCTCCCGTTCGAAATTGGGCCGGTTTTACTCAACAAGTACGGCGGATTATAAAACTTCGAGAGCCGACAGGCGAAAGGAGGCCCACCTTCAGGCTGGACAATGGTATAAACGTGAGGATAAAAAAGAGAAATAAATCGGATTTTTTTCTTTCGAGGATTATCTTGTTATCCAATTGGACGGGAAGATGTACGGCTCAGAAAACAAGCAGATTTAAAAGGTGAACGAAAAAAGGAACCCAACAAACCTAACTTTAAATCTGTTTCATTTTCTTGATATCCACTCAGCTATATAGTTAATTAAATTTGGTTTGTGATCAAATATCATTTTAACACGGCAAGCATATAATTATTATTTTGTAAAATAGTCGTAAAACTGTAAATTTAATGGTATTGAGCTTATAGCTTTATATAAGTTTTAAAATTCGTGGCTATGTTCTGGAGTAGCGATGTCAGTTGCGAAAATAATTGTCGATATATCGGAGAACTACAAAAATATTATCGATAGTTTTTAGCAATATCGAGATTCCTTCGCTCTTTGCAACCGTTTTTTTTTCACCCAAAATTCTTCTGGCCGCAGGGGGTTTCCAAAAATTATTCGATACTCTGCTTCAAAAACCGAAGGTTTTGATATCGAACTTTTTCCACTCCTATATCTTATTTTTCACCAAAAACATTTAGGTGATTTTTAAACAAAAGTTTGCTATTCTACTTCAAATTTTTTGATATCGATATTTTGCTTTAAAAATCAAAGTTTGATACTCTATTTTAAAATTATCGATATTTAACACAAAATCGAAAAATATCGACCAAAAAATATCGATATTTTAAAAACAAGGATATGTGACATCCAGGTTTTAGTCCGCTCCATATATTAAATAGGATGGTTTGAACCTAACTCAGAAATATTTAATATTTAAGTTTACTAGTTATTCTATTATGAGTCATTTGTTTGGATTTGTTATTATTGATGACAATGTAAAGATGTAAAGAGCAAATAGGGCATTTGTATCAAATGTTTTATTCTCCAGAAAAGTTCAATTTGAAATAAGCCCTTTATTTGTTGGGTTTTTCACTTTGGAACGGCAATTTTATCGAAACATTTCTACAATAATACACGGGCTGAAAAGTCCCAGGCGTAACAAATGAATCGCGTTTTTTGTTCAAAATTGGCTTTATTCATTAACGTAAACATCATTAGGGGCCAGACAATCATTTCACCGCCGCTTTAAGATTTCAATACCACTTTTGTGGATCATAAATCATTCCATCGTAATCGTATGCCTCAAAAAATAGTCTTGGCACCAGTTGCTGTTCACTCAGATGACCATCATTTTAATTCTGGAGTGATGTGATCCATGTTTCATCCATTGTCACATACCAACGCAAAAAATTCGGTTTATTACGTTTAAATATACCACATATTGCTCAGAATTATCAACACATTCTTGTTTTTGGACAAGAGCAAACGCGGCACCCACATTGAACAGAGGTTTCTCATAGTTAAATGCTTATGCAATATAAAACCAACACGTTCTTTTGACATCTTTACGATGTTAACTAACACACGTAACTTCACTTTTTGGTCGTTCAAAACGATGTTATGGATTCTTTTGATGTTTTCTGGTGTTACCACCTTCCACTGCGTACTGCATCATCGGAGTCTCTATGACCACGTTTGAAGGCAGAAAACTGAAAGGCGTTTTATTGTTGTTTCTGATGGTGTGGGATTCTTGTACTATTTTTCAAGCCATCGTTTAGGTTGAACCGTATTTTTTCCCCATCAAAAAGCACTGTGAAATTAAAACATGATATTATTTTTGATCCATTGTTGTGAAAATAACAAAGGTAGTACGACTCTTAGCACAATAACTCACAGTCTTATGTGGAGAATATCATGAAATTTTAATAGCTTTTTTGAAGGTTTGTAATAACTGAAAAACTTGTGAATGCAATAAAACTAGCGCCATTTATGGATTAGGCCCGGAATTTTCGGTCTATGTGTTTTGTCCACTTTTTTAATCTTTGTGGCAATATAGCAACACTGAGTCAAAAGTATGAGGTTGCTTTATCAACGATCCAATCACAGCTCTATTTGTATACTTATTTCGACATATCAATGAAATTCTGTATGCAATAAACCCTGATATTGAAACGGTTTGAAACGGAAAGTTCACTTCGTTTGAGTATTTCAAATCCTATGTAAAGGTCCAAAAACCGTTGATATTCACCATTTGTCCCTCCTTTTGGATGTTTCACGTCCTGTGTAAGTCTGAAAACCGTCGAGTTAATTAAGAGTTTCAGCTGTGTTTTTAAAATTTTGATTTTGGATATTGGAAGGAGGGAGAAATGAACTAGGTAGAAGAGATAAGGTGGTATGAAGATAAGAAAATGTTCATAACCCCAAGGTCATCCCTATTTTTTAAAGCAGATATAATTCTTTACGATGAATTATATTATATAAATTCATAAATTTTTTGGAACACAGGACAGGTACTATAAATAAAATTGTGATTTGTGACGTTATATATTTGCATAAGATTTAAGGTTTATTAAATTATAGAAGAATAATTAAATATTATATAAATTACATTATATAATTTAAAGGTTGCTTTTTACATTCAAGAAATAAACATTCATACGTTAAATACGTTTGGGTAGCAGCCTTTCATTGTGTTTTTACTAATTTTATGATTCAGATTCTACGGAGTCTTTAGCTCTATCATCATTCTTTTATTACTCTCCAATATTAGACAGAAATTATGTCATATATTTTATGTTGACATTAAACTGTCAAAGTATTTTACTTTTAATTTACGAAAATCGATCTATACCGAACCGATATTATCTTCCTGTCATCTTAGTATCAAATAAATACGCTTCAAAAGACTTTTAAACAGTATGACGGTACAGCGCCATTTATTAATAATCCTAATTTTCTCTCTCAGATTATTCGTAAAAGTTAAATGTGATTTACGACCTGATTCGTTATTTTGATAATACTATGCAAAATGAATTTAACAGTTTAATTTGGTTGCTAAAAGAGAAGCAGATAACGTTATAATATAGAGCTCTCAAAAGGAATATTCTCTCAGATTAAATCTCGGCCATAATATACATATACTTTTTGTTAAAAACAAAATCTTTAACGGCCAAAAGAAACATAATTTTTAAAAATTGCCAGCGAATGAGAGCAACTGACACGAGTAGACTGAAGTAATTATGTTACTGATCTTGTTGTATCTAGTTAATTGTTAATTAACTTGCGATGCACATAATCAGCGAGTTAAGTAATTATGTAACCAAAATGAATTAAGCCCTCATTTTTTGTTTTCATTATTACATGAATCCCGTTATTTGAATTTATGTAAATTCAACTCTATTGTTGAGATGCGGGAGAGACAACAAGGTTGTAAATTAAATACAATTTATTTTCTCTCTTCTTTGAGTAAATTAATAACCAAAGACGAGTTGTTTAATCGATAATAAAGAATACACATATATACATTTAAAAGATATTACTTAATACGTCATGGGAAAAGGATTATGATTCAAATCGCATGTACTTACTGTTAATGAAAGGTGTAGATTGGCTAATATAGACAGTAATTCTATGTTTCAATAATACTTCAATTAATACAATGATTTCTTCAATTAATGCTCATTCAATTCTTTCTTCTTCATTCAATTCAATAGTTTTTTCTTCAAACAATTCAATACTTTATCTCAGCAATACTTTATTCTTCTCATTTTTCAATAATACCCTTTTCTTCGGTGTTCATGCAAATTATTGTCAGACTATCTTCTCGTTGTGGATTCACAGTGTTTTATCGCTGAAGCTCCTACCTCGGGTTCTTGGTGGTGGTGGACGAGGCTGGTCCAAGAAACCCTTTTCTGTACCCCGATTCACTGAGAATATCGGGAAACACTCTTTCAGTTAGGAACTTCTCACGCTGATAAAACATGTGCGGTTCGGACTTTTGATATTTATGGTTAGGCGCCATAAAGAGTCTTCTACCAGGTCTAACATCCGACACGTTTCGTCTAGCCTCGGTACCTGAACTCTCGTTATCCGAAACACTCGACAACGAGCTGATGGGAATCATCCTTGTTGAACACGTCTGTTCTGTTTACTTGGTATCTTTTTGCCTGTCTATATTTACCAGACATTCGATATACTGCGAACGTTATGCTTTTTATCAGACCATAATTCTTTTCCATGTCATATATATTAAAAACTTCAGTTAAAAGGTCTAATAAATTAGACCTTCTAACAATAGAACCGAAAGAATTCTACAATTAGCGTTACTTACATTTTACAGGGCTGTCCCAATCATTCGTAATAAATTTGCGTCGCAACATCAATAATAGTGATTTTTTTTATAAATTTTATTATCGCACTTTAATTATTTGGTATATGGGATTGAACTTTTTTGGGGAAATCTGTGTAATAGTTTTTCATTCAGTGTTTGTATTATATTTCTCTATTACATTATAATAAATTACTTCGCAGCGGGCTTGTCAGTGCATTTGTGGTGGATAGCTGGGCATTCCGTTTCAAGCTCCCTGAACAGGGTTCAGTATTGACCGAACTCTTCGCGATATTCAATGCATTATGGTACATCTCAACACAAACTTTCAAGGAATGGCTAATCCTGACCGACTTCCGAAATGCTCTCGACTATTTCCTGAAACAGAAGTTAAATCATCCCATGACCATCGGCTCACTGTCAATTATCCGTACCCTTTAACTGAATGGGATCAGAACAAGTTTACTGTGGATCCCTTCTCACGTATGTATACCGGGAAATGAGCGCGCCGATAGTGCCGCTAGATCGGCAGCCTCATCTCCCCTCCCCATCCCGGATGTTTGTGTTCATACCGAACTTATACCATTCGTATTTTGTTTTACGAATAGCGATATACAACGTCGTTGGGGCCAGGAGGCCAACCGCAACAGGTTGTTTGGGGTTAAAGCTGATTTATTCTCCTCTCTTCACGTTCCTTCCCTTCGTCACCATGCCGTAGCTTTGAATCAACTGAGATTGGGCCACTATCGTTTCTCGCACGGTCACTTGATTGACTATTTCAGTCCACCATATATTGAACGACTGTCTACGGCTCACCCAGATTCTCACTAACTCAGATGCTCACTCAGTATGTGTTGCAAAATTTTAAAAATACCAACAGTAAAAAATACCGACAGACTTCTCGAATTTCTACGAGAGATTGATTTGCTCCATAGAATCCAGCCTATGCTAACTTTACGGTTACTGATCAAATAAACATTACCAGTTCGGTATGGGTGCTAATGCGTGTTGTCTGGATGGAGCCTCTACTTCGTTATGGTTGTGTTTGTGTTTATTTTAAAATTGTATATACACTATTTATTCTTTTAACCCTACTGCTTGTGTTATTAATTTAATTTATTTATAAATTTATTATAATTATTTTTATATATATTTTAAAGTCTCCTTTTACCAATTATGGGTTTTTCTGGAGTGGGCCTAAAGTTTAACGTGGGCTCCGAACCACGGTTCTTAGCATTAAGCCTACCGACTGGCGAGTAACCAGCTTCAGAAATCACCCCAGAAGACATCCGGTCTTACCCAGCCTGGTTACTGGTGTGAACGGGATCATTTTCCTTGTCGGATTTTACACTCTTGCCTAAAACATTCACAAATTTTAAACAATCACAAACATAAATTTACGACCATGTCCCACCAGGATTCGAACCCGCGGCTATTGCAACAGTAGGAGGACCGTCCTATTGTCTTTACCACTGCGTCACCAAGCCGTCTAATTTATTATTTTATGTTTACACTGTCTGTTCCCGCCCCCTTTATGTCATAACCGCACTATTGTGTAGTCGCGAAATGACGACAGCCGTCAACGCGACAAAAGAAAAATTATAATATTGTTTCAAAATATAAAACAAAATAATACCTTGACTGGTAATTGAAGAATATAAACAATCTTTTAAATATATTAGGCCTATGAATTATTAATAATTGTTTTAATTTGAAGCTTTATTGTAGGAAATCGATACAAGTATTGTCCATTGATAGCAGCTACATTTTCCAATCTTTTAGAGATTTTACGGATTCCATCTTGAAAGAACGATATATCTTTTGAGGCTATCACTAATCGGCCAATTTTTTGGTATTTTTATAAGAAGGGAAATGCTACTGTACAAACAGATCGAGAGTACCATATGGGGATAGTAGATTGGGAAGTAGTAATCAGAAGGAGCAAGATCTGAATGATACGGCGTGAGGGGCAATACTTAATGTTTTCCAGTATGTTTTCATCGATTTTTCAACATGTAGTCAAGCATTGTCATAGTGAGGATGCACGGTGAGACCAGCTCCAATGCACAATAGTAGTGGAGAGTGGTTCCTAGTGATAGTTTTGTAGGAATGTTCGTCGGGTCGGTCAGTCGGTCGAAATGTGTGGCTGCCGCGGCGATTATTTGTCAGAACACTCACTACTATTTTTGGAAGGAATTTGCACGGGAACTAAAAACACTGGTTGAATCAAAGTTGTTTATTGTAACTTACGATTGATACATGTGGTCGATGGGATAATTGACAGCATATTAGGTTAAGGTGAAGGAAGTACGGTAGCGCTGTGGAAGTGGTACTGTTACAGGGGGACGGTGATAAGAAAAGAGAGCGAGACGTCGTCGTGATGGCCTTTTATACTCCAGAACTGCATGGTACCAATCCACCGGCGTTGCCAACCTTTGTAGTTGTTGATGGTGAATTAGTGGTGGCCTAAAGGGTCGTGGCGGTCGCCACAGTTTCATGGAGTAATGCTTTCAAATTCTCGTCTTTATGTTCTTTTGGCTGCCTGTCCAGAACGCTCGTTATGCTCGATGTCAAAATCGCTCCTTTTAAAATGCCGAAACCAGTATTCGCAGGTTGAAATCGATGCAGCATGGTTGCCATACACTTCATACAGCATTTGATGGCCTTCAGTCGCCTTTTTCTTCAAATTGAACTAAAAAAGTACTTCCCACAAATGCCTTTATTCGGTACAGATTCAGACAGATTGAAAAATGAAGCCTGTCAGTGAGGCTTCAATATGAAGTTGTTTAAAAATCTACTGGTTACTACTGTTAATACACACTACGTCTGTTGTAAATCCTTAGAAATTTCAGACTATAACAGTGCCCATGTCTCGTAGTCATACAAGAGGATTGCCAAAATAAGCGTACAAAAAAGCTAAAAATAGTGCCGGACTTCAGTCCTAATTAACATATCTTACAATTAAAGTAAGATATGTTGGTTATGAAATGGTTTAAAACACAAAGACTTTTAATTTATTTTAAAATATCGTTCTATGTTAACGAAAAAGTGGCTATTTTTTGAGCGATGATATAAAACGACACTAAAGATTTAAATCAATTCCAAATAAGCTAAAACCACATATGTAGTCATCTCACTTGTTACACCATTTAGACTTATTCCCTCTAATGCATTGTCCGATTCTGTATACGTGACAAGTACGTTAGGTAATAATATAATTCAAATGATATATTGTTTTTAATTAATACAAATTTTAATAAAGTGTTATTTTATATATATGTGTAATTATACAGTTGTAATACGGAAGCTAGCAACGTAGAGGAAACAAAAATTTCAGGTAATCTTTTGACGTATGATCTCTTTCACTCCCTCGGCCAGTATAGGTAAAAATACTCAATTTTTTAGATTAATTAAGAATCGATACTTTTTTAATGACTTTTGATAGGCTTCGCAAAACTATTTAATTCATTGCCAGACATTTTTATGATTGTTTATAATATGCCAGACGCTACATTTTATTTATAAAAAAAATTTCAGATTATTTTATTATGGCTGTAATTTTTATGATATTATTTAAATATAAAAATACGTACAATTAAATTTCCATGCAATAAATCCATTGTTAAATAATAAGGAACACTGATTAAGTCCGGAAAATAAAATAGGTATGTTGCTGTCAGTAGAAGTATCGGCCGCCGAGAAAAAAATCGATATTTCGAGATATCAATATTTTAAAAAGCCGGCTTGGTGACCCAGATGGGACGGTCCTCCTACGGTTGTGATAGCCGCGGGCTCGAATCCTGCTGGGGCATGGTCGTAAATTTATGTTTGTGATGGCTTAAAATTTGTGAATGTTCTAGGCAAGAGTGTAAAATCCGACAAGGAAAATGATCCCAGTCATGCCAGTAATAAGTCTGGGTAAGACCGGACGTCTTCTGGGATGATTTCTAAAGTTGGTAATTCGCCAGTCGGTAGGCTTAATGTTGAGGATCGTAGTTCGCAGCCCATATTAAATTTTAGCGCCAGTCCAGATAAACCCATAGTTGGTAAAAGGAGACTTTAAAATATATATATAAAAAATATTTAAAAAAATATGTATAAATCGTTAATCAATTATATATTATTGATTATCGATAATCGATTTATCGATATATCGAGGAAAATATATTAATATTTTTTTGCAATATATATGGATATTTTTAATTAACTCTTCCAATTAAGTACCAAAATTACACGAAAAATTTAAAATTAAGTACCAATTTAAAAAGTTTAATAAAAATTATTATACAGTTTTTTATAATGTTTAAAATATATATTTAATATTTTTGGAAAATTATCGGCTAAAAATGACGACATATATCGATGTTAGGCCTATCAAAGGTCACTTAAAAAGTATCCATTCTAAATTAATTAAAAAATTGAGTAATTTCCATCTATAGGTATGATGCGCGGTAGTAAACACAACCCCTGCCGCCAGCCAGATGGGCCGATTACTGACCGAGATAGTGAAAGGGATTTGTCAAAAGATTAGCCTACCTGAAATTCTCTCTCAAAAACGTTGCTAGCTCTATTGGGTGGGACTATTGGGTATAGAAAAGCATAACAAACCAAAGATGGTATTAAAAATATTGTAATTATATTGATATTTATTATTTCTAGTGTACTGACTTATATTATTTGCTCTTTGTCATATATGTGAAGCACTAAGTTCTTTGCCTTCCAGATTTGGGCTATAGAATAATGGTAGCCGACGTTTCGCTTTGGTCACAGAATGCACCTTCAGGACCGGATGTCCGATACTGATAATTTCCAATTAAACTACTATTAAATTCTGATGGATATTGCATTGAATTTTAGTCTTAAAAACTATCAAAATCAAGTTTTAATATCTGAGTTTGAATGTAAAAAGTTAGAGAAATTAAAAAGGTAACCAATTATCTTCAACCGTTGCTAGATTTTGTTCAGGTAATATAAAGTTTTAAACGGTTTCTTGCAAGTCGAAAGTTTAAAATAAGTTCTTAAAGTGTCATTTTCAGTGTTTTTCACTGTTGAAATATAATAAATATGGGGATAAAGTCATTAATTTTAAATTATTATAAGTTATTATATGTCCCAGTTTAAAAGCAAATAAATTTAAAATTGGTTTTTGATAATAAACTTGTTAATTTACCGTTGTGTTGCTTATTTTACTACTTATTTTTTACATTTATTTGGCGATTACAATTTGTTTTGTGATAATTGACGCAGCTTAAATTTTTTTGTTCTCTGTTGTTTGTTGAATAATGAATGAGTTTTGAAACTTGAAAACTATTTTTTATTGAGTACAAACTCCCATTTCTAAGTTTATTTATTGATCTATACTCGTGTGCTTGTTTTACAAAATTATTTTAATACATTTGTCTGTTGTGTACTACGTTTAAATTGAGAAAGGAAAATATTTGATGTGATAAATGGGTACGAAAACTTTCTTAATTAAATGCTTTGTTAGTATATATTTTCGAAGGCAGTTTGAAATTCGGTATAAATAGTCTTCAGCGTGTATTTAAATTAGAAATTTTGTTTTGTTAACAAGTAACAGGCTTTCTGTAATGTTAAGTATGGTATTTGATATTAGACAATTTTTCTTTTAAAATGATTTGTTTCTAAGTGTACAACAAAATAGTTTAGTATAACAAACTAAAGGAAATGGTTGACATCAGATGGTGTTGTTGAGTACTAAATTTCATCGGGTACATTTAAAACCTACTTTAAGTCGAAGTCTTAATTTTCGGTATGTCCCATTTCGTCGAACTGTGAATAGAACATTTTTTCAGTGCGTTGATAATATCAATATTTATAATATTTGTACCGAGTAAATCGCATTTGCGGAAAGTTTTAGTTTTTTATTTCAATTTGAAGAAAAAGCCAGCTGAAAGTCATCGAATGCTGTATAAGGCTTTTGGCAACAGTGTTTCATCGATTTCAAAACGTGAATTTTGGCTTTGATGTTTTGAAACTGGGGATTTTGCACCGAATTCTTGTAAAAATTCTTGGAACTGAAAAAATCGAGATGAGGACTTGAGGACATTACTGCATTAAAACATCAATGGAGATCTCTATCGACTACTACAGTTCATGAGTTGGAGTTTAGAACTGCACGGAAAACGGTCGGAATAGGATCAAAGTCACAACAAAGTTATTTGTCAGCGTTACGAAGCATATTATAACACCAGTGAAAGCATACTTGGATACATTAAAATGGGAAATGCTACTTCACCCGACGTATTCTCCAGACCCGGTTACCTTTAATTACTACTTGCGTCAATATATGTGTCCTGGCCTGTCTTAGCAGCGTTTGACTTGTTATGAAGATACCAAATAATTGGCCCATTCGTGTATAGATTTAAAATATACACCGTTCTTTCGAGATGGAACCCGTAAATAGTGAGAAGCATGGGGAAAAGTAGCGGTTATCAGCGAACAATACTTTGAATAAAATACATTGTACCACTATTGGAGCAATAGGAGGTCTATTATTCCGCCTTAACCACTGCACCTACAAAGCCGAGAAAAGTGAGTGAGCGTTTTTATTAATACCAAAAAAAGACAACAGAAACAACCAGAAACGTGAACTAATACAAAGGTGCTTATAGTCTATCCATACTTACAGCGAACTCACATCATTTCAATTTATGACGTCAAAACATCGCTATATTGCCGCATTTCACTTTAACATTTTATACATTTTAGTTTATTTTAGCTTTGATATATAACAACATTCTAATATAAATAAATTAATGAAATAAAAATGATATAAACTATAATTTATTTTAACATCATAGTGCATATAATGCATATATTATGAAAGGACCTAAGCTACAGTTAATTAAACAGCCACAAGATAATGCCACAGCCAAATACTCATATATGTTCTGATATATTCTGATTATATATTCGGTGCGATTTTGTATAGTTATCCTATTTTAATTATATACTCGTCTTTAGTTGCTTCCACTTTTATTACCCTATCTTGGTAATTGTCAGTCAATGAAACACATAACTAAGCTGTTAATTCCCAATCTAACACTAGTTCATAATTCCACCATTTGTTAATTTGTTCTGTGTGTCTGATAGGGTCTACCAAACCAAACCCAAGCGGGACTTTTCTCGATCTGAATGTCTATTGTAGTTATTCTTTGCCACATCTCATAACAATTCAATTTGAATTTGATTGAATATGTGATGGGAGGAAGACGTTACCCTCTGTTGCCATATTGTTCAAATATCTGAACTATTGTGTATTTTGTTTCAGGCCTCTTATTAAAAAAGGAAATTACGTAAAACACAATTAAACATAACTTTTATATTTATCAAGTAACAAATTGAAATACTTCACATTTTAATATGGTATCTTCAACACTTAATTTATGTTTTGCAAGCCATTCTTTAATTACAGCCTTTGCCGACCACTTATTGTGATTTTTTTGTTGAATTTCCATTTATAGGATGAAGAACAATATATCTGCAATGAATTATTAAAAATTATTATCATTTAAAAAACATAATCAAATATTATTCCAACTTTTTACCTTTTTCCATCAGTTTTTGTTGTCTTTATACTCTTTTTAATAGCGCCTTGCGCAGCGTGGCCTAATGTTCCATTTTGCAATACCTTTTCAGAAATTGAAGTAGTGAGTCTACCTTAATTTTATTATATTGTTTTAAAAATTGTAGTCATTTAAAAGCAATGCCTGGAAGTTGCGTTGGAACTCATCGTGGGTTATCTTTACACCATTTAAATCATATGTTTCCTAACAGTGTTTGAAATGAATTGAATACGTCAAATAGCTGCTTATCTCTAATATTTCTATGGAATTCTTTCCAATTACTTTCCAGTTAACAGTTATCTCGGAAATAATTGTATTAAATTATGTTTATGTTCGAAAAAAAACTACTCACCATTTTTATATATTTTATAAATTTAGTATTGAATAGAATTAACGTCAAGATATATAGACACTTTATATTCGGTAAATTCAAAATTATATTGTTTTTCTTTAGATATTTTAGTCATAGTGCATATACTAATATTCAGTGCAGCTGTAACATAATAAAAATTTGGCTTACTTCGACATTTTAAACCAGAGTATTAATAAATATTAAGCAGCGATTTGAAATTTACCAAACCAAAGAAATCGCCAAGTCAACGTTGGCCAGCTTATAGCTTCTTATTATCACTAAGAATTTTGCAATCGGTTACATTTGTGAAAGTGACAGCATGCTATATATTTTTGACTAGAATAAAATGAGAAGGAAAATATTGTCTAGTATTAAAACGAATTTACAAACTGCAATAGGCAAACATAATTTTTTTTATTAATCTCTTGGAACGTCAACAATCTGCTAGTGGGCAATACGTATTATTGTTTGATTTCCGTTATATAATATAACCATCCTAACATGTAGAAGATCACTTCAGTAAGTGATCCGCTCTACAATTTATAATCTAAATCTTATTCTAGATACTATTCTAACTTATTTTAAAGTCTATCCTAACTTATTCTAATGACTATTCTAACTTATTCTAGAAATTATTAAATTTCACACTATGTGTCTATTAACTAGTTTGTATGGTAGTTTGCGTTTAACCCTACGCACTTCACTGTCATCGCGCATATTTAACTGTTTGGCGAGTGCATTAGGATGCACTGATAGTCTTTCAAAGTACTTCGCACTAGCACTTCGAATCACACTCGTTATGGGTTCTATGTGGATATCGCGTTGAATCAGTTCAGTACACGTAATATGGGGTATCGACGATGACTCGCAACACTTTATTCTTGAACTTCTGGAGGATATCGATGTTAGATTTGCTAGTAGTACCCCACAGTTCAATACCATAGGTCCAGATGGGCTTAAGTATTGACTTATACAGCAAAACCTTGTTATCTAATAATGATTTAGATTTACGCCCTATCAGCCAATACATTTGGTTTAGTTTAAGCCCAAGCTGTGTGCGTTTTGTCACTATTACTATAAGTCACTATAAGTTTTTTCCAAGTCAGACGTCGATCAAAATGTATTCTCAGATATTGAACGCTGTCTGCTTGTGGAAGTTTATGATTATTCAATTTTACTGAGGGACATGTTCTTCTGCAAAGGGTGAATGTCATATGGGTAGATTTTGTCTCACTTGCTTTGATACGCCACGTTTTCAACCACAATTCGACTTTGTTAAGATGAAGTTGGACGTTTCTTGTGGCTGATATTAGATCCTCGTGTGATGATAAAACCGCTGTATCGTCAGCATATGTTGCAACAGTAGTGTTTTGTGAGGTTGGTAGGTCAGCTCTATACATAAGATATAACAATGGACCGAGAACAGTGCTCTGCGGAATACCAGAATATATGGGCTAAAGGTCCACTGACCTTTTCGTGATGTTTCCTTGTCAAACAGGGTGATACACTATTCGTCACTCTGTTTGACAAGGAAACATCACAATAACATCTTAATAACGTGAGTTCACTGCTACATTGCATAGACTGTATTATTTATAGAAACACTTTTATTAACATCTATATTAAAAAAAACAATGAAATATTTATATTCTATATTAATAAACTAATTATCTTAATTAATAAACGACAATGTAATATTTTTCTCCTTCATAGCAACAACAATTAAAACCAAATCAATAAAATCCATTTCACCCAACGACCTTTTTAACCGAAACTTGCGCAAAGATTAATAGACGGAATGTTTGCCGGTTCTCATTGTATTTAAAAATAATCACGTCTAGACCACACGAGCACAAAACGGACCTTAGGTCCTGCCATCCTGACCCTTCATAATGAAATTCTAATTCGGCTCCGCAATGAGTCGTCTCGGTCCACTCCACCGAATTTCGATTGTTGTCATTTATGAAAGTTAATTAAAAATTACTCTCGTTGCTTTTTGTTTCTGGCCCCGCGACATTTAATTAAACCCCATCGCTATGAAAATTTTTTCATTTTTTTTTCTCTCTGGGTCTCCTTTCTTTTTATTAAGTTTCGTTTTTCAATTAAACGACAAAACCAAAACGGGACCGCCGGTCAGCGATGATGGTGTGGAGGCGGCAGCGATGGCGGCGAATCGAGGGTGCTCAGATGTTATGACAATTGCGAGCGGGAAGAATTTTAAATGGGAAAATGTTTGGTGGACCTGGAATTAAACAATATCCTCTCCTCACGCTCTGCTTCCTGTTTAAAATTATATTGTTAGCATCCCATTTGGTAAAACTATCATACGATTTATTGAATTACCCGAATTAAATGTTCACATTATTCTATAAAGTAATGGAAAATATTGGCAAACTTATTGTAAAAGTTTCGCATCACTATCATTCCAAATGCTTTAAAATATGTGTTCATTTTTCACAGACCAATCGAGTGTCTAGTCGAATAAAGCAATTCAAGATTGATAATAGCCATATAATACTTCAACTATAATGAAATGGTTTATCTAAAGTAAAAGAACCCTGGCATGACCACAAGTACACATGCGCATTTATTCTAAACTCGCTGGCAGATTTCTCAATTATTTCTTAGGTTCATTTAATGTTTACACAACTTTGCTGAAATAATATCATATATTTACTATTTAATATAATTATTATATTTAATAAAGAAAAAAAACAGCAGACAATGTAAAAATAAGTGTATTAGGCATGAAGTATTAGTACAATATTGTACTTTAAATGTTACAATATAGTTTATTAATATAGAATGTAAATATTTCATTGTTTTTTTTAATATAGATGTTAATAAAAGTGTTTCTATAAATAATACAGTCTATGCAATGTAGCAGTGAACTCATGTTATTAAGCTGTTATTATGATGTTTCCTTGTCAAACAGGGGGACGAATACGCTATTCGTCACAATATGGGAGATTAGAAAAGTCACTGGAGGCCATATCAGGACTTTGGGTGGTCAAAGTTTAGTCCTTTTTCTTTAATTTTTCGGAAGTATTTTCGCAAACAAATAGTGCACGATTCTTTTAGATCTGACAATCTTATGTTTCCATACACGATCTACACGGTCTACACGATCGATATTATAAACATTAGGTGGATCAAGCACCTTAAATATATTTTTTTTAATTTCCTCGTAGTGGAAGGCAAAACACATAGTTGAGGCGTAAGACAACCGTATATAAAGACGTATAATTGGTAGTTGAAAATTGACTCGTAATTGATACGTAATAAAACCTATATTTTTGTATTAGTATTTGTGAGATTATGTGGGACGATTGTATCAGATCAAGTTGAAGGAATATTTGTTCTATGGCTAAATGATCATGAAATTTATGATTGATGGTTGTCTTGTTAATTCCCAAGGATGCACCAATCTCACAGTATGTCATATGATTGGATTTTATTCGGGGCATTCGTTTTTTTAACACTATTGTAGAATGGAGTTTTAGCACCCTCTAAAGAATTTAAGTTTATAGATACACTCCCTTGGTCGAGGTGAATTTTGTTGTTTTTTGTTTATGTTTATGTTCTGATGAAGGTGAAGTACAACAATTCCAAGTTTCTAATTAAAATGTCAGATAGCACCTGAAACCACCCATCAAGGCTAGAAATATGGATACCAATTCTCGTATGGTGGCAGTATAATATTTATTTATGGAAGTCGTAATAAAAGAGCTATTGTCGCCCACTATAATGATGATGCATTTGTGTATATTATTAAACTCATATGTAGTAATTTTCATCTTTCTAATTTGATTTCATTATTAATATGATGTATGAGCAATAATTTTAGTCATCCGTAAATAATATTAAATTATAATTTATGTAGAGTAGTCTAATTAGAATTATTTGGCCATAAATTCCACTAGCAAAAACGAAGTGTTCGAAATATATTTATAATATATTGAATGTGACAGTAAATATATTACTTTATAATGTAATAAACACATAATTATGCATTCTCCTATCAATATCAGTAATTGAAATGTTTGTGGAATTTTTATCTATTTTTTCTGTAATGTTTTTCTGTTCAATTTACGACATATTTCTGAACAATTTACGACGAATCACATAACTTAATTTTGTTATATATGCGATTGTATGAAACAGCATTTTATTACATCCATAAATGGAATGTTGGTTTTTCCGCTCTATACGGTTGTCCTTTCTGTTCAAATCGTTCGATGCGACCTATTGGATATTGATACATTTAAGTCAAGTATTTTTAAGTACATATTGGCTTTAGTTTTGTACATTTTGCAATAGCCGTGATAATATAACTGTGTTAAAACTTATTAAAAAGCCTTGTTGTGTTAAGAGGGGTTTTGTCAAATTATACATAAGACAAATATAGCTCTGTAGGTACTAACTATGTTGTGAACTATTGACTGAAAACGACCATCGACTGTTTAGTAATTTACTATTTTTATTATCGACTATTTCTGTTGCTATTTTCGGTCCGACTGATTTTATTACATTTTATTATCGACTGTTTCAGTTGATTACTTTCAGTAGCTATTTTTTGGTCTATTTGTTTCATTCAACTAATCGAATTTATGCTTACTTAGATTTATATGAAATATAACAGATCAATTGAAAAGTCCCCGGCCTACCATAGTAAAACACATTTTTTTGGCAATTTTTTTTTATTCAACATAATGCCCTTCAAGAGTGATATACTGATTATAGCGACCCTTTAACTTTTCGTTATCATTTTTGTAGCATGATTTGCCCTTTGCTTCAAAATAGGTCTTAGTTTCGGCGATCACCTCTACATTCGAGGAAAATTTCTTCCCAGCAAGCATTATTTTGAGATCTGCGAACAGAAAATAGTCACTGGGGGGTCAGATCTGAAGAGTATCGGTGGATGAGGCAGTAATTCGAAGATTCATGGATTTGGCCATCGTTTTCACTGACTTGTGACACTGTGCATTGTCTTGGTGAAGTATCACTTACTTTCTCTTCAAATGCGGCTGTTTTTCGGCGATTTCGTCCTTCAAACGGTCCAATCACGCTATGTAATTGTTGCTGCTGACTGTCCTTCCTTTTTCATGGTAGTCAATGAAAATTATTTCATGCGTATCCCAATGCTTTGGAGCAGGTTCATCGTGTGCGGTTCACTCTGATGACTGTCGATTGGACTTTGGAATGAAATGATGGTGCCATGTTTCATCCATTGTCACATATCGACGCAAAAACTCGGGTTTATTATGCTTGATGATCTTAAAAACTGCTCCGAATTATCAATTCATCGTTGTTTTTGATCATACCAAAATACCCAAATATTCGTGAATTATATGATGTTCTCGTTCAGTTGATTTTTTTAGAGTGTCTGCTATTTCATTCAATTTCAATCTACGGTCCACTACATTCACTACGTTCACCGTCTTCGGTGCGCATTTCACCACGTCTAAACTTAGCATACCAATCCTTGATGGTTAATTTTCCGGGGGCAGTGTCCGCAAACTCGGCATCGAGCCAAGTTTTTGCTTCAACTGTATGTTTTCCCTTCAAAAAGCAATACTTTATCAACACGCGAAATTCATTTTTATCCATTTTTTTCACAATAACAAAAGTTGATTCTGTCAAAATGCTATAATTCACAAATTAATAATCCGATAACTGTTAAATGTATACACGCATCTTTTAGGGTTAGGGTTAACTAAAAAATATATGGATTTAATTCTAGTAGCGCCATCTATGTGTCAGGCAGGCGACATTTTAGTAATTTTTATCTTGCTTGTAATTAACAAAATATTTTACATTAATATAGCAGCAATTAGATGTCTATTTTTTAAGATTATCTATTAATGTAATGGGGCAAAAAGAATAAAATTATCAATAATAAATAGTAAAATGCTCTTGACTGTTTTTATGGAAATAATTGGTAATGCTTTTTTTATTTTTTCGACTCGATCTAACTCTCTCGATGTTTACTTCAAGCATTTTTAAAGTTGAAATGAAATTCATTTCATTAAAGTTTCAACTAATAATATTCTTAAAATATTAGTGATTAACAATAAATGAAATTATAATTTTATTTAAAAAGTTTGCGTTGGTTAAATAGTTGATCAAAATTAATCCAGATATGATGAAAATATGTAGTTGTCATTATTCCATTCTTCTTCACAATCAAGTCAAATATATAAAATTTAAATATAATGTTTCATTATTCAAAATGGAACTATTGCTTTTAACGTAATGGAGCCCGTCAATTATTTCTTTCATTTTCTTTTCCCATAGAAAGTTCGAGAAATAATATATAAATACGTCTCACGTCTCACTTATGACACGGTCAAAAAAACATTTGTTAACACACGTTGGAATGAAATAGAAATAAACGAATTACTTTTGTTCTATTATGTCATTGTTACTTTCAAAATATTAAGATACGTTGAAACATATTTGGTATCATTATTCCATTCCTTTTTGGAGTGTGAGCTGCTTGCCAATTTAAAATTATTTAATATGAACTGATCTATGCAGCACTGAAAATAAAACAGTTATCTCTCTTCTTTTCTCCCTCACAATTAAAATGTGAGTTCGTACATCTCCATCTGTTATCATGAATAGAAGAAGAGTCGAAACGAGCGTTTGTTTGAAATATAAATAACTGTTTTCAGTCGCAATTTTTTTTCACTATTTTTTACTATTTTCAGTCGATAGTTCCTAGTGCTAGTATTAATACAAATTATATTTTCATAATAATATTGTATAATTGATAAGTTACGAGATGGTTTAAATAATATATAGGAATTTATGTAGACTTGAATGAAAGAAATAGGCGAGGTATATTCATAATTTATTAAATATGACTGTAAATATCTTATTTTATAAATAGTATACATATTATTATATGCTTTCCAGTCGATATCGATAACTGAAATATTGGTGAAATTTTTATCTATTTTTCAGTTACGCTATTCTGTTTTATTTACGACAAATTTGCAAGGTTGATAAAACCTCTTCTTCGTGATGTTACCGATTATAACCGATCCAAACATTAGAGAACACATAATTTAATTTTGTTATACTATACGATTGTCTGTAACAGCATTTTATTACATCAATAAATAAAATGTTGGTTCTACGGCTATATACGGTTTCCTTTCTCTTCGATTCCTTCGATGCGGCCCACTGGTTCGTATTTACCGTGTGGATTTGGATCTCGCGATCTGGAAAGGTAGTTAGGTATTGATTTAGATTATCGTTGGTCGGGTTATGGATGCGTTGGCGAACGTTGGAGATCGATGCTGCCTTTGTGTACTATTGAAGCCGATGTGATTGACATAATTGATGTTATAATCATCTTGTAATTTTTTGGATACATTTTATCTTTGCTATCTAATATAACTGATAATACCTGACGCCGTCATACGTATGGTAATACAACTTGACCTAATAACTCTGTGTGAATATATTTGTATACTATATATTTAAAAGTGTTACATAGAAACTTAAAAATATTTTAATTTGCAACAGTGATAAAGCTTATGTAATTTTGTTATATTAATTGTAATGGATTTTTTCCTGCCGTATTGTAATTTGGTGAACGATTTTTTTAGTTAACCGTTGAGGGGTATGAATGAACAATTTAATGATTAACCAAGCAGTGAGTACTCAACTTACGAAAAATATGTATTATTGAACTCGCTAATTGACATTGTTTGGCTCTGTGATATATTAATAATAATTGCAATCTCTAACCGAATTTGAAATTGTAAACATTTGTATTTTGAGGTAGAAGTAGAACTTCAAAGGCAAAATAGTGAAGTGATTGATGTGTCAATGCGCGAAGTTCTTAAGGTGCGTACAGGTCTGAGTATTCGGGGCGATCTTACAGAAAAAATTGAAAATGCGCATGAGCAATACTGAATTCGGCGAACATTCGTGCCGAACAGGTTTCAAAATAGGTTCAAAGTCGTAGTGCGGATGCATTTTGTTTAGTTCCAGTTTTTGCCGCATAATTTTTATCGCTTGGTGGCATATAAAATGTTGTACCAGGACTCGTGGAACAGGCCAACAAATTTGAGCCAGAGTGGGAAAAAATGGGGGGATTATTATGGATTATGACATAGGTTTTAGTTATAAGAAAATAACCCTAATTATTTCCTTGTATTGTAATTATTAAAACAGGTATGTTTTTGAATATAAGTATGTGCTTAATAACTATTAATGATTAATAATAATACATAAAATCATATAAAAACGTTGTAAAATAATCATGAATAATTAAAAGGATTGTATTTCTGCCTTGCAAATGACAAAATTATCAAAAACGAGTCATAAAATTAAAATAATATAATAATGGGAAGTACTACCGCACCTCATAGTTCATATCGACGCCGCATGGCTTGGCTGGCATATATTTGAGATGCTGCTGATGTGCTTTTGTATTGGACGACTGTCAAACCAACATCGCCATGTTCCCAAAAAGATGGGAATAAATTGTAGAAAGTCATGGAGAACATTTTGTGTAATATATGTTGTTCATGTTTGCTTACATATATCTTTCTTAAGTTAAAAAATCATTATTATCGTATTATTGTTGAGACAAATGATGTTTCAAATGATGTATGGTCTGATCTGGGCATTTCGGAGCAAAAAAACCTGGAATAAAACAGTTTTCTGAAAAATATTGATATCTCGGAACATCGGAACAACATCGTCAATATTTAGGTTTATTGTTTTGAAGAAAATATTGGTTTGATGAAGAAATATGAATTTATCGATGTATCTAATTTAAAAAAAAAAATCAATATATTTCTACAAAATTGTAGTCAAGGAAAAATTTTAGTCGAAAAATTTCAAACGCGTAAAACAGCATCTATTGAAGAGTAATTTTCGAGTATGTTATGACGTTAAATAAAGTTCCGTTCAGGTAAATTATGTGATATCGACCGAAATAACTAAATGGCGATAATTGTTTAAATTTCCACTTTTATCTCGCACATTTATGCAATTTAGTGGTTATGTTGTAAACGCACTTTATTATATTTATTTATATTTAAATGTTATTTATAAAGTTGTTTTTCGTTCGTAATAATATCTAAATAATTATTAGAATAAATTTTGTGAATACTTTTAACATATGGTATCAGAAATATTGAAATTTGCAGGTGCTAGTGAAGATGCCATAGATCCAGTTTATATTGTAAATCTTTCCCCAAACTAACGGTTCTTCTTTATTCTTGACAGCATTAGTCTTACAAATTACTTTCAAATAAGTGACACTATGGTACTTTATATTTAACTTGGCTCGATGCTACTATAGTATAAGTATTGTATCATTTATTAAAAGTATTTTTGTACTTTATGGTTTATCTCAATAGGAACCACTGTTTCGAATATTTTATATGTACAAATTTTTCTGGTTTTCTAATGATTTCAGCCTTTCATATAACACAATAGACTGCTTATTGCATATGTTTAGCAGTTGTATTGTGTTAACCACAGTATAATTCCGATGGTTTTAATTATTCTTATATGTTTTTTGTTCTGATTTTTGTCATACATTTTTTGGGCGAAAATTTGGTGTCGAACTTACGTAGATAGTTTGTTATATATGACAAGATTAATCACAATCCGCGCAAAATTATATATAAACAGTAGTTGAATATACTATCATTCTCTTTTTCACCATCTACAATCCTATCTCTCGCTTGTGTTATTATGAATCCAATCAGATTTGCTTCCCAACAGGAGGGCGAGATAGCGGGCGGTGTAAACAGTTCAACAATCGTTATATCAACAACATCGAGGAGATACCCGACAATATTTCCTGTTTGTCTTTGATTTGAAGTAATTTTCTCCTGTACGCATACCAAATATTTATTTGGAATATAATTGAATATCAAATGGAGAGGTATCTGGTAATAGTTGATTAAATCTTTCGCTTTGCATTTCTGGGTATAATAGCACAGGAGTTGACGACAGTAGAACGCTCTCGATGTCAGCTTCAATCAAATAACTGGTATTTTTACAATTTCCTGTACACATTCACATAAGCGGTTCAGTTCTTAATATTTTTAGAAATTGATTTCTTTTTCACTTAAGTACATACGTATGCACGGTTTTGGACCTGAGCAAATAAAAGCTATATAAGGAAATTGGGGGGCTGAATCCAAGTTATCAGGCAGTTTTTTCTAGTTTTTGAAATATTCAATAAAATCATTTTTTCTATTTTTAACCATCAATGGTCATTTAATGACTTAAATAGAATAAATCATAAATGAATAGAGGTAGAATTTTTATACAGCTTGGGATCTGTTCCGCGCATTGGGGTTTAACAGCAATCGCACATCATGCCTTCTTTCAAAATTTCTTGGTATTGTGGCTTGATGCCGAGTTTCCGGACACTGCCCCAGGGAAACCAACCATCAAGTATTGGTATGCTAAGTTTAGACATGGTGAAATGAGCACCAAAGATGGTGAACGCAGTGGACACCCAAAAGAGGTTGTTGCCGACTAAAACATTTAAAAAATCCACAAAATGATTTTGAATGAACGTAAGTTGAAACTGAATAAAATAGCAGATACTCTAAAGGTATCAACTGAATGCGCACATCATATCATTCACAAATATTTGGGTATGAGAAAGCTCTCTGCAAAGTGGGTGCCGCGCGAGCTCACTTTTGACAAAAACAACGACGAGTTTTTCGTCAGATTCGGAGCAGCGTTTGAAGATGATTAAGCGTAATAAACCCGAGTTTTTGCGTTGGACACGTTGAACCAAAAATAGTAACTAAAAGTACGACTGAAACAGTCGATAGTATGTAGTAACAAAATCACTTGGACAGAAACAGTCGATAGTAAAAAGTAGTCAATTACTAAACAGTCGATAGTCAATTTTAGTCGATAGTTCCCAACACTAATATTTATAATGGTCTAATTTTTCTACATTTGTACTGAAGACATTCATCGAGCAAAAATAGCACTAAACTAAACGATTTTTCTGCTCTATCCATGAAGTTACAGAAAATGACAAGTATATATTTTCACTAAATGAGTACTTGTATAGTTTTGTTGTTCTGCATGCTTTACAAAACAATTTCAATAGTAATATATTACCATTACTTACTATAGGAAAACTAAAGTAGCCCAAATACGCATCTTTGGGTACATTTATCATATTTTTTCTCCGTTTACCGAACATATAAGTTCCGCAAGTGTAATAAAACTTAGGAAACTATTTCATACAAGATATATCATAGAAATTTAGTAACGCGCTATGCTAAAAGAATATTATGAGAAGCAAATTAGCAATACCTAAAATCGTTTTACCACAACTATAAGCTATCTCGACGATGATGATCAGGTAATCCGTTTGGTAGTTTCTTTAAGACGGAGTTATTATATCGCGCGACTAATATGGTTTTTCAAGAGAATACGGTACGTTTATGCTAGACTGAAAGATGTTAGGATAGATGCCTATATATAGGGTTTCGTTTACGTTAAAATATCATTGAGCAAGCAGTATTGCCGGTTTTTTTGGCCTGGAACCGGGTAGGGGAATCCTGTTACGGATACCTGGTCGGAAAGACCCGCAGGAATAAGCGAGTTGGACTGGTTATGTGGACACTGCCTCTGGGCTACCCACTAAACCACACCCTATCAGCTGATCCAATGACCCTAACTGATACTTCTTACTGTTAGTAAGGAGGGTGCCCGTAACTAGTAACACCCTTAAGAGGAACAAGAAGAAGGTCGAGACAATTTGGAGTTAGTGCATGACGGGGTAGTGTCGGCTGTGATAGAATAAGGCTACGAAAAGCCGAATGAGTTATTGGCCTAAAATATCGGCCAGCTCGGTAATATATCTATTATCCGAGAGATGAAGAGTGGAGAAATATATCGAGTAAACCTCGGATATAAAATTGTGAACTTGGGGACGGCTGTTTCTCTATGAATTTGATTATTCCTGACGAACCAGGGGGCATTGATTATTCTCCTGACAATTTTGTTTTGAAAGACTTGAAGACGTTCCACCTGGCTAGGTGAGACATATTTTAGATAGACACTGGAGCCGTATAGAACGACTGATCGAACCAGCATCTTGTACAGGAGATATATTGTAGATAGAGGAAGCCCGCTGGCCCGGCTGATAAGCGGGAGCAGCAAATTAACAATACCTTGACCTTTATGGAGGGACTTTTGAATGTGGAAATTCCACCTAAATTTGCGATCGAAAACAAGACCGAGATAGGTGGCTTCTTCTGACCATGGGATTTCGGCGTTCTCGATTTTAAGACGCGAAATGCTCGGCGCGAAACGCTTCTCGTAGAAGATGGCCTGGGTTTTCTGTGGGTTGACCTGCAACCTCCAGAAATATAACCACTGGACCGTCTCATCGAGTTGTTTTTGGAGTCTGCTTCGAATGTGTGGTGCTACTCTTGAAGAAGCAAAGTAAGTAGTGTCGTCTGCGTAAAAAGCTGCCTCAACTTGAGGTCTCCTAGAGATATCTGAGTAGGCTGGGTCGTATTTTGCGAGTTCGGCTAGGTTGAAAATTGCCGGTTTTATCGCTTCAATAAGTCGCAACATCTTCCCGTAAATTAAAATATTTTTTTTGTCGTTTTTAAACTGTTACATATAATATTTATTACTGTGCGAATATCATGTCTACAGTGTTAGGATTATTCAGTATTAGGATATATCTATATTATTATAGGATTATTATATATCTCGGATTCTCTACTATGTTTTAGCAGATTACCATAGAGTAGTATCTATACAGAGAATGTCTCATATATAGGACACTTCGGATTTCTTATAGAAAGTTCGAACATTTTAGAAGAGTAAACGATATAAATATTCATCTTAAAATTATTGTGATCAGGTTTATATTTTAAGCTATCTGACGAATATCTGACGATATTTGATCTCTACGAATGACCATAATGTGTCTGGACTACTCTTAACTTTTATCTGCGTCAGATAATAATGAAATAAATATTAATTCTATGCAAGTATTACTAAAAGTGTTATAGAAATATGGCGGAGGTCTTCAAAATAGGCCAATAGAGTCGGTTTAGTGGCCTTATTGATGCCTAGTTGTAAAGATTATGTGATGGCTACACTTATTAGTGAACTAAGTCGTAGAATTCAATACTACCAGGGCAACATCCATGTCTTGGTATTCATTTACGTTTTTGATTGTTTGTAATGGATGGATTATCATAGTTCATATATAGAACAATTTGGATAAAAACAACCATAATAATCACGCCGTCAAGCAAATTAGCTTGCTAGGTGTCTTATGGAACGCCTTTCTAATTTGTTATTTTCTAGAAGGAAGGCTTCATGCCGACAAAATTAGAATAAAACTATAATAAAGAAGGGAATGTAAAACATAACAAAAAAACTGTATTATAAGTTAATATTAATTTATATTAAAATTGAATCAATATGATGTCGGTGTTTGGTAATTGGTTAAAATATTATTCAATAAACTCATTTAATTTTTATATTTGACTAGAGCGTTTGTTAATAAAATATTTTCCTTGTATTTTTTTTCATTGAAGTTCATGAGCTGCATTATATATTATATTTTAATGTTTAAAAATGTTTTTCCGGAAACAAACCCCAACATGGATATATATGAAAATAAATTAATTTATAGTAAATTAAAAATGAACTCATATTTTATAATAAAATTGTACCTCCCATTATTTTATTCTAGCATCTATGTATATATTTTTGTGAATGCCGATGGATTTAGTTTTATTACAGTCAATAAATGCATTTATCTAAATATGCGAAAGACAATAATCAGGTGAATTCTAATATTTATTGAAATGTGTTTTTTATCAAGCATTACTTGATGAAGTTGAAGATGACAAGTTCGATAACATGTTAACATGATTTTACATACTTAACTTAATTTTTATTAAATTCAACGGATATTTTGGATAAGTTTTCATAAATTAGCGTTTAGTTTTCTTCTTCTATGTCATTAATGTCATGTCAATTAATTCATAAAAATCAATCTCCATGTGTTATATATTTTTAACTAAGTAAATTGATTGTACTAGCAATGTCTGTCTTGATATCTACAGTTAATTCAAAACAGTAATGACACACGTGACCTAAATTTATGACGCAATGTTGCCGCATCAACTCTGAGTTTTAGTACATTTATTCTTTGACATATAACCAAATTCTAATCTAAATAAAATAATAAAACATGAATATTATTAAATATGATTTATTTTAACATTATAGTACATCTGTTGCATATATTATCGGAGAGCTTAAAACTGCAATTAATTATACAGCCACAATAATTTATAGGTTAGAGCTGTTTTATTATATTGGCATTGAACTGTTTTCCACATCACATATGAGGTAGAGTTCTAGGCGCGTTTTTTTATGTAGCCTAATCCATCAATTTTACAATTGTATTAGAGAATACCTTTTACGTTTAGTACTTGTTTCCTCGATGCAAATTCATTTTGATATTCCTGTAATTCTCCTTAGTTTGTTCTGTTACTACTGTTTGTTATATCCATCTTTCTGGATAAAACAAGTTTTAATTACTGCATTCTCCTTAACGCATTTGCCATAATTGCAAAAGAGTTAGTATTACCTCGTACATTTTAACCAAAGTTTCATGTATATTATGAATAATACTACACATTCTCATATAGCTTTTCAACTCTATAATACTATTTCCTACAGGGAAAATATATTAATTATATACTAACTTTTAGTTGTTTCCTCTCTCATTACTCTGACTTGGTAATTACCAGCAACCAACATTCATGAAGTTTCATTCAATCACTGTCACTTTCGCAATCACTACTCAAGCGAATAACTAAGCGGCTTATTACCAATCTATCAATAACTTGCTTACGATTCATCCATTTGTTAATTTCTTCTTTAATATGTTTATCGAGCTCATCCACACCCAAGGTGTTATTGTCGACAATGATCCTTTCCATAAATCTACACAGTTCTGGTTTGAATATCCTTCTCGACCTGAATGTCTATAATAGAAATTCTTTGCAATGCCCTATATCAACTCAATTGGTTTAAAAATGCTGTAATAATGAAGAAGACGTAATACTCTGATGCCATAAAGTTCAGTAATCTGATCTACCATATATCTTTTCTCAGGCTGATTTCTAAAATAGTTAATTACATAAAATACAATTAAATATTTCATTTATATTTACCGATTAACAATTTGAATTTCAGTTCATTCTTTAACATGGTTTCTTCAAAACTTATATTGTGCACTTATTATACCACAAGTTATGGTTCATCTCTCCCTGGTAGTAACTCTTGCATTTAGAAGAAACACTAATGCTGCACCAGGAATAAAACCATTCCTGTTTCCAGCATGATCTACATATATGGTATAACTCAAAATATAGTCGATAGTTCGTTTACCATCTTTCATCAACTTTCATTGTTTTTTCCCTGTACTGTGTTTTACCCTTTACATGT
Source organism: Rhynchophorus ferrugineus (assembly GCF_030347505.1). NCBI lineage: Eukaryota > Metazoa > Arthropoda > Insecta > Coleoptera > Curculionidae > Rhynchophorus > Rhynchophorus ferrugineus. The sequence goes on from NW_027472581.1 coordinate 33,111,539, forward strand.
ACCATTTTGAAAAATCCACGCTTCATCTAAATAGACAAAATCGTATAATAATTCTTCCTTGATTTTGACATAAGTTTTTAAAAATTGTATTCTTTTGAAAGCAATGTCTGGAAGGTCTATTAAACCTCTTTGTGGGCTGTCTTTACATGACTTAAATCCTACATTACGCAACAGTGTGTGAAGGGATGTACAAATAGCTGTATATATTTCAGCTTTTTGTGGTTACTTTCCAGATTAACAACTTCCTTTGAAATAATTGTATCAAATTATGTATCGATTGAAAAAACTGCTTACAGTTTTTGTACATTTCATTTTTGTATATTTCGTATTTCTCCTTAGTTTGTTCAGTTACTACTATTTGTTCTTACTAATATCAAGCTGATCTTGATTTGTCACCCGTTTTGCATAAAGACGGTTTCCTTTTGACGAATTAAAGGTTATATTGTTTTTTATTTTTCGCGATATATTAGAGACCATGCCCGTACTAATATTCAGTACAGCTGCAACATGCTATAATTATTGTCAATAAAAACCGCAGAAATTAGTATTGAAATGCTAACCTCTCTAATATATTGTATTGGCAAGAGGGGGGACCCCATTATCTCGTTCCTGCTCGAAGTAGCGTATTACAGACTCAATCACTTTTTGATTCTGACTGTGTAACGGCTTTGCCATTTTAAACTGGATTAATAATAGCCACAAAGGTACACAAGACAAGATAAAGATTAAAACTATGTTTTTTTTTTGCAGAATTTTGCAGACGTTTGACAAACGGGCTACTTTTGCGGGCTCATTCGTTTACATGTTCGAGCATGTCAAACAGCATTCTATCTTTCTTTAAGTAGAACAAAATGAGATGGAAAATATTGTTTGACTTTAAAACGAATTTACAATTTTTGACAGACACATATTGGTCACGTGTGTCATTACTGTTTTGAATTGGTATATACATAGATTGTTAAAATAGTTTTAGAGTGGACAGAATCGTAATCTATTAAGTGTTTGTCAAGGTATTATAGAAATTTATTTCTTACATAGATCCGTAACCACGAATGAGGTGAAGAGGCCTATTGATAAAGAGGAATTCTAAAAAGAGTTAAAATTATTGCTTTAGAATTTTAGGGTGAATCTTGGTACTTCTTTTAATATATCTGATAATAGACCACTATTTCTGTCCTTGTCTGTTTTTTTAAAATATTTTTAAAATCTTCTTAGCAGCCTGGTTACTGGCGTGACTGGGATGATTACTCCTTGTCGGATTTTCCACGGTTGCCTATAAAGACATTTACAATTACAATCACAAACATAAATTTACGACCATGCCCCAGGATTCGAATCCGCGACTATTGCAACCGTAGGAATACCGCTCTGTCGCCTTGACCAATGCGCCAACGAAGCTTTCTTCGAGCTGTTTTAATTCTCGTAATTCTTTCGATTCAGTCAATAAAACAGTGAACGCATGCTATCTAAATATATGACCTTAAAAGGTCGCTTTTAGTTTTATTTAATTTTGTCTTCGGTATATAAGAAAACTCTAAAGAAAATAATGAAACAAAAATAGTGTTGTTAAATATAATTAAATATAATACATTGAAGTGCATCTAATGCATATATAAACTCGTTCCTGTTCGAAGTAATTGGTTATAAATAGAATGTGTTTCTGATTCTGACAATGGCTTCGACATTTTCAAACAAATATTTGAAATTTATCAAAATAAGCAAAGTGACAAAATAACGTTTGCCGGATTATATCTTGTAATTATTATCACTATTGTTTTGAAACATTTTTCAGACGTTTGGCAACCAGGCGAATTTTGTAGACTGATTCGGTTACATGTTCGAACGTATTAGATAGAATTATATCTCTTTTTAATTGAAATAAAATGAGAAGGAAAACATTTTCTGATTTTAAAATGAATTTACATAGGCAGCCCATTCGTCTTCATGATGAGATGAGTTCACTGTTATTTTGAATAGACTATATATAATATATGCAAAATTACACCATACTTAGTAAAATACAAGGTTTTCTTTGTGAATCACTTTTAATTCTTGTTCATATATCATTTAGCTCTTTCGTTCATATTATTTGGCAAGTTGTATTGATTTTTTATGTTTAAGTTACTTTTTACTCCTCTCTAAATCAACGTTCTGATACACAATTGCAAATAAATTAAAAAGTTAAGGTAGCGGCAAAGACTAATTCATTGACGTTAATTATTAACTTCCTCATTATCCAGGAATAGTTAAAAGCCGTAATTACTAACGATCTTATCTAGGACTGTTATCGCAATGATTCAATTAATTAAAATTCGACGCGATTATCGACAAAGCTGTATCTAGTGCAGCAATTTATAAATAACGGTTTATCTGTTAAAGCAGAAACCAGATACGCTACTAATATTATAAAGTTGATTTAAAGTTAGCTGGTTGATTCGAAGTAGTATATGGGCACTTCGTTTTACTTCAGGTTACTTTAAGGGTTTCTTTTCGAGAAGAACATTCTATATTATGTAGATGATAATAGGTCGAATATTACATAGAAAAATATTATATATAGCTATTTATGTTAAATGAATTAAAAATAATATTAGATATAAATAAAAAAATCACAATAAAATATTAACCAGATATAAGTTATTTGATATTATAGTACTGTCATTTAATTCATATATTATTTAAGGACTTAAACTACAGTTAATCCACAATAATCGTGTGGTGTAGGGTTCTTTTATAATATTTATGTTGAACTTACACTGTGCCTTGTGGACTTGCTATATCATCTGCTATGAAGTTAGTGTCCTTCCTCTTCTTATTATTCTGTCCATTTGAATATACTTACACAATATATTTTTTATTGTATAGATATTACACACTCATATGTTTCAAATGGGCTAATACTCCTACTGCTTGGATAATTAAATCATTAAAGGATATATTATCTCTTTAATTGCCACCTTAACCTGTCACTTTATTTTCTAATATTGCGTTTTGCTCGAAGCAACTTATAACACCAGTTATTATACTCACAATTTTTGTCCAGGTATTAAATACTTTGAGTAATCATCTCTTATAAATTACTGAATTTAAAGCTCTTGTAAATATTTTTCGTCTAAAAGTGTATATTAGGAACTGCTGAAAGTTGAATACATTAAAAGAAATGTTACAGGTTTTAAAGAAATATAAAATAGTTGAAATTGTTGATCTGTTCAAATGGCCAAGATTCTGTTATTTTAATCTAATATTATGGTTAAATTCATTTTCTTTTTATTTGTTCTATTGGTGTCATCTACACCGCGTTTTTTCTTTTCAATTCATGAGATCCACAGCAAAATATTTACATACAGCATGTAATACAATAATGCAACCTTTTACTACGATTATACTGTAATATTAACATAAATTATATTTTGACTTGTATGACCAAGACTAAAACCTTCAATACAAAAAAATGTCCTTGCAGTCTCTATGCAAACATAACCATACTTCAACCAAATCTGTTAATTCTTGTTAGTGCTAAATGTGCATGCACATGATTGCATATGATTTTAGTGGAGTTTAGAAGCATTTGAGCTGTATATTAGCATTTAATTTCTGCGTGAGGATTTAGGGTAAAGCATATTTAATTTTTATCAAGATATCATATATCAAAATATTTAAAGAGGTTCACTTTTCTTCTATGATGTTTTAACAACAAAGTGGATATGGAAATCGATAGTGATTGCTTTCAAACTTTGACGGGGGTTTATTTCTCAAATATCAACAAAGGAAAAGGGTTAATATCGCACGGGAGGGATGGCGAAATGGCCCAAAATAAGCTCCTTTACCTTAAAGTTTACTTTCGACTTGTGAAAATCGGAAAATTTCGGGCATTCTTCTTTTTGGGGTTCACTGTCGGAAAATGAACGGAGCTGGAATGTGGACTCTCGGGAAATATGTTCATTTACGTTTCTTTGTTTTTAGTTTACTCGGTAAATGTACATTCCTGATATCGTAAATTAAGATATTTTTCTTGATAAATTGTATGTAATTAAATGAAATGGTTCGTTGTTTATTTTGCATGAGATGGAATTTCGCCAGTATTTTGGTTTTGCTTCTAAATATTCTATAAATAAGTTAATATTTAGGAAATATTTAAAGAATATTTTACCAACGTTATTACTCTATTTATAACAGCAATTATTCGGACTTTTAATTCAATCTCATTCTTTGAAATAATTCGTTTCGTGACGTAATATTGAGTTGAGTAATTGAGTAACATGAAGCTTCTTTAGCTTCTAAATATAACGTTGGGTTACTACATCCATTGTGATTGTAGAAGATTCGCTTCGAACATGCTCATTTGTTTTTATTTGCATCATGTTTTAATATAGAGTGGAGCAAAAGTCTCGCTACCATTTTTGATTGCGCGCCATCTTGGTTATGTGACATTTAGCTCAGTTTTGCACACCTCGAAATCTGTTTGTGTCCTTTCTGCATTGCGTTGAAAATACAGAAATCTAATTATATCGCTTATTCCTCATTTAGAATCAATAGAAAAAGTGGTACTTTTCCATCTCGATGGTAGTTCCAATTTGAGACATCATATTAGACAAAAAGCTGAGCGGATCACGGATCGAACTGTGAATCAAAGAATTATACTAGTTAGTCGGAAAATACTCCAGAACTTACTCTAGTATCAAAGAAATTGATTTCTCAGTCAATAACAAAGTTTAATTGGATTTATGTTTTACAAATATGGGGTTGAACTAAGTAATCAAACTGACTGATAGCCGAACACTGCTAAAACAACCTTGTTTGATTTATTAGCAATTATTGTTGATACGAGATGAAGTAAGAATTGCTCGATAACTTTTAAAATAAATAGATTTACGAAGTTATTCAAGATTTTGCAGTAAAACATGAAAGAAAACTACTAAACCATATCAATGCGAGAGCAATATAATTACGGGACAGCGTTCGAGAAATCGGAAGTTTGAAGCGAACCAAACCGAATGAACTTGTTTAAAGTGTATATGGGTTAGGATTAATTTCAGAACTACATACTAATGTATTTATTTCGTACTCGTTTTACCTGTGAATTGACCTAAGTACAAATGAGAATAATTAATTTATAATTAAAGGAAAGTTTTACTCTACAGACATGGAGTTTTGATATTTTTGCTATCAATTCTTTTACTGGATATTTGATAATGTTTAAATAAAACACAAAATAAAAAAAATAAAAAAAATAAAAATACAATAAGTTACAGACTAGTGAAATCTCTCAAACAAATTGTTGTTGAGACTATTTGAGAAAAAAAGAAGAAAATTTTCAATCCTAAGACATTATTAATCCTTTGCAGTGAAGATTTAGCCAATCGAAGATTTATAACGATAAAGCAATAAAACAGCCAATGCATCTCATTTACAGCATCGCAATATTGCCGCACCAACTTAATATATTAGTTTACAATGTTTTCCGGTTTGTAGTCTGTCATTACTACCACTGATGTTTTGAAAAATTTAGTAGATATTTCAAAACAGGGTCGACCAGTACCAAGACAAATCGAATTTTATAGACTGACTCGGTAACGCCTTTCGATGCATCAGACAGTATTGTGTCTCTTTTTAGTTAGGGTAAAATGAGAAGGAATATCAGCTTCGAGTTTAAAACCAATTTTACATTTTTACAATCTGCATTTGGCAGTATATTCTACATTAACTATTAACGTGCATTAGCTGTTTTATTGGAAGGACTATATATTGGGTCTTCCTCAACTGCAAAAAAACTTTTGTGAACTTTCTTTCAAACAAAAGTTTGTGGCCTTCTTTGAAACGTTGCGCTACTGAACCAATTGTTGTTCCGATAAGGACAAAATGGGAATGAAGACTTCATTAAAAACACAAATATAATTATAGAAGAATAAATTCAATGTGTTCCAGTGTGTATATATTACCCACATATGGTGACCGTCGGTTATTGTAGATATTTGGGAACACGATCAGAGGTAGAGGAAACAACCCTATCATGTATTGTTAGATTATGTTCCGGCCGAGTCGATTTAGATACAGTGTCGCTCAAACAGCCATATTTCCGAAAATAATTTATATTTTGGAAAATCCCCTTAAAATCATATTGTTAAAAGGCCAAGTTTTGAAAAAATTAAGAAAAATTGTTCTTTTTTCAAATTTCAAGACTGGAATACCTAATAAGAATGTACCAAGTGTATATAATAAAATATGTCAAAATTTCATTTGTTGACATCGCACATGCGTACTTTTTTTAAAATTTTTTAAAATCCACCAGAGGGCGAACAATTGACAGAACACCACCTGAGTGGAATGGTGGTTTTTACGATTAGGTTATTGGCTGCTAATTTTGATTTATAATAGAAAAATTAACATATATGGATAAGTTACCCTCTACTTTGTTATTTTATAGCTAGGAGTATAACATAAAAGGATATTTACTATTTGTAACATGCCCGAAGGCTGTTAGGAAATCTGTGCAAAAATATTAACACAATATTAACAAAATTAGCAGTCAGAATGAATTAACAGCGAGTATTATAGGTGATAAATTGGGACAAGTACTAAACAACCAGTAAAAATAACAACCCATGTATTTAGAACTAAAGCAGTTATATTGACAAACAGCACGGAGATTGTTCCAAAACGTTCGTTACATGTAAAGAACGTTTGTTATTTTGTTAATGCTGTCGTACAATATTTTTGTACAGATTTACTAATAGCCTTCGGATATGTTACAAATAATAAATGTTCTTTTCTATTATAGTCCTAGCTATAAAATAACAAAGTAGAGGGTAAGTTAACCTTAATTTATTAATCAAAACTTACCAAATTTTATTATTATTCCTATAATATATATATATATATATATATATATATATATATATATATATATATATATATTCAACTCATATCAACTTTACCTTTTTTTGGACGTTCCTTAAAATAAACATAACTATAAATAACTGAGGGGTTGATAAAAAAAAGGTCAAGAGAAAAATCACAGAGAAAAACACGAAACAATGGAATAAAAGGGGTCGCGAGTGGCGACATCGGCCGCTCCTTCGACACAATAAAAAAGACGGGAAAAGGACCCAACCGACGAAGAGTGTAGCGACGGTGGAGCGGCTTAAATTTATTCGGGTAGGATCGACTGTCGGTGATGGATAGTCGGCCTGGACTTTAGATATTTATTAGAGGCAAAGATAAATAGTCAGGGCGGCTAATAATAGGCGTTTTTACTTTCGCTGAATGAGATTTGGCGGCCCGTATAAAGATGGATCGCGAGTAGGAATGTTTCGGAATCGAGAAACGATAAAAGGATCCAGGCAACTGAATGGGTTTCATTCATGCCGAAACAGGGAAAGTTATAAAACGGCTTCTTTTCGCAAACGAAAATATCTCAACAATGATTTCGAACTAGAATTTCTTTATTACTGAATTATAATTCCGATGTTTTAATATTTATAAGCCGTGTGTGCTTTTTTTCCTTATCGAGAAAAAAACAGCAAAAGATTTTTAACATTATAATATTTTTAACAATGCGCCACTGAGGGTTCATATCTCAGACGTTAGAAAACGGACCAACCCGTCTCGTTAACAATTCAGGTAGTTTTAAAACAGCTATTCTCGTGATACTCAGGGCCATATTCAGGCATTACATAATATCTATCCCCTAAAGACCACACAGATGTGTGTGGTCGTTGTTCTGCCTGGACAGCATATAGTTGTTATAAAATTGTTTTGGAGACGTTTGGAAAAGTTTTTTGTGCCTTCATAGCTTCAGCTGTGATACTTTTGCCAGAACTCCACTTAACTACATCAAGAAACGTTTCGAGTAACTGCGGAAGGATTGCCAATCCAACGGCAACCTGTATGATTTTCTTGATGTTTAGTTTCATTCAGGTTGATTGAATCAATTTAAAAGACAACAGACTTATCATCAAGTGTCATCAAAAATCTTGCCGAACAATTCTAAAATGAGAAAAAAATTCAATCACAAACACTATTAATTTACTTTAAAAACCAGATTTATTCAAGGAAAGAAGAGTTGTTGTTCAACGGTGGCACAAAGCGACACTGAGGGTCTACTAGAAAACAGATCAATCCGTCTCACTTGTTCACTATTCAGTAGTACATAACATATATAGAAGGATAATAGGTATATATTATTTAAAATTGTTATAAGGGGTAGAAACTGTTACAATTGGAGCTGGCAGCCGGTCGGCTAGATCCAATGAAAGTAGAGAGTATTTGTTTATTTGTTTTGTGTCAGCGATCTTACGGCTATTCCTGGTTACTTGAGTTGGGAGTATTTAGTTATGTTGGAATTTGAAAGATGTGATTAGGCAATTTTGCTGCATGACAGTGAATTATACAAAATCAGTCAAAAAAGGGTTGAAAAAACTTGGATGGGAAGTTGAATCGCACACGTCGTATTATGCAGCCCTGGTTCTAGTAGGCTTCCACCTTTCGCATCAATGAGATCTAAAAAATTGATCGATGAATGGTTTTTCTGTTCTTTTGAAATGGCATCCACACATTTCCAGAGAGACAGGCATATTGTATAGAATCGAATGACCAATATTTTGAATAAATAAATGGTATCCGTCCATTGTAAATAACATGTTCTATAGAGCGAAAAAAAAACTGAAGGAGATTACCGACACACCTGGTACCGACACTTACATTTTATAGGCTGAACATTTGAATGTTTTGATCCTTTTGTTCTTTCAAGTAGTTTTTATTCAAGCTGAGAATGTTCCACTTAACTTACAAGACTATGTTTTTTTGTCGAGTTTTGCGGACACACATATTCGAAAGCCTATTTTTTCTTTATAACTATTTGAAATTAGTATTATTATACTTAATTTGATAACGAATCAATAAAGAATATTCAACAATATTTATTTATATGTAGTATTTTAGTTTAGTTTTACTTTACCTACTTTTAGTGAATGTACATTTTTCATAAATAATAATATACTTTAGCTGTAAATCTAGAATACATTTATAATATAAAATAGTAAATAGCTAAGTCTAAACTAAATAGAATATTATTTTAATATTTTGAACCACCTATTTATAAAAGTTCCCGCGGAAATCCTTAATTTATAGAGGAGAAAAAGCTTTTTATCTAATTAAATTATTAAAGTAATATTAAAAGATGTAGAAAGATCCATAAATTAGATTATCTCCGGAATAACTTGTTAAAGTTAAAAATCGTATGGAGTAATAGCACATATTCGTAATGTTTTGGAAACCATAAAATATTTTACGTATTATATGACAAGACTTACTGAATCGATTAGTATATAATCAGTTTACTGAATGCTTATTGGGAAATCAATAGCGACTGTTTCGTTTACGGTTACTTAAAAACATCAAATATCGTAGCGGGTTAAGAAATGAAGGGTGATTTCCTCTTTATTTTCAATAAATAATGATAAGAGGCTTCCTTACGACGAAGTTTACTTAATGCTTGTGAAAATTAGAAAATTTTAGTAAAGCACTGTTCAGGATTGAATATTGTGCTCTTTAGAAATTAAAAGCGATTGTTCTTTGAACGCAGAATGTTTAGAACGTAATGTTCATTTATGTTACTTGGATTGCGAGTTCGTTGATTGATTTTAATTTTGTTTTTGTAATACAAGTCTTTGAGAAAGTCTTTAATTTTTCACGATTCACGACGATAATATATATTTTAGTGTTTTATTGTAAATTGCCCAGTAATTCTTATATATTCCTCCATACAGGTATACATCACTGTCCATGTTTCAAGTCCTGAACTTCTGGACCTGCTTTAATGAAATTGATGTATGATATTTGTTTGACGTATATTTTTCGAGTGGTCTCCGATATGGTTAAAACTCACAATTGGATATTTTAATTTAAAAAATCGAATACAAAGCATATAACAATAAATTTTTTAATATTTTTATAACAAACATCAAAACCACGCCAAGCTATAGAAAGCGCACGTGCATATAGTTCTTATTCAGGTGTATTGTTTATTTGTTAACCATTGACAGAATGTTTTGTTTATTGTTTCGATAAACCTGGAATTCGTAATACTTGTGGAATTCACTAATTGGATGTCATAGTGAATTTGTAGCTGTGTATCGATGTAAATTATTTTGAATGAAAATCCAATATTTAGATAGGACAACGTCTGTCGGGTTAGCCGGTATTTGAGTACAAATTTTGTAACTAAATCTGTTATAGCACTTTTCACCCTCTTTTAAAAACAACGTAATTTTTAATGCAGTTAAAGTAATTTTTGTTACAAATTTTGATACGATTGTAGAGATTAATTCTATTTCCCTGAGCATGAATGTTACAACTGAAGGAGGAGATGCTCGGTCTACAATATGTCTCTCTACAAAATTTTAGTATGAGTTTTGAATGGGAAGTTAAGGCAATCGCAATTTAAAGATGCCCAGTTAAATGATATCAAATAAGGTAAAACAAGAACTGCGCTCTATATTTGCACATTCCTCTATTAAATACTGGAACACGAATATCGAGAATATTTATCTTTTGTTTATTGAATCAAAATATAACAATATTTCTTGTTATATTATTATGGCTATTTATTTTTAAATTTCATTCCTATTAATTCCTATTTTCATTACTAAAATTCTATTTCTATTAAATGAGCAAATAAGCAAACCAGTGTTGGGTATAATTTTGTTTATTATACGTTGTTATAATTGGCAACTGAAAACTGAAAATTTGGAAGCAGTTGTTATATTTTTAGATAACTGCAAGAAAATGTGTAGAATGTTCCTGTGGCGAATAAGTACAGTGGCTAATGGTGAAACCAATAGCACTAATTCCGGCTTTCAATTCAATTTCATTCAATTTCAATTTGCTCAATTCAATTTATCGATTACATTTTTATTTTTCCATGCCTTACAGCGTAAGAAAATTGAGTTTCGATAGATTTTACGTCAATGCATGGACTGTAGTTAATTGAAACATGGTAGCTGCAAACAACTCGTTTCATACTTATGTAGGAATGTTCGTCTGTTCGATCCGTCGGTATGTGTGGCTGTCGATGCGATTGTTTGTCGGAACACTCACTACCATTTTGTGGAAGAAAATTGTACGAGAAAGAAACTTACTGGTTGAAGAAATACTTGTTTATTTCGATTTCAATTGATACATGCGGTCCACGGGACAATGGACGGGATATTAGTTTAAGGCGAAGAAAGTTCGGTGGCACTATGGAAGTGGTACTGTTACAAGGGGATGGAGAAAAGAAAACAGAGCGAGACGTCGTCGTTGCCAACCTTTGATTTTGATGTAGACCTAAAGGGTCGCAGCGGTCGCTACACTAGTATGATTATTAAATGAATGACGCTCTGCACTAATTCTATATATCTGAACTCTCATTGGACAATAGATTGCTTATCGACTGAGAAGCGAATATTTAACAACAACGAACATTAACTGGGAAATTGTCAAATTTAAACTGTATATCGTAGAAAAGGAGTACTGATTCATTGAATTAATAAAAATTAATTTTCATTATAATTTTAAATTAATCTAATTTTTAATAATTATTTGTCGGAATTACACTTAAATTATTTTGCTTTTTATGGTTTGGCATAATTTTGTTTTATTTGAATTAAAAAAAACAGTAAGGACATTCAAATCGATTTTTCCAATACTAAAAATGTTCAATTAAGTTATCTCAGATCAGCATATCTAAATTCGAACAGAGAAACATGTCAAATCTGCAGATATCTTCAAGTAGTTTATATTATTTGATTAACATTTGTTTTTAATAGTTGGAACAAATAAAGAACAATGAGTTTTATATATTTCTGCAGTTCATCTAATTTTACTTATAACTATGAATTGACTCATTTGCTCACGAGTTTTTTCTTTTTCTCTTATTTGCTACTTAATATTATAATTAGATAAAATAATGTGTGATTGGTTGCTCGAGTTTGCTGTTAGCAGCTATTCGAAATTATTCTGAATTTTTATATCAGCTTTGGATTTCTGGAGATATTAACAGAGGCGAACGTTGGTCAGTTTATCCAGAACACTCCATAATTCACGTCCAAACTTCGATACTTAACTCGAGGAACTCGCCTGTGGGGAGGGTCATAAGTTGGAATAGTTTCTAACAGAGAAATGCCGATATCGACCAGAAGAAACCAAAGGGAGGGCTCCGTAACGGAGATTGATTTTATTTTATTCTTTCGACGTCCATCTATATACTATATATTATAAAATATTTTAGCTAGTTTTGTTTTTATATGGAAGCGTTTTGTATAAAATAGGATGTTCTTATTAGTTAATTATTAATTATTTACTGAAGTTATTGGAAGTTAAATTGTTGGTCTCACTAACACATTAATCTAAAGATTAAATTAAGAATTAAATTTACTTATTTGGAAAGGTTTTCTGTAAGTTTCCTCTTATTAAAAAGCTGATAGGGTAATTGATGTTATTTCTTATTCTTGGCCGATATTTTAATATTGCATTATATTTATATTATTTATTATTAACAAATTTCATTACATTAAATATATATTTTTGAAATTTTTTAGAATTTCTTAATTGTGTGTTCTAAACAAATGGTAATCAAATGGTGCTATATCTGGTGAGTACGCTGAATGCACCAGAAATTCGCACTCACAGCTTTTGCCACGTGTGGCCGAGCATTGTCATAGAAATTTGAGCTAGATTTTCATCTCATAAGTCTTGCATTTTATTTCCTTTGGTATATTTTTGGCGTTACAAGTAATTTTTGAAGAGGTCCATTGAAAAGTCTCCGGCCTACCATAGTAAAACATATTTTTTGGCAAAATTATTTTTTTTTATTGTTGACCCTCCAAGTTTTCGATAACATTTTTGTAGTACGATTTGTATTTTGCTTCAAAATAAGCCTCAGTTTCGGCGATCACCTTTTCATGCGATAAAAATGTCTTCCCAACGAGCAATCTTTTGAGATCTAAGAACAGGAAATAGTTGCTGACGGCCAGATCTGGAGAATATGATGGATGAGGAAGCAATTCGAAGGCCAATTCAAGGATTTTTGCCATCGTTTTCACTGAATTGTGACACGGTATATTGTCTTGGTGAAGCAGCATTTTCTTTTTCTTGAAGTACGTTAGTTTTTCGGCGATTTCGTCCTTCAAGCAGTCTAATAACGCTATATAATAGACGCTGTTGATGGTTCTTCCTTTTTTAAGGTAGTCAATGAAATGAAAGCGCATCCCAAAATACAGACGCCATAACTTTGCCAGCCGACTGTTGCGTTTTCCCACGCTTTGGATCGGGCTCATCATGTGCAGTCTACTCGGATGACTGTTGAATGGACTACGGAGATGTTGGAGCCATGTTTCATCCATTGTCACATGTCGACGCATAAACTCGGGTTTACTAAGCTTGATCATCTGCAAGCACTGTTCCCAATCATCAACTCGTCGTTGTTTTTGGTCAAAAGTCAGCTCGTGCGGCACCCACTTTGCACAGAGCTTTCTCATACCCAAATATTCGTTAATGATATGATGTACACGTTCAGTTGTTAGCTTTAGAGCTTCTCCTATTTCATTTAGTTTCAATTTACGATCATTCAAAATAATTTTGTGGATTTTTTAAATGTTTTCGTCGGTAACAACCTCTTTTGGGCGTCCACTGCGTTCACCGTCTTCGATGTTCATTTGACCACGTCTTTTTTCACAATTACAAAAGTTGCTTCGCTCAAAATGCTATAATTTACAAGCTAATGATGCTACAGCTATCAAGTTTATACATGCATCTTTTGAGGATGAGACTAAAAAACATATGGATTTAATTCTAGTGGCGCTATATATATACATATATATATATATATATATATATATATATATATATATATATATATATATATATATATATATATATATATATATATATATATATTTATATATATACTTCTTTATCGACAAACTTTTACCCTAAAAATTTATTTTTCCTTGTATCAACAGAGGAGAAGCAGCAGGGAAGGGCCACTAAATCCCTCACACTCCATAATTCACGTCAAAACTTCGATACTTAACGGTGGGAATTGGCCTATGGGGATGGGTCATAAGTCGGAATAGTTTTTCACGAGAAAAACGTGATTTTCAGCCAAGCGTACGAACCAAAAAAAAATTGACAGGAATTGACCTGGAATTTTATTTTTCCAACCTCGAACTGAATACACTTAATCATATTTTATCAGGAGTTCTACTGTATACATATATATATTTTCTGACTTTTTAGGCTTTCACTGGCACTGAAGTATACAGGAAAAAACTTTTTATTACTTAGAACAGTACAGTTTCTTACAGTCAAGTGTTATCAGTTTTTAGTGAGTTTGGTAGTGTGTTAGATTTAGTTGAATATGCTCTGGGTAAGTACATCTACAATTTTACTACATTATGTTACAGAATCTATGCCAATATGGAACAAGTATATTCTAAGTTTAAAGATGATCGATATATTAATTAATATTGTAGTAATTTTCTTGTTCTGTTTTGTGATAGATCTTATAGATTTAAATCATTTTATTAAAAACAAGCCTTACAGAGCATAAGATCTGAATAGCTAAATAATCACATGAATGATTATTTAGTTCAAAACTACGCTACTATAAATGGGCTGAAAATTTCACCAGATAATGGCAGGAAATTGTATTATTTAATATATATTGACTCAAGTCTATCCAATCTATTATGAATATTCCTTTTTATTTGGTTTTAATCAAAATGCTTTTTGTCAATGTATAGACATTTTAAACAATATTAAATAACGAATAAAGAAGAAAACTACATAAGGAAAATTGGATTGGTTAAACCAATATTTTTATATAGCTGTGTAATTTAGGATTAGGAAAAATAGATCAAAGATATAATTAATCCACTGGTTTAAACTAATTTTGTTAATAGGGGGAGATAAGGGAAATTAGTTTTGGCATAATATTCAAATAAAAATTATTTATATATCAATAGATTTTTTACCCTTTAGTATAAAGGTGGAGTAACTGGTCAATTAAAAATAAAATGAATTCATTAGGGCTAGTAAATAATAAAAAAAACTTAAGTTGTGAAAATAGCTATGTTAAATATTGAAGAAAATTAATTAGAGTGTATATATTTGTATATGTAGATATTAGATATATATATATATATATATATATATATATATATATATATATATATATATATATATATATATATTATGTTCCACATATTAATTTCCAAGGTGCTATTT
This sequence comes from Rhynchophorus ferrugineus, assembly GCF_030347505.1. Classification (NCBI taxonomy): domain Eukaryota; kingdom Metazoa; phylum Arthropoda; class Insecta; order Coleoptera; family Curculionidae; genus Rhynchophorus; species Rhynchophorus ferrugineus. The sequence continues at coordinate 33,126,806 of NW_027472581.1, forward strand.
TGCACAGTTTATCATTCACAGGTTATCTTTTATCAAATCAAGTTCTCTTGTTTAGCTTTGTTGCACCAAAAGGCTATTTGTTGTATTTAGTGAATTTTTATGCAGAATTGCAATATAGAAATATTGCCTTGTTTATTGAAATATTGTTTGTTGATTTGTTATAATAACATTGATTATAGATATTTTACAAAATATTTGTTTTTTTAATTACAAATGTGATTAAACATACTTTAGTGGATGGGTAAATTTTAAAAATTCGTCATATAAAATTAGTTGGTGTTCACTTTAAGGAACATTGACGTCACACAATGTATTGTAACCATAACTTCGACTGTTTGTATAGGTTCAAAATTATTAGCGCGTTTTTAGTTCATTTGGTTTATTTATCTTTTTTTCCATAGTAATAAAATTATAAACACTGATAGTATGAAAAACAAGTGAAAACAATTGAGTAAACATATATCCGAAAATAATTCGAGTTTGGCCATAATCGACTCGTGGGTTGTCACTGAATTTTGACGCTTCTTGGCTGAATAGCGAAGTATTAAAACTTATAACTGCTGTTTATATTTAATAAGATTCAATATAGTTAAATTTATGTCATAATAAGTATTTTATCTTCTTTAGATACTAATACCTAAGCTGTTAATATGTAATGAAAGGTTTTCTTGATTACTGCATGGTATATTTAGTTGTCAAATAATAGTTCAGTAAATAATAATTCCTTCAGCATGAATAAAGGAAGAGGGTACTAGGTACTTTTTATATATTCTTAGTCATTCCTTGCGTAATTTTCATTTTCCAGCAATTTTTTCTCGAATTGTATTTGATGTGTGTATCTTTTTGTTTTTTTCTTTTGGAAATGTTTCACTATTAGGAATCGCGAAATATGCTGCTTTCTATTATTTTTGTAATATTCATTGCTGCTGTTTCTATATCAATTGAGGTTTATAATGGTAAGTTTTATCTTTAAAGATATTTTGAATAAACTTTTACTATTATTGGTGAAACCTTAAACATTATGAAGATAGTAAAATTTGTAAGTACTTGCCTACATGAAAATTATTTTCACAGAAATTACGAATCACCGATGTAATACGTCTAGAGATCGCGTAACACCGATACACATAACATTACAAAATTATTAAAATAATGTAGGGATAAGGCTTACAACCACACAAAGTGTACGATGAGGCAGTTGCATCACCTACAATTGTTAGAAATAACGTTAATTCGGAGTAAGGTATTATAAATAAGTCGAGATGTCATGTAGTTTTAAAAAAATAGTAATCGTGCTCATTATCTGCCCATCGTAACTCATTAATTAATAAACTAAGTGTTTCATAAAAATATTGAATATTTGTCCATACTTAACTGAAAATATAATAGTATTATTAAACTTTCCGTTGAAAACATTGGGTTTTATTGAACTTCTTGATATTCTTACTAAATAGGCTTCTCTAAGAATGAATAATACCCGGGTTCCAAACCAAACATTATCGTTCCGATTGTATTTGTTACATATCGATTCCATCCCGTGACTTGATTGATAGCTCTTTGAGATGGACGTTGTTTTTATTCCAACCGATGCTATTTATTACCAAATCCATTTTCCGTCTGTGACCTAGATGACTTCCACTCGCTCGTTCTGTCTCAGTCTGTCGCCATCCATTCGATTTGGCACGAGGACAAAACGAAAAATTATTAATCTCAGTTGGCTCCCGGTGACAGACAGTCGACTGTCGTGCACCGCCGCCAACGACACGCGAAGAAAAAGAACGAAGATCGAGAAAACAAACACGAGACCGACGACAGTTTAAAACGTCCCGGAACGGGTGGAAATCCCTTGTTTAGCAGGAATAATTGAATAAGTCTATCCAGTAGCGAGTCCCCTAGCTGCAAAACGGGAAATGCTTTCCTGACGGTCGATTTTCAGGAAAATAAAATTTCTCCAAAGGGGGGCGCACCTGTCTTCCCGGCGAATTTACGCGAAGCGTTAAAGGGAAAACGTGTCCTGGCGCTTAATGAATTTAGCCGGGTAGCTGTTGGGTTTTGAAGGAGGACCTTTTGGTCTTTGCTTTATTAAGACGATTTTTTTTGGTAAGCTTCTTTCATTGCTCGAACTAGAGCTCTTCTAATCGCATTAGTCTGGTTATTCGTTTTGAAGGAGATTTGTGTTGTATGTCGAATAATGTTGCGTTTCCCGACCGAGGAGAAGGGAAGGTATTTTTTCATTTTCTATAAAATAAAGATCATTTCTAAGTGAAAAGATGTACTTTATTCCGATATTCAAAGGAATTAATTCGTCCGTATTTATTTTGCGATTAACTGTTATGTGTCGTATAAAGTATTTTGTCCTTCACAAAAGAAATAAGAAACTCCAAGTCGAGTAAAAAACACTTATTATAAAAACATGGTATTAATCCAGTTTCAGATGAAACTTCTCTAATATTTTTTGAAATTATAATTTCATTTTGTTTGGAGGAGTTGATGTCACATTGCTGTATTTGCGTCTGTTTTTAAACCAATAAAAATTAATTAAAAACTTATTTGACCTAAATTTTTGTAAACCATGCGTAATTATTATGCTGACTGATATATAAGGTTGATGTTTCATCCCTGTATTTGCGTCCATTTTTAAACCAATAAAAATTAATTAAAAACTTATTTGACCTAGAATTCTTAGACCATCACAGCCAATGCCTTTTTTGTGGGTAATATGTTTTCGTTTCAACTATTGTTCCATGAATCGATATCTTCTCACAGAAGTCTGTGAGGGAGTCATTAATTCGAAATATGTCCAAGCTTTGGATACTTAGCTTTCGATTCTACGATACTTTCGAGAATTTAATCGTCCGGTCACTGACCAAACTTTCACCATTCGTTCAATTACCGGGTACCCACCTATAGCGTGGCAGATGTGCAAGTCATTAGTGTACTAAACAAAATACAGAATACCTGACAATTAACGAGCAACTTTATCCATACCGAGGTCGAACTAGATTCACTCAGTATATTCCGTCAAACCCAGCTAAAGATGGAATTAAAGTATAGTGGATATGTGATGCTAAAAATTAGTATCCACTTACTTGACAGCTTTACACTGGAAAATCGAAAGATGGTCGCGAGAAAAACGTTGGTGAAAGAGTTGTCAAAGACTTGGTGGCACCGTATAAAGGATACGGTAGAAATATTACAATGGATAATTCTTCACTACTCTTCCACTGGCAAAATTTTTACTATCTTGGAACTTGACAACTGTTGGCACCTTGAAGAAAAATAAAGCATACATTCCACCAGCAATGGCTGTATCAAAAACGCGAGAAGAATTATCCAATGTGTTTGGTTAATATGAAAAAGTTACCCTATATAGTTATGTGCTAAAAAAAACAAGGTAGTAATTATGTTATCATCATGCATCATGAAGCTAAAATTAGTGATAGTGCCAAGAAAAAACCTGAAATTATTGAGTTTTATAACTTGTCTAAAGCTGGAGTAGACACGATGGATAAAATGCTTGGTAGATATACTACAAAAAGATCAACTCAAAGGTGGCCTTTAGCATTTTTTTGCAATATTGTCGATATTGCCTGCCTTGCATCATATATTCTGTATTATGAGAGTAATAAAATCATTGTTAAAAAATCGTATGAACGACGATTATTTTATCGGCAAGAGGGCAGAGAGTTATGTACGCCATTCGTTGAAAGTCGTTCGAATAATGCACAAATTATGAGGCATTTCTCAACGAAAGTGGCGATTGAATCTCCTCTTGGTCGAGCTATCAATTCGAATGCGCATCAGCGAACATCATCTGTATCATTGACACCTCAGACACAGTTCGATTCAACTGGGACGAAAAATATTACTGGTGTATGCTGTGAATGTCTCCAAAGTGAATTTAAAAAACTAAAAATATGTTCGGTATGTGAGAAACCTATTTGTGACGAACACTGTATTACAACCACGACATGTGAAGGATATACGAAATAATTTATTGTACTTAAATTTTTATATGGCACTGTATCATAATAAATAAAATAATGTAAATAAATAAGTAGTAAAAGAATAAAAAACGATATTAATAAAATAAAATGAAACGGAGTTATGTATTCCTTACTTATTATTTTTGTTATTGTTTATAATAAGAATTATTGATTAATTATTTTTTAAATAAAAAAATTACAAACTATATTGTCTATTATCAATTTAAAAGTCAAATTAACTAAATACTTTAATAAGCTGCCTCTGAAGTGTGTATAAACCCGTCGTTCATATACATTAATCTTAGTGGGCACCCGGGTACCTGGATATTGAACGGGTGGAGTATGAAGTTTGATAGTTAATAACTTTTATTAATTAATTGATTGTTATATTATTAATAAATTTGACGAAAAATGGGTGTCAAATTACTTCAATTTTGGGGATCCAGACGGTCATAAATTTTTTTTAAGCAGAAGTTAATATATTTTACCCGCGGATTGAAATGGATACACGGATGCCCGGCCATTGACCGGATGGTTCAGCATCAATAATTTACAGCTTCTTTAAGTTAGATTTTTAGCAATTATAATAATATAATAGAAAATAAGATTTTTTCAGTAGTTACCAATGATTAAATGATTATATGATATCATTAAGGACCTTCGGCAAAAATACCAGGAAACATCAGAACGATATAATGTTTTATGTGTTTTTATTGAATAGTGTTTCTAATTATATTTCAAGGGTATGTTCAACGTGTTCAGTCCTCCCCCCGAAATCAATGAAAGCCAATTTAAGACAATAATTACTGCCAGTGCGATATTGTGGTTTTAATGTTGGACTATCACTATTTTTCTTATAGATTTTTATCTTTCTTATTATTCATATCTGCTATTGTTTTGTACAATTCAAGTTATCTTAGTTAAGGGATTAGTCTATGATTGACTGTTAATAATAGTGGCGCAGCGTGGTAGTGGAGGAAGGGGCGATATTTGAGCAATTTCATATTTTTAACGCACACACGATTCGGCAAAATTGAAATTAACACGAAATGTTTCATTACTTATTTTGTGACGAAATCACGTATTAATCTTTCTTTAAATGTGTAATAATGACATCTTGTTCATTCTAGCGACAGACAACACCATCTGCACTGACTTGCAGCGATATCTCGTATTTCAATAGATTGGTGCTTGGATTATTTATGATTCATGGAATAATTTTATCATTCCGATATTCACTCGATATTTCCTGTCAACCGATTCTAGATGAAAGGAGTTTTGATACACAAAAACATTTCCAAAGGGATTTGCTATAAGATTGTACGCCCAGAAAGTAAATGCTTTGCATTTGGTACTGTTAGAGAAACGAGGGGACTTTGTCAGATGGCGTTCTAAGTTATCCATAATATTCAGAGTGCATAACAAGAAGGAACATTTATGATTTGACGGAGCCAGAAATACTTACTTATTTTCTCCAATTGAGTTGAGATGGAAGCTGCTTTTTTTCATTGCATTGCATTGTAGAAATTCATTAGTATTTTCAGCAGCTAAATATGCTTTTCTAACGCCGACAATATCACTAGATTCAGAAGCTGTTAATCTTCAATCTATCTAACATTTCTTCTCCAATGTATCTGATCGAGTACATCCAAACCGAAGGTGTTATTAAACATTCCTGTTTCTAGAATGAAGAACAATATATATTCAATGAATTTTGAAACAAACGTTATGATTAATAACACCTAATCAATTGTTATTCCAATGTTTACCTTTTTCCATCAGCTTTGTCATTTTTTATCATCAAACCATCTTACACACACACATTTCTATTATCATTCTGTTATGTGTGACCAGCGGGTATATCGTTCCCATTCTGAAATATCCATGCCTTATCTAAATACACAAATTGAAATAATAAGTCTTGCTTGATTTTATTATATGCTTTGAAAAATTGTATTATTTTAAAAGAATTTTTACACTATTTAAATCCTATATTACCCAACTGCATATCTATAACTTTCTATGCATGCTTTTCAAACTAATAGTTTCTTCTGAAATATTTGTATTTAATTACGTTTATATTGAAAAAACTACTCACTGCTTATACGCGTTTCATATATTTGATCTGTGATAAGAGCTAATATCAAGCTGTTGATGGTCACCCACATCGTATGAGGATATTTTTTTTTCGGCTAATCCAAGATTATATTTTTTATTTTTTGGGATATTTCAGTGATCGTGTCTATACTAACATACTGGCAGCTGCAAGACGCTAAAATATTTTCAATAAAAACCCAAACAACTTAATATTTACATTAAAAATGCTTACCTTTCTAACGAATTTTACTAGCAAAAGGGGATCTCCATTATCTCGCTACTGTTCGGAGAGACTGATAACAATCTGTTTTTTTCTGGCTTCGGCATTTTCAATCAGAGTTATACTAAGCAGCCATCTGAAATTAATCAAAACAAACACAATGCGTCGAAACAACGTTTGTTGGCTTATAACCTGTAGTTATAATAACCAACGTTTTGAAGAATTTTGCAGATGTTTGACAACTGAACGACTTTTGTAGGCTGATTCGGTTATATAGTCAAACGATACAGCATTGTATCTCTTTACAACTAGAATATTATTAGAAAGTATTGTCTTTCACTGGTATTTAGACTATTTATTTGTACACCTAATACAATATAAATGAACGAGAAAATACACTGATTGAAAAAGTTTTCCTTGTAATTATTTAGAAGGTTAGATCAGTTGTCGGAATAGAACAGTTACAAGTCCCGATTAATTGGCGATCGAACGTACTTTCTTGAATCAATTAGAGCTGCAGGTGTTTCGGTTTATTTGCGGATTGAGAATTTAGAGGTAGCGTTGGCTCGGCGATAAAATAAATTTAATTACTTTGCGCGGCAGTTACGGCGATAACTCTGAAAATAAATTTACGGCCTGAATGAAATATGAATCGTTCTATCTCATAAAGATTAATTAACAAGAATAAAGAATTATTGTTAATTAACGCGTATACCAAGTGGTTGTGTTACTGCGGAGTCATATTATTCCTTGGGTTTTTCTTCGTAATTTAATATCAGAGTAATGCCATTAATATCGTGTTTTCAATTTAAATCATAAAGCATAATTATATTAAAATTTTTGTTACACCCCTTTGTTTACCTTTTACCCTATACTATTCCAATAGAGCAGTAAATGCATGTTATAGAGGACGTCTAATTACTGCCAAATGCAATTTGTAAAAATGTAATTTTTTTTAAAGCTCGGGTTTGATATTTCCTTTTTAAGCTTCTTAAAATGCTGTCTGATGCGTAGGTACATCTAACGAAATCATTCTATAAAAGGCATTTAGTAGTAATCGTCAAATATCTACAAAATTCCTTGAAATATTAGTGATAATAATTAGAGGTTATAAACAGGCAAACATTGTAAATTCTTTAATTTGATTGCGGCAATATTGCGATGTGCCGACATCATAAATTTTGACATCTTTTATTTTCTTTAAAGAGGGAAGGGCTAATAATTTTCTGGCTTGATATGGCGGCCCAAACGACTGCCTTGGAGTATAATGTCCTCTTCTACAGCTCTGATGCGTCTGAAGCTGTTGATATGAAAATTTGATTCATGACAGAAACATATGTTGTGGAAATTTGTGAAATGGGCCTTTTACTTCCTACAGAGCTCGAGTCATTTGATCAGACTTCACCTCATGTACTATTTTATAAGGATGAAAGAGTAAATACTGCTTAATAATTTTATAATGTGTAGATCTATTCAGGTTTTGAATGGGTGAGTACAGACGTAATAATTTTATCGAATAGAAGAACAGAATAAAATAAATCTCTTACGAAATTCTTTTTAAAATGAGGTGATTTTAGATTACTTAAGTGATAACGTTTTCATTTGTTAAAGATAAGAGACATTTGCATACTTTGATTGATGAATAGTTCTCATTTATTCTGGACGTTCTTACATTCCGTTCCTTCTGGAAATTGTGTATGAATTTAGTTATTTATTATATTTGTTATACATGAATTTAGTGGATTTTTCATCGATGATAAACTAAAACATCTTCTAATCAGCTTCTAAGTTCATATTTGCTCTAAAATAAATTGAAAATAGACTGACATTGTCTATTTGTTACGGAAAATGCTTTAGTGTTTTAGTTAAGTTGTACATAATAATGGACGATATGTAAATTCGTTAAAAATTTTATCGCTTCAAAACCTAAAAATTTCTTTCTTAAAATTATGAGCGGCCTGAAACAACCTACGTCTACGGACAACCTTTTGGTCATTTTCTTCAGGAGGGAGCTGTTACACTGTGAGACTGGTAAGCCGCTGTAATTCCATCGTAGCCGTATGGCGATATTCCATTTCAAGTATTTGTTTTCAAGTAACGGCGAGTGAACGTAATCACTTAAGCTTTCGTTTGCTTCGATGCAGTAGTTAGTAATAAATAATATAATAAACACTTTGAAGAAGGATAAAACCCAACATGCAAATATAGAATAGAGAAAAATGAAATAATTACATAAGATAAGAATAAAATATGTTGGTAATTTCCAACATAAGTTTAGAATTATTAATAAACGCAAATATTATCAGAAGTTGTATACCCCAAACTGTGTCATAAGAGAACAAATTTTAAAGTTTAGAATACTTCTAAACCAATTAGAATCTGTATTGTACACTGTTGTTTCTATTCAGTAGATAATTATAGTTCTCAGAACACGTTTTTATTCACTATTATTAAATGTTAAATATTTTGAAAATGATTTGATTTATATGTAACTATAATATAATAAGATACTTCTTATATATATTAATTTGTTGTTCTTCTTTTAAGGGATGCACAACAAGTTAATAACCATTACTAATAATAATAGATTCAAAATATTTTCAAAGTATTGATATTATGTATACTAACATTAAAATTAACGATATTTTACATAATTTGGTTGTATTTATGGATGCTAAAAGAGGAAAGGGAACGACATCATTCGCATCATTGATTTTTCTAGATAAAGAGTTCTTTCTTTAGGAAAAATTTTAGCTAAGCTTGCCAACTATTTTATGTAAAGTATCCTTGTAATTTTTAGGCACTTTAATCAATACATAGCTCTTATTTGGCAATGTGCCATAAATTGGTAATTATATGGTATTAAAAACAAGCTATGGAAGTATAATATCTTTTTCAGTTCTTTTTTAGTATTTATTATAGCTATTAATATAAAATAAATTAAAATTTTATAAGAAACAAGAAATGATAAGATTCTTTGGGATGGGAATGTTGCTGATGAAATTGGATAACTTTTGTTATTAAAAATCACAATATTTTTACAGAATAGCAACATCTTATTCTAAAACAACAATTCATTGCTAAGGTAAGGATTTCTTGGACGTTAAATAAAATGATGCAAAATGGTTATTAAAATATCGAAGATCAGCGATATCTGTTAGTGGATACTGGTAATAATATGGGAGAAATCAAAAAGGATGGAAAAGCACTCGAATTAACTGAAAATTTCATTTTCAAACGTTTGAATCTCGCGGTTTCATTGCTTGCCAGTCGACTTCGAAGTAGAATATTCATTTCCACGGTGTGATTACCAAGATCTAGTATATTACGAGCTGATAAAACCGAAAGAAACTATTACTGTAGATATCTATTGAAATCAGATATCATTGAGTAAAGAGACAAAGTCATCTTCTTGCATGACCACTCTCAGCCACAGATTACAAAAGTTGTTATTTGTTTTTAGTAGAAAATTTTTACATAATTTTTATAGTTGTTTATAATGTATAAGAAACTAAGATAACAAAAAAATTCATGACTAAATTAAAAAGACGCATTAGACTATGTGTAAACTGAAACGGCTTTTTCGAAATCTTATCATTAAATCATTAAAAAAAAATTTTAGAAATTGATATACAATCTCTCTTCAATATCAGTCTCTACTGTTCCTCAATTCCTCTTTGCTGGTAAGTTATCTCTCATGTGGGATAGAAGACAGAATAGGAGGTAGTAGATTAACAAAAGCTATAGAAGACAAATTGCATAAAATTACAGCTAGAAATAAATAATAAAATATGATAAATGATATCTTGAAGATCGAAAAAGGGATTAAATAAATAAAGAACAATACAATTTTATTTAAAACATTAGATTAAAGAAAATCATTCTTTTATCAAGTAGGCCTAGTGTATTTATTGCCTTTCAACGTATATTTTAGGCGAGAAATATGGACTAAAGAATAGAAATTATATATAGTTAAATATTTAGAGGAATATATGAAAGGAGTAATGAAAATATGCTGATAAAATAAAACTAATTGCATAATTTGCATAGATGGAATACATAGGAAAAATAGAGGAAATTATGAATTATTAACAATAATTTAGTGAATATTCGAAACCATTAATAAATATTAGCTGTTAGAAGTTAGCTGATTATTGCCAATACATTCGTAATTATATAATAACTTATTCTTTGAAACTCTAAAACTGTTATCTATATAATTGTATCTATATTACTCTAAAAAAACTATTATTTAATTATTACATTGTTTGCTATAATTATTACAATTTGTCTTTATGATAACTTAATCTAGGTATATAACTAGGAGGACCCATCGGACCTATCTCAGTCTGTTGTGAAATAATGTTTATACATGTCACTACTGTATGTTTTATTATATGCATCTCACTATACAACACTACACAAGATCAGAGGGTTTGATTCTTTTGAGTCTATGTCCTATTCTGGTGGTATCCAAAAGCTACAATATTTCAATATTCTTATGAGAATGGAGTTTTTCCTCGTGCTTCCTTGCAATTCTATTGATTTCTTGATCGACTGTGGGAATCTGAAGGTCTCTATGTAGGTAATAAATCCTAGAGTATTTGGGTGCGCCCACAATACCTCTCAGGACTTCTGTTCTGAAAAATTTGTATTTTATTTATGTTACTCTTTGCAGAACATCCCTTATTAAACAATAATTAAACTCCGAATGTCCATATAGGTTCAGTTTTACTTATATAATAGAAATTTATTATGTACTGTTAATTGCGATATTCTTCCATTTAGCCAGTACATTTTCCTATATTTCAATTCCAGTTTTTTCCTTTCTTCTTTATAGGTTCATTCCAGCGATTTGCATCAAGATTCATTCCAAGATATTTTGCGTTGTTTCTATATGGAATGATAGTATTATTTAATGTTATTGGTGCTTGTACGGTTTGTAATATTTGAACTGCACATGTACGGATTTACTTTGATTAATTTTTATTTTCCAAGCTTGTGTCCAATTATTTATATTGTCACTTGCCTGTTGTAATTCTCGTGAGGCTTCTTCACTATTGTATCTGACAGCTATAATAGCAGTATCATCAGCAAATGTAACCATCGTAATATTCTCCATTTGTGGTATATCACAAGTGTAGAGTAGATTACAAAGCATTGGTCTCAGTACACTTTCTTGTGGTACACCTGCTTTAGCTTCTTTTATTGTAGAGTAAGCTTCTTCTTGTTTGACTCTAAACATTCTGGTTGTAATGTATGATTTTAATAGTTCGGTGTGTTGTTTTGGTAGCATTTTCTGTAGTTTATGAACAAGGCCTTCATGCCAAACCTTATCGAAGGCTTGTGCAATATCTAAGAATATAGCTGAGCATACTTTTCACTTTTGTAGGCTTTTTCAATAACATCTGTTATTCTGTGGACCTGGTCAATTGTTGAGTGCTTGTTAATAAACCCAAACTGATGTGTTGGTATTAGGTTTTTTTCTCTCTATGATCGGTTTTATTCTTTTCAACAGGAGTTTTTCAAAAATCTAGATAATACTGACAGCACTGATATAGGTCTATAGATTCCGTTTCACGGTAGTTTCTGCATTAATTTTACTGTTATTTGATCATAGCCTGATAATTTCCTGGGGTACTAGAACAATAACGGACACATTACATGTCAAAAAGTAATTTAAAAATTATTTTATTCATATATTCCCATTTTTTCATATGCATGCATTACTTCATTTGCTTATGTGCATTCAATGCTTATGTTCATAACATAGAAATAAAGAATAATTACATATACTTATGTTCGATGCTCTGAAATTGTTATAGTTCTGAATAGTGGGTTACTTATTATCATACTTTTCTGATATTCTGTATATGTATAATTTCTGTTAATGTTCATATAATGTTCAGTGGTGTAGTATTTTAAGTTAATTAGTACTTTATACATTATGGGATCTGAATCAAAATTAGTTTTAAAGAAATGCATTAAAAAAAGTTTAGTGAGTATTTTTAAACTATTCTCTTTAGTATGAGAGAAACATGATTTTCGACCACTGGGTGATGTCTAGTATAAACTAAAATATGTAGAACATTACTTACTCAAATGCAATAATAACAATGTCACTTTTCGCAAACCAAAATCAATGTGTCGTCTGTGCATTTTCACGTTCGAGAACAAATCGTGCCGCGTCATCAAAGCGTCCCACTTGGTACATTGTATCAGAGGAGAGCGTCAGGTATCGTTCCAATCTCGTTCACGGCCGGTCAAAGGGCCTTATCCGAAAATCTATCGGCAAATACGGCGCCATAAAGCCAGATAGAACATGTTTTCGATTAATTCCAGTCGACGGTTCTGGGGGGACAAATTAATTACTATATTCGCTGATAAATCTGACCAGCGCTGATGCCGTTTATGCGCTTGATAATGTTCTATTTATTCTGCTTGTTAAACGACGCACCATATTCTGTTTTAATTAATAGGCGTAATTTAATAATAGATTAATTCAATTTGATTCGCAGAAAAATCGATGCAGTATTAACAGAGTGACCTGGCGTCGACGTAAAAAAATTGGGTGTATGAATTAATTTATACAGCTTTTCTAGTAAATTTGTTTTACATAAAAATAAATTATGTATATTTTTGTGGCGTTATTTTTAATCCCAGAGCGTAAATCCTAAATGAACAAAAACACAGATTAAAAAAAAGATATAACAACTGCGTACACAATAAATAAAGCAAATAAGCGTGCGAGATCTTGATGTCCAGGTGGTAAGGTGATAGTTCCGGAAACATAATGAAGACGTCTCTGAACAACCAATTTTCAATGATACGGGTCATAAACAAGGTAAATTAAAAATAAACTTGACATATAAAAGAGATTGGTAATTATTACGATAGATATTTCTAATGCCAGGCAATATCTAAACATAATGGTACTGACAGTTAAAATACTGGCACCTAAATATATGGGTAATTAATTTTGGTGGAGGATCATAGTACTAATAAATAATAGCATCGATAAATAAATGTATCGACAAATACGGGTATTATTGGTAATGTCATTGAAAGACGATGACGATGGTAGGCAATAACAATGATAGAATAAACAGTATCGTTAATAATAATCTTAGTCTATAGTAGTCAATAACATTTGCGGAGAATCATTATAAAACAGACAATCATGGTAGTTGATACCAAAGATAAATTTTGTTATGATGAAGTATGACATGTGCGCATGGTAGGAAGGAAAAATAACGCTCGACGTACTAGCTTATACCCTAACACTAACAATAATGGACGTGCATTGATATCAAGGGAATCAGACGTACGCTACCCTGCCATTAAGGTTAGTAGTACTCGCTAGGGTAAAGCTAAAAATTTCAATATATAAATAAGGATATAAATACTCGTAAATAAATAAATAAATAAGTAAATATGTTTCAACTGAGCATTCACTATTCCTAGCTTCCACTGTTATGGACGTGCAATGCATACAAGGAAAAAGCCAGCGGCAAACACGCTAAGTATGCTTCACTTTGGCGTTAGTTTCTGGTTTATAAAATAGTTGTAATTTATATTTACAGTTACAATTTACAGTTAATTTTATCTATGATTGACCATAACCTCAGAATTGTGGGTAATATACGATGATATGAAGAAATAATACAATAGACAGAGATAAAATAACAGGTCAATTGAAAAGTCCCCGGCCTGACACATAGTTTTTAGTTAGCCCTAGCCCTCAAAAGATGCGTGTATAAATTTGACAGCTGTCGGATCATTAGTTTGTGAATTATAACATTTTGAATGAAGCAACTGTTTTTATTGTGAAAAAAAAAATGGGTAAAAAGGAATTTCGCTTGTTGAAAAATATTGTTTTTTGAAGGGAAAAAAATATAGTTGAAGCAAAAACTTGGCTTGATGCTGAGTTTCCGGATACTGCCCCAGGAAAATCAACCATCAAGGACTGGTGTGCTAGGTTTAGACGTGGTGAAATGAGCACCGAAGAGGGTGAACGCAGTGGACGCCCAAAAGAGGTTGTTACTGACGAAAATACCCACAAAATTATTTTGAATAACCGTAAATTGAAATTGAATGAAATAGCAGACAACTGAATGTGTACATCATATTATTAACGAATATTTGGGTATGCGTTTTTGGTTTTGCGTTGATATGTGACAATGGATGAAACATGGCTGCATGATTTCACTTCGAAATCCAATCGACAGTCATCCGAGTGGACTGCACACGATTAACCCGCCCCAAAGCGTGGAAAAATGCAACAGTCGGCTGACAAGGTTATGACGTTTGCATTTTGGGATGCGCATGGAATAATTTTCATTGACTACTTCGAGAAAGGAAGGACCATCAACACTGACTATTACATAGTGTTAATGGAACGTTTTAACGACGAAATTGCCGAAAACGGCCGCATTTGAAGAAAAAGAAAGTGCCCCTTCACCAAGACAATGCACCGTGTCATAAGTCAGTGAAAACGACGGCAAAATTCCATGAATTGGACTTCGAATTGCTTCCTCATCCACCGTGTTCTTCAGATCTAATCCCCAGAGACTATTTCTTGTTTTCAGATCTTAAAAGAATGCTCGATGGGAGGAAATTTTCGTCGAATGAATAGGTGATTGCCGAAACTGAGGTTTATTTTGAAGCAAAAGACAAATCATAATACTAAATGGTATCGAAAAGTTTGTGGGTCGCTATAATCAGTGTTTCACCCTTGAAGGGAATTATATTGAATAAAAAAACTAATTTTGTCCAAAAAATTTCTCTTACTATGGTAGGCCGACGAATTTTCAATTGACCTTTTATTAACGATAAATGGATAAATAAATAAATTTGTAGAGGATAACGATTCAAAATTATGGCTGCTGGCCGTTCAACAATTGATAGTTGACAAAAAAGGGTTCATCTGCATTACATGAGTTTTTGCCTTGTCAGGTCTTGATTGAACTACTCTTTACTCAGTAATCTCTTTCATTAGTATGCCCGTTACTGACATCTCTACAACTAAGTAGAAGAAACGAAGATATGAGTGAAGGAAACGTATCTTTTGAGACATGTTGCATCCAGGTTTATTATATGTAGTAAGTTTTGTGACTGAATATCGCTATAATCTCTTTTGTTCCTTAATGGCAATTGCTGGTGCATGGATGTACTTTATGTTCGTTATTGTATTTTTAAATGTCATTATAGGCAACAGTGGAAAATTCGACAAGGAATAATCATTCCAGTCACGCCAGTAATCAGGCTGGGTAAGACCGGATGTCTTCTGGGATGATCTCTAAGTAGGCCACTCGCAAGTCGGTAGGCTTATTGCTGAGCACCGTAGTTCGAAACCAATGTTGAACAGTAGCTTCAGTCCAGATAAACCCTCGTTGGTAAAAAGAAGACTAATATATAACGAAAAAAATGTAAATTAAACTGAAGAGTAAGAAAAACAATAAAAGGCATTCGTTCGATTATAATATTGCTATGCTTGAAACATATCGAAATATTGAAAAAATATATTTTTTGGTTTTCTTCTATTGAAGAGAAAACTGATTTGGTCGTTATTGGATATATAATCTTGGGTTGACAAACTTTTTGTGTAAATTCCGGGTCATGAGATGTTGAAGGTTTACTGAGTTCTTGTTTCGTCACATTTCTAAATGCTTACAACCAATTAATACATTAGAGGTGAAGTAGGGTCTCGTAAGTATCTGAATATGGATTAGATCGAATATCAGTTAACATCAGTAGACAATCTTGACAGTAGACCTCGAATTGAAGTGTTTCTTTGAGGAAACGTCATTTCACTTAAAAAAATTGAATAGATATTGTTGACTCAAGTGACACCTATTCTTCACCACCAATTCACCACCACTACAAAATTCTTTGACAGTGCCATTTAAAGAATTATCATTGTACATAAGTCCTTGTTTCGTCACATTTCTAAATGTTTACATGTAATTAATAAATTTTGGGTGAAGTAATACCTGGTAAGTATCTGGATATGGAATAGATCAAATATCAGTTAATATCTGTGGACAATCTGGACAGGAGAAGTCAAATTGAGGAATTTCTGTGAGGAAAACGTTACATCACTTACAAATGGAATAGACATTGTTGACTTAATTTACGCCAATTCTTCGCCTCCATTTCACCGCTACTACAAAATTCCTTGAGATTCAGTTTTAAAGCAATGTCATTGTATATAAGCTTCAAATTTAAATTTCGGATTCCATTTAGTTTGATTTTTGAAAGTAAATATTTTGCCCTAAACAACCAAAGAGAAAATTTTTGGCTAGAGAAATGCTTCTAATTTAATAATTTGACTATATATATATATATATATTAAACCTACAAAGTTAATTTAATTAGCAGGTATATCGGCCATCAATTATTTGTTTTTTATTAAATCGATTTTTTGTTGTATTCATTCGATCGATATTGTTCTTTGAAAGGAGCAAAAACAATGAAGTTAACATTAAAATATCTAAAGGTCAGGTAAGTTTGTCTTAATTTTGTATATATTAATAATTAAAATAAAATCCTAGATAAAACAATCAATAGTTGAAGCATTGTTGTTTGTGTTAAAACAAGTACAATATTATATATACATATAGTTCTAATTTCGGCTACCAGTTAAATCTGAAACTATTGTTTTCGATGTTACCATTGGTAACTGGGAGTGGAACCTATATATAGGTATAGATTATTTAGATAAATACGTTTTGGTCTATGATCAATGAAGCTTTGTCTTGAAGTGGGATCTGTAATACGTATATATGTTGTTTCCCAATTCAGAATTAATCTTTTGGAAGTAATAAATCTCTTTAGGGATAAATGTTAAATATATTGTTTATTAGTGTATGGTACTTGACACAAAATATTTTTAGTTTTCAGCCTAGTTTATTAATATTTTATTTTTTGTATGGTGTTTAAAATTACTTTTAAGCTGATCTTTAAAAAGAATTATTCATTATTAGCATTCAGTTATTTTATGACTGAAGTGTGGTACGAATATTTGTTTTGAGTAAACATATTTGTTCTTTTGATTCGTCTCATAGCCATTTAGTCTATTGATCCTAACGTGTATATGATTTTTCAAAAAATGATTCAAAAAATGAGATAGGCTGTTCACTAAAACAGTGAACTCAGCAATTTAAATTTATGATGTCAAAACAACGTAATGTGGCCTCAGCCTCATCAACATAGAGTTTTAGTTCACTTCGACTTCGATATATAACAAAATTCTAATCTAAATAAAATAATTTAAAAAATGTATCAAATATAATTTATTTTAACATTATATTATGTCTTATGCATATATTATTGAAGAACTTAAACTACAGTTAATTGTACAGTCATCATAGTTGTATAGGTTCTAGGCATCATAGTTGTATATGTTCAGTTCCTAGCCATATCTACAAAAGAGTTAGAACTAATTTTATCTTCATAAATCTAACCTAATGCTCAGCAATATTCTGAACAATTACACACATATCTAATCACACTTATCCTATATTAATTATGAACCTCTTGTTAGCTGCTTCAACTCAAATCCTTGTAAATCTCAAATCTTCATTTAGCTACTGTCACTTTCTGGGTCCCTATTCAAGTCAATAACTAATCTATTAATTTCCAATCTAACTAACACTTCTTGATGATCGTCCACTATTTGCCAATTTATTCTTCAGTGTGTCTGACGGTGGTCATTCAAATTGATGGCGTTGTAGACTGTGCCTCTTTCGACATATTCAGACATTTCTTGCTTGCATATCGTTTTCGTCCTACATATCTATTGTAATAATTCTTTGCCACACTCTATATCGATTCTATTCGATTGAATAATACAGTAATAGACATCTAATTTCAGATTTTGTCGATGCCATTCCTGAGATCCACATTGATTATACAGTGCATATCAATAAGTGATGCTTCCTTCAACTTATTTAACAGGTGACTTTCCAACCAAAGCAAAAACCTGTTATGGTTCATTTCTCCATGTTAGTCGTCCATGGATTTGAAGGAAAACGCTAACTCTGCCTTAGGAATCAAACTATTCCAATTTCTATCATGAAATAATTATCGTTAATACATTATTAATAAATATTATGAACAAAATCTAATCAAATGTTATTTTAACGTTTCTCGTTCTCCATAAACTCTTATTCTTTTTACGTTATTTTTATTTTGGGTTTCGTGTTGAAATATCGATATCTCATCTAAATACACAAATTGAAATAAAAAGTCTCCCTTTATATAATTATATGCTATTCATATAAATATATTCTAAAAATTATTCTTTTAAAAGCAATTCCTGGACGTTCTATTAAACCTATTCGTGTTATTTTTACACCATTTAAATCCTACGGTTCCCAATGGAGTTTGAAGAGATGTTCTATGTCCCGAGCGATTTTAGAAATGTATATATCTAAGTTTTCTATGGATGCCTTCCACACCACTGTAAAACTGTACTGTGTGTAAAAAAACTACTCACTGTGTTTACCCATTTCATAAATTAAATATCGTTACACAGTTTTTTTTTATAATCCAAGATTATTTTTTTTTGAGATATTTCAGTCACGGTGCAGAAGCAATACGCTAAAGGATATTTCCAATAAAAACTGCAGCAATTTATTATTTAAATTATCAATAATTGTGTCTCTAACGCATTTTGCTGGCAATGCAGGCTATTATCTCATACGTGTTTGAAGTACCTGACCCAATATTTTTATGACTCTGGCTAACGGTTTCGGGATTTTGAATCAGAATAATTATAACCAGCGACTTGAAATCTATTAAAACAGACAAAGCACCAAAACAATGTTTACCGATTTATAATCTGGAATTATCAGCACTAATGTTTTGAAGAATTTTTCAGGCTTTTGTCAACTGCATTGAATGTTGTAGGCTGATTCGGTTACATGTTCGAATGTATCAGACAGCAATGTATCGGAAAATATTGTTTGATTCTAGAACGAATTTACAAATTGCGATAGGAAATACATTAAATGATGTGATGATCAATGATATTATGAATAGACTATATTTTTGGATCAATTAATATTAAGGGAGTTAAAAATGTATCGTAAAAGTCACAATTATGAGAAAGCTGATATTCAACAATAGTTCCGATAACTCTACATAACTATTTTGAAATCTATATGTCTATTTTTTAAAACTTAATTCATATATTTTAATCTATTTGAAGGTCTAAACTAATACGGGGTTGCATTAACTTATGGGCTTAGGCTCAGACAAAGAGTTCTTAAAGCAAAACTGATGAGAGTTTTTAATCATTTTACAGCCTTTTGATAAAGTTTTTAGATATGTTTTGCTTATATGGTGATTAATAATATCTTAATCCTAATTTAGTGTTGATGTTTAGTAGTTACCGGTTTGCCTAAATCTATTTCCTAGGTGTCCTGGGTGTCTAACATATTATATTAGACCATAATTACTGTCAAACATCATAATCGATGTTTGAAGGGGGGGTTGCTTCAGAGTGTTTTTCATGTTGTTATGCATGAAATTATTACGTGTTTGATTTAATTATTACATATCATTTATCAATTAATTTATGGAGCATTGACTTTTACAAAGAGGTCGAGTATTATTATGTGGCAGTATGAACTGTCTGTTTCATTTCTTATATATTCACATACCTCAACATTTGGAATTATCGTAAAAATTATGTTTTTGTAACACCTGGAAATTCTCCTCTATGCAAATATCTAGAAATAGATGAAATAAAAGAGACTGTTTATACGATCCTTACTTGAGCTACAAGCTCTTGCTACATTTGCATTGACTTCAGGAACTTTCATGATATTCAGGATTTCAGGACAACTTTCTTAAAATATGTAATTCACGTATTGCTTTTGTTCAATGAATTTATTTTGTTTTAGTATTAATTCGCTATAAAGTTGGTATTACTTTACTTTCTTGTCATTTTATTAAGATAGGTTTCTATCTTAATATATTTCTTTGAATTTGAACCTAAAATTTCAGCCTGTCCCGGAAGAAAAACGTTTCTATTTGGCATTTCCGATATATGTCCATGTTAAATATTTACTACTGTGTCCGTGCGGTTTTATTTTCATGGAAGCTCCTGAATAACCGCCTCATCCATTATTGATTATTGGTCCCAAACTTAATGACAATTGAAATCCGATACATTTAATGCGCTCTCGGTATTATTTTTACCCCCTCGAGGGTTACCAGTAATCTCGTAATCCTTTTAACAGCTAAACGGATCAAAACAAAGTAAATACAGATGAGTGTCTGCACCGAGTGTTTGTCTTTTTTCTGTTGCGTCTAAAAATAAATCATCGCCCAAAGATATGGGATTCGTATCTAGAGTAAAACTGAAAAAAGAAACAAATAATATTGGAACGCGTTTGTTTAAACCGGAGAAACAAAGGAGTGAACCATCTCGTTCTGTTATTTGTATTTTTAATTTTTATTTTTCACAGTATTTACGCCATGATGAATTATAGGTCGTACAAAAGATGACTTAACTATTATTACATCGCATTAGATTATCTTGTGATTATATTAATTTTAGGCGTCATGTTGTTGATATATGAAGCAGTTCAGACAATACATTCAATACTAAATTTCTTGTTCGATAAGAAAAACACACACAACATTGCAGTTTAGAAATTCAACCATTTAAGGTTGATATCTTCGCCCATTGATATTGTGGATGTTATGACAATTTGCATATATGTAGCATTATTAGTGAATGCAGGCATCTATGGTATAAATAGGCACCTAAGTTCCAAGATTTTAGCAAGCATATTGCTCACACTGGCTGGTGATGTTTAATTAATGCTTTAGTTGTGTGCTGCATGTTGTAAAGCCTATCGGAAATTACAACATAGATGATATTGTTTACTATATATATATATCAATGAAAGTCTGTATTCGTTGTTGATATTTCGTTGTCGAAAGTTGATATTTCGGAGAAAATGATAGATTTGCCAGTTTTTTTACATGAAAACGCGCGACGGAATGATTAAGATAATCAAGAATTCATTCAAATAATATACAAATTTCTCTGCATTAATGGCATCATCGATGAGCGTAGATATTTTAGATATCTTATTTGCTACTGAATGCTTTAATTAATAAGATTGATATCCCTGTTTTTATCAACCAATATAATATATTCAGTAAGCTATTGGTGATTTTTGTGTATGATATTTTGAAAAATTCTCTAAATAATTTCGCATAGGTTTGTTGCCATTTTACATGCGATACATTAGGTAGATTCATATTTACATTTTTTTTGTGTTGCATTTACTGTAATTGTTTATTAATTATTTGGGATATCACATTAGTTCTTCGATTATTGAACTGGCAGGATTTCGATTTTTTACTTTTATGCTTCTAATCTGCAACTTTCACAGTGGTTGAAATTGTGTATTACGATAATAATTGGTATTGAATCGCATTCAATACGGTGTTTATTGATATTAGATGATGATGATTTCATTTCGACATTTAAAAAATCAGTTTTAATGTTAAAACAATAGCAAAAAAATTGAACCGACTTCAAAAAATAAGTAAAGAACTTTTAAAATAAAATATGCACATAATAATCGTTGTAATAACTAAATAAAAATAAACAAAAACTGATTTAATTTATCTACTACATATACTACACGTATTTTATATTTAACTATATTTAGCACAATTTAGCTTAATACCTACCTCAACCTATTTATCAATTTACAATATTATTTTAACTACTACCAACTGACCACTTTGAAGTCAGTGCCGAGCAACAAATTATATTTGTTTTGTTTGTAATTAAATTTTGTGTCACAAAATTATAATATTATTTTTGTATTGTTTAGGCTAGGCTTCAACCTCATGTACGTGCCTTTGAAATTTGAGGTTTTCTCTATTTCCCTCCCTTCCCCCCAACAGATCCTAACTTGGTTCCAATGGGATCATCTGGGAAGTGCATTCTTTCGAATAAAAAAAGAATTTAGGAAATCGGTTTATAATTGACGGAAACGTAGGCATACATAAAAAAATATATACAGCCGAACATAAAACCTCCTCCTTTTTCGTCAGTTAACAAATGGTACATATTTTCAAACTTCCTTTTTGCAAACCAAGCGATCGGGCGCAGTGTCGAAGAATGACGATAAGAATACATTGCCGGGAGGACACGATCACATCTGAAGGGTAAATACGGTCGCAGCCGAGCGCATAGTTTATTGCATCTAACGTTCGCTGTTTCATAACAATCCTATCCATCAGAAGTCATCGCAAACAAACATTATTTTTTATTTGTTAAACAAGATTAATAATATATTGCTCTAAATTAATTTACACCGATGAAGAATGTTACGTGGATACGTACATTTTGTAGTACAAAACCAACTATCGGGTTAAAGTAATTGCTTTTACAGAAAAAAAAAACGAAAAATAGCCGATCTCGTCGATTGAAAAGCGGTATTTGTCCAAATATCGGAGCGGCGAAGATAAAATCGTTCGTCTTGAAAACAGCTATATCGTACCTCGGCAACGTTTTAACACAATACGTTGAAAATGAAAACTAATAACCTACAACGACACAAAGGATTGGATGAAGAGAGAAAAAAGAACAGCAACTCCGTTTTGCGGAAGTACCGCTTTGAGCGAGCCATAATACGTCAATATCAAAAGGTAAGCTCCCCTTTATCCAGCAGGATTTCCTCTTAAATATTGATTTCTGTCTCCACGGTAAGCGAACAGCCGAAAAAAGGATTTATCTTGTTCGAAACGGTTGCGGATGCACAGTTTATTTTTGCTATGGAACAAATTTATGGCCTTGTTTTTTCAGCCACTATCAGGGGTACCAACAGCAAACACTTCAATCAATTACGTTTAATTGCTTCGGCCACTATAAAACATATATTTTTTTGTTTTATCGATTCTGTGGTTATGTCGGCCGTTTGGGAATTGTTAGTGACTGAACTGCTTAACTTGGAATATTGGCCATTGACGCTCGCAGCTTTTGTTGTTTTTTTTTAGAAAAATTCTATTAAGTGTTACAATCGACGTTCATTTATTACAAATAAGGAATGGTATCATTTTCTAGCTTTTCACTTCGATTAGCTTTGAAATTTGATTAGATTTGAATTGAAATTATTTAATTTATGCAATTGATTTGAGACACAAACCGATATTTTCCAAGAGATATCGTCTCCCAGGATAGGTATTGTGTGAAATTATTCCTTGACCGGTTTGATATTGGCTGATGATCGAGTTATATTCGCTAATATAGATATTGATGCTCCTACCATTTTTCATGATATAGTTAGCACTGGGCACGCATATATATTGAGGTTTAATGACGAAAAAAGCAAAGCATTTTCAATTGACCAATCGCCTACTATCGTAATATTAACAAGATCTAGTTAGTCAGATGCGGTACTTCAAGTACTTGGAATCAGTAATACAGCTGAACAAAGAGACTATTTGTATTTTCTCTATATATTTCAGTCAAACACGAAGTGTGCTGTAAAAGAAATGTGTCATTCAAGGAAATCCATGAATCCTAATTATAATGTTTACGATTTTGCGATGTCATCAAAAGTTATCTGGCAATTCGATATATTAGACTTTTGTATTTTTGAAGGCACTTTTTTCTCTTGGATCGGCCGTTTCAATGGTTTCTGTTTCAATGTTACTATTTCCAAATGTGTTATCTTGACATGTTCTAAGAACGCTAGAACTTCTTCGAATTCCATAACAGTTCAGTTTTGAAGTCGCAACGCTCAGAATTACTATCTTTATTTTTTGTTCAGTACTGCTGTATTTCTGTTCTGCCCAATTTGATTCAGTATTTTCATCGAATTATGAGTTTGATCATAGAGAATTCCAATTTCATCTCTTTAATCTCAGTCTACTCATTATCTTCCATTTTATCTATTTATTTTTTCCACATTTTTAAATTAAAAATAACAGCATATTGTGGCAAGTATAAAGTATGAATTATAACTATTCTATAAGTCAGAAACAGATGCCAAAGTGGATAGCAGTAACTGATGCTACTATGTAGTTCCTGCCGAATATGGAGACAGCGTGTTTGCCTTTGGTTTCTTTCATGTACGCATTACATATTCATTAGAGTTGAATTTAGGAGAAGTGTGTGTATTATTTGTTGTTGTTTTAGTTTTACCCTAGAGGGCTCTGCTAACTCTGGTGGCTGGATATTCGCGTGTTCTGGCTTCACTTAATCTCACTGCACCATCACTATGCGTTTTTTTTGGTGCTCTCAATATCTTCCGCGTTCTACTTTATGTACTATAGTTCATACTTCATCCTAGAATGTTTATAATCGCTGTTGTCTAATATTATCGACTACTACTATAGTACATTTATTTATCTATCTACAGTAATATTTATCAATATAATTAATTTTCTCTAGTATTAGTTATCAGTATTATTAGCTGCCAATAATGTTAATTGTCAGTACAATTATATTTTATTATTATGTGATACCAAAAGTATCAAATGTTAATTTAAATTCGCCCTTGTCAATAAAAATTGGTTGTCTAGATCACCTGACCATCTCAACGTAAAGATATCGCACGCCTAAACTTAACTTTATTTATTTAGTTACAATATCTCTAAGTAGATGTTGTTGAAGTATAAGAGAGGAACACATGTCAGATTAAAAAAAGCAATTGTATTTCTATCTTCTTCGCACAAATAAATCCGCAAGGACATACTTAGGTTTAGAACGTTTATTTATAAATTAAGTTAAATTACAATCATAACCTTGAAATAAACGGGGGTATAGATGTATAATGCAAAAAAGATGAGATTGATACATGAATGAATGTTACAAGTTGGTACAAAATGGGGGAGACTTATGCACAAAGGTTTCTGCTGAGAATATATAGTTCCGAATTTGATTATCAATGCTTAATTTCTTACATGCTGTCTCAACTCTGACACTGTTTCAAAATATCTGTTGTTTTCTTATTACCTTGATGAGAATCTACAACTTTAATCTGATCTGACGATTGACTACGTTGTTAAGGGAAATTCTGATTGATGACTTCTTAATGATTATGATCAACCGCCTAGATGCAAGTACTTATTATTTTAAAATTTATAAATGCCCAACACTATTATGTTATTTTAGCTGTTAATTAATGTTTTCCATCAGATCTAAACTGCGACAGATTACATTTAGCATCTAGCCATTATGGCCAGCCCAATTACAAAAAACAACTGTTTCAACCAAAACTACTGTTCTGTCGTACTTGCATTAATACACAAGCAAGGTAAATACGGGATTAATAAATCTGTATGCATTTCCTAAATTAATATAAAACTAATCTACTTAGCTTAAGTTAAGTATACACTTATATACTAAACAAGTTCGTGTGGTTTGGTTCACTTCAATCTTCTGATTTCCTGCGTCTTATCATAAGGGGAAATCTTGGATTACTTCGTGTATCCATTTGATTTCGAGGTGATCCTGCAGCTCTTCGATGATTACGTAGCAATAAGCATTGGCAATTAATCGTAGAACTTTTTTTGGGTGCGTTGGATTACTAGTTGGTTTGATGTTTTACGGCAACCCCAGATTAGCACCCCATAGGTCACAATTGGCTTTATGACTGATAAACTAATCGCAATCTATCTTAATCAATTAATCAATCTATAATAATATAAAAATAATCTCTTAGGTCAAGTTGAACGTATTTTTCGACTAACCAGTACAGTTGCTTGACGTTGAGTCTAATGTGCTTTGACTTTTGTCTAACATGATGTCTCCAGTTTAACCTACCATTGGGCTATATTCCGAGGAATTTAACTAGATTCTGGTTGAGGAATCGAGCAATCGTCAAGTGATTTAATTAGGTTTTAATCATTTCGCCGCAACGCAAAATAAATTTGGATATATTTGAAGCTATTAAGCTATATTTTCCAGTCTCTAGTCAATTTATAGGTCTTGTTCAAAAGCTCCAAGTACTGTTTCTTTTATTGTTTGGATACCAGCAGTATAGATCAGATACAGTAGTATTCCCAAGATGTTACTCTGTGGAACTCCAGCCGAAATAAATTTTAGGTGTTTTAATCTTTCGAAAAAATAAGACTCAAGAAGTCGACAGTAATTCTGCGGTCACAATTTGCTCATTTTCTATTTTGATGCAAATGCCATGCACGGTCAAAAGCTTGTGAGACGTTTAACAACCGCTGTTTCACTGTACACGCGGTCGATTGTCGAATGATAATTTCGATATACAAACTGAAAAGCTGCCATTTCTGTATGTGGTTTACTACATTTTAACAACAGTTTCTGAAATAATTTTGATATCGCAGGTACCAGTGAAATAGGCCTGCAAGATTCAACTTGTTTTGCCGGTTTGTGAGGTCTCCAACAAACTGTGTTTAAATACTATTTAAATGACCCCTAAAATATACCCCGGCACTATTTAGTATGAAGTCGTAAAATCATTAAAATTTGTTATTAATAAATCCAATAGCAGTTTTTTTTTAATTTGTAAAAAACAGATAATTAAAGAGAGAGCGGGAATTTTATCAGTTTACCATCAACCGACGACATTGTCAGCATTATCAATTTATTATTATGACATCACACAGCCGAGTTATCGGTTCCTAATCCGGGAGTTCGATTCATTATCGCTGTTCGGCATTCTGTGAATATTCCTCGACGCGATGGCGGTCTTAAAACTTTACCTGGTATTTTTACCGAGGGCGTCAGCTTCGCGGGCAACGATGGCAATTTAATTAGCCCGACGGGATAACTAATTCCTGGGTCCCTTTAAAAAGAAGCAGAACTTCGCTGGCAGCAGGGAAAAGATGAGCGCTAGTTTGGAATATCTTGGATTAATTAGGTTTTGGAAGCTACGTTAAAAATAACAGCTTCATTATTAATTTTGCTAATTTTCATAACGCTTAGTTTAAAATTATGTTTTTTTTTTGTTAATTATATTAAAGTTATTTTATTACCATGAATAACCCCCAAATAAACACATTAATTTAAGTTTAGTAATAAAGGTAAGCTATGAGATTAAAAGGAAAGTTCTGGCAAAGGGCGGTAAGACATTTAACTTTAGCAAGAATTGTCCTGATCTGAACTGAAAATCATCATAAAATCAATTAAGCATATTAATGCTACCCAAATTAAACTGTGGCGATATAGAATTATATTATAGTTTTGAATATATGTTTGATCTGCGATATCTGTTGGTGCAAATGCGAAGTATCAATATACCCGTTAAACAACATAATCAAATTTAAATCCAATGGTTTTGACATTTCTTTACATAAAATAATGGTATTATTGAAGTTAATGATTGTAGACGAATGGATCGCTCAAAATACCACTTGTGAAATTCATTACTTTTATCATTACATTTGAATATATCCGCTGAAGAAGCCCATCAAACTTTGAAAGTCATGACAACCATTCTTCCTCATATCCCAATTTTTAGTTCCAACGATTTGAAAGTGATAATTTTGATGTATGCTCCAAAGAATGGCTTGGACGACCAAAAAGTTCGAAAACAATGAATTGCAAGACTTATTGGACGAGAACCTAACTCAGAATCTACAAGTGATTTCAGTTAGCTTAGCAGTTGATGAATGATCTCTTAGAGCCTAGTTTACAGATGTTTATGTGCGATGTAAAGTAAATCCAAGGATGGAAAATGACTACCACACCAACTGAAAAAAAGAAGTACAATATTATGAAAAATATATTGACTAATATATCGTAATAATTGTTTTCAACAGGTGTTTTTTGAAAGAAAAAAAGTTATAAGAAGGTAAGAATCAATTAGTTACGTAGATTTGACGTCGGAGTGTATTATTAAAACTGAATAAAACCATTAAAACTTACATTTTAAATAGAATGATTAAAACTATAAATGAATATTTTTTAATTTTTGATGATGGAATACTTGCAATCGATCGTTAATAAGTTGATATTAGGTATTATTCACCTGCAGGCATGAAGTTCTATCGTTCTAATCGGCGTTAGTACCATTATATTGTTAATCCTGAATTATATGTTCATTTTTTTAAATAAAATATATGCATTTGATTTATAAGTGTATTAAATCACCTCTTGTTGAAAAAGGTAACATCAAATATATATTACAAATTAGGTGCAAGTTATTGTTTATAGCACAAATGTAATCTTATATTATTTTATATATTGGATGGGACGCACAACAATGATTATATCTCAAAAATAATTACTTCAGATAAAGAAGTATAACCCTTTAACTGAGTCGGGTGATGTGTTTAATAAAATAAAGGCATCAAAAATTTAGGTAGACTTAGTGCAAAGGATAGTTGTTTAGAGCAGTCCAAAGAAACCCTAGTTAGTAAAGTGGAGACTCTAAAATATAACAAAAAACATATCTGTCTTATTAATTACCTTTTTATGATTCCGAACCGAAGGTATTATTCTAGAAAATTATATCCCTTTGAATCAACAGGTCCATTATAATATTAATTTGCTGCCACCTATATCAATTCGACAGGAGTAAATCTGCAATGATAAGGAGGAAGGTGGTCATAATTTTCGGCCACTTTTCGACTTTTTTTTATAAAATTTTTTTACATAGATAATACAAATTTAATTTATGTTTACCGAGTGGAAATTTGAAATAATTTTGCAGCATATTCATGAGTTCTCTCAGAACATTTCCAGATTAACAGTTTCCTCTGAAATAATTGTATTAAATTGTTGTTATATCGAGAATATGGTCAACATCAAGGTGATCTTGATTCTTTACCCGTTTTTAATGTGGACGGGTTCTCTTTGGTAAATCTAATACTATATGGTTCTTCACTTTTTCAATATTTTAGTCTACTGCTCATACGACTTTTCAGTGCAGCTGCAGCACGCTTAAACATATTTCCAAAAGTGCTAAGTGGAAGAATTTTGCGGTCAACCAGGCAAATTTTATAGGCTGATTTGTTTACATGCTCGGCCGTATCAGACAGTTATGTATCACTTTTTAAGTAGAATAAAATGAGAAAGAAAATTTTACCATTTTACAAACTCTAAGTGGCACTAAATTCTATGTTTTGATGACGTGAGTTCATTGCTGTTTTAATCGCACTATATTTCTTAATTAAAATATAATTTTAAAAAAATGTTCCAAAGAGTGCATTATTATTTTATAATTCGATACGACGGTAAAGTTACATGTGTTGCCTATTTAGTGTTACGTCACCACAGCTTAAAACCACCATCCCCTCAATCGTATTGTTATTCAAATTAGCTCGCGCTGGTTGAGGTGGAAATATAAGAGCCACGTAATGCCCTCGTCGAATAGGCCTTATCCGTGCGTCGCAAAGACAATGGACGCGTCTATCGGTGCGCGTTACTGTAATAAATTCGGCCGCTTTCCATCTTTTGTGTTTTCAGCCGGTTATCGCTTCTCCATCGCTTTTTGTTGGCTGGAGAAAATTAGCAACGCCCGGCACACAAACGATTCCCGACTTTCGAATGAAAGGAACCGCACGGATTGACTGACGTGCACTTTGTTGCGGCTTTGTAACTTTGTATGTTTAGTTGGAATTTTGAGAATCAGTCGTTATAGTGGATACAACTATTTGAAAGTCATGAATCCGGTTCGTAAACAAATATCGAAATTTAATTCATTGCTATTGTACATACAAAAGTTTCTACTTCCTATAAATTAAAAAAATGTTTCTACTACTATAGATTACACAGATCTGTAACACAAATGTTGTTGGTTTATTTTTTATATATTTTAGTCTTCTTTTTACCAACTACTTACCTTTTTCTGGACTGGACTTACTGCTTAACGTGGGCTCCGAACCACGGTTGTCATCACTAGGCCTACCAACTGGGGAGTAAATCAAGTTAGAAATTGTCCCAGAAATTCTCCGGTATTACCCAGCCTGGTTACTGAGGTGGCAATGACCATTTTCTTTTTTGAATTTTGTACTCCTGCCTAAAGACAATCACAAATGTTAAACAATTACAAACATAAATTTACGACCATGCCTTAGCTGGATTCGAACCTACGACAAGTCGCCTATACCAATGTTTGTTATTTGAGTAATTTTAACTGATTTAATTGTATTTTGGCATGTTGGAAACTAAAATAGGAAAAAAATTTTAGGACGTCATTATTCTCGAAGTGCATTCAAGATCCAATATCGTATCGTATTGTAGCACATTGGCGTCTTATCATAAATTCATCAAAAAGACGCTTTAAAGAGTTCATATAGTTTTGGTTCATAATGACAATTTTTATGCTTCCTTTCTGGTAGTTCATTCTCTACACTCCGAATAAACCTACAAGAATTAGGAGTTGGTTATTGGCAAATTAAAATAAAGACTCAAGTTGGTTTTACCAAATTACTTTGCTTTATGTGTCTTATAGCATAACGGAGACCGGCAAAGTCAGTGGACGAAAAAAAGTTTGCCGCCGAGCTTAAAGTTATTGAATAGATTGGTACCTCCACATAAAGTTCTTTTGCCGCCGCCATACTTAAAGTTATAGTAAAAAGTGTTTTCGTTGGACCAGATATTAGACGGCTTATGACTGATCCATAATTCATCAAGCCCATGACGGATCTTTTAAAACAAATGGTGGATTTTAAAGAAGCCATAGATACATTTTCAGGCAGTTATAAAGACTTTAACTATAAGCAAATCGTCCCAAAATATCCCGAAATCATTTCAAGCTTTAGGTTACTTAATGAGGCTAAAATCACACTTTCTTCGTCCTCACTTTGACAACTTGTCAGAATATTTGGGAAATGTGAGTGAAAACCAATGCCAATGATTTTACTAGGACATTAAAGGAATGATAATGGCCAAAATATTTCAAGGAAAATGGAGTGTGTCAATGATATCAGACTACTGTTGAACTCTTCAGAGAGACGCCTCAGATTCTTCCGTTCCTTGCTGGAGAACGTGCATTATATAAAAAATATGTATCGTTAATGGTTTGTAAATAAAACATCATTTTAATATAACTACTGGTATAGCAGTTACCCATATTCTGAAGAAACCTCATCATATAAATGAAAAGAGGTTATTTTCGGATTTAATATACCCAAAGACATAAAAATATTACATCACAGCTAAAACAGTAAAATTGGTATATACATATTTATAGGTTAAGGAATTTCCTAGAACTTTTCTCATCTTGGAATGACCCATGACTATTTCCATAATCTTCATCGCCAGTGAAGATACGCCGCAGAAAACTATTTAAGTATGGCTAGCAAGCAAGGACACAGGTATGTTGAAACGGTTTTCGTATAATGTTTAGAGTTGTTTATATGATACTTTGCATTTTCACCAATATATAACACTGATCAAAATCTATGCAAGCATTTAATATTCCTCAATATTTACTAGCTTTACTCGCTAGACATGGCTCCCTCTGATTATTAATTATATCAAGTATTAAGGTTATTCATTTATAGCGTCAAAATATGAAAAATCCGATCTGATAATCGTGTGCTGACAAAATGTTGAACAAAATATTTCCGTTCTTTCACAATAAATGCGTAATCATCGGTACAAATAAACTGACCTAATTTGCACTTGAAATATAAAGTGGAATATTGAAAATTTTCAGCTCGTATTCGATTCTTCATTTATAAAGCTAGAGTAATTGTCACATATCTCTGTTAAAGCAATTTAACTCGATGATGCTGATCATTCAGTTACGTCAGGAGTTAAACATATTAAGTTCTTGATACTCATCGAATAGAGATTTCATCACTACTGATTTTTAATGAAAAAAAAATTTAATCGTTAATTACAATTATCGAAATTTTTTGTTATGGCTATTTCGAACCGATTGGAATCTAATTTTGTACCGTTTTATTCGGGTTTTTTTGGCATCAATCTATTCGGACATTGATTGTCTGGTTCTATTTAAGTTACGGATATCATTATGGATATTTGTTGTTCCTGCAACATTAATATAATATCTAAATATACCTGGGATATAAGATTGTTAACATAATCTAAAATATATATTAACAAAAGTTTTTTTTTTTCACATCAGTTTCGTTCTTATTTATATATTGAGATGAAAATTCTCATGTTATAAGTATGAAAATAAAAAAATTTTAAACACGGTTAAGGTTGTTTAAAATATTGTTCTTTCATATCAATAGCGTTTCGAGTAAGAATGTTGCTTAAGACTAATTGTTTATAGGCAAAATAATAGTTGGTTGAGGATTCCGATTTTCACCAAATAATACAACTATTGGATACATTAGCACAGGTACATACATTAATGAAATGGATACATCGAAGTCATAATTTAAGTTCTAGAAACAGAACAACGAAACCATATCAAATGAATACGATTATTGTTCACTTATATAACGATATAACGATACTTAAAATGATACCTTTAACCAATCCAAAATTCAATAATACTCCTTCCACAAATTCCTTAACTGTCGTATAACGTACAGGTAGTGTCATTTTCTTCACATGTCAACATCGTTGCTAACTTTGTTAAGGGGGGATGACCTTGATGGAAGACCAGAATGAAACAAACGTTTCACTAAATCTTGCCAATTTTGGTATTGTAAAAATTCATCAAAATTAGTGAAACAGTTCAAGTCACCTTACTTATATTGAACGATGAGATGAACCAACAAAATAGAGTATTAAAAAACTAAGCAACCGATGATGTTTAAATTACGTGTCAGTATAGAGGGCAGTTGTACGAAGTTAGCAACAAAAACAATTTTCAAGATATTTTAATGATAAATTTCCGGTGCTTTTTATTCAAAAACTACCTGAAAAGTTATACCAAAAATATAAATGCTGGCAAATATCAATGATTCAATTCCATTTTTAAACTACAGTTTTCTAGGTTGCTGTAGATAATATTACATAGCGTCAAATATCCCCTTTTTTTCGCTTTCTATATTCATGGAAAATTAAGTTTTTATTAAAGCAATTTTATTACATTTATATAAAGTTCAGGTATTAACTTTCATATTGGGTAACACAAAAAGTAAGGCACATAAAGAGGGTATCAAGTTAGTCGTGTTTGTTAAGTTTTTCCAATTTTATACGTTTTTTTTCTCACAGAATTTAAAGAAATCTGTAAGAGCTTTATATAATACAATATTCTGATATATCCTAATTGCTATAACTAATAAGCTTACTAGCTAACATTTATTTGTTTTGGAACGTTGAGCGTAATAATAATATAAAAATAAAATACGTCTCATACACTTTTTTGAAAAACGACACCCACTGAAAATTAGTGTTATTCTTGTAAGAAATGAAGTGTAAGAAAATTGTTTAAAAATTAAACATTTCAGATAATCATATCCTGAAATAAAATATCTTCATGAAATATTTATTTCTCTCCTTGGCAGTACATCGCTCAACTTGAACATATATAAGAATAGAAATCATTTCGAGAAAATGATTCAGAAATAGCTCTTGTAAGTTTGAATTCGAAAGAGTGTTTCGCAGAATATTAAAAATGTAAAACAGTAATGGCGAAAACACCAGTGAAAGCTAGAAGTATTTCCTTCCATATATAATAAGTTTTACAAGACAAGTTCATCGCTGATATTTTATGGATATGTATGATAATTTCCAATAAAGGGTAGTTGCAATAGAAATGGAAATACAAACAATATTTTAGATCTTCGAAATTCGATTATTTGTTATTTAAAATAAACAAAGAAATTCAGGGATCCATTGTAGATTTTCATACTGGTATACATCTGAGTAATTCAATTTTCAATGATTGTTGTGCAGTCTTTTTTTGAATGATGGTTTAGGTTATGTTTGCTATATTTGCATGGACCTGGACTTTCAGGTTAAACGAATGCCGCCAAAACAACATGACCATGGTATTTTTATTTAATATATATAAACTAATACAGACATGCATCACGAATTAATTAATTAAATAAAATAAAAATAATGCCGGTAAGAAATAATGCATTATGAATCATCAGTCTTCTCATCTTACTGGTAACATGGCCAACAACAAGATCATTCGAAAGAACGCAATTTTTTTGCAATCTAATCGTCGATCAATTCTCGCACTTCCTCGATATCTGATAAGTGATTACCAGAAGGCACTATATCTGGTGAGTACGCAGTGGAAGACTGCTGGAAAACTTCCAGCTGCAACAGAGTTTCCCTTCACAACTCTTGGAACGTGTTCTTATCACTCTCATGCAAAATGGCGACTTTGTCTTACTTCAATATTACGTTGTTTAATTTATTCAACTGATTTCGATAGACTTCTGTAATGACAGTTCCATATGGCATTAGATACAAATTGCATTCTGGTTATACTGAAATAACCAAAAGCATTTTCCACATGAGTTTATTGTAGTTGATCTTTTTTTGCCTGACAAACAATGAAACTGAGATGTTGAATCTGTTCGAATGTCATTTTTAGTCAATTTGCGTCCAACCCATATTCCATCCTTTGGGATTTAAGTTTGAGTTTGAGCGGTTTGTCGTCCAATACTAGTATTGGGAACTATTCACAGAAATCGACTATCGACTAATTGACTACTTTTTACTATCGACTGTTTCAGTCGCTATTTTTGGTTCGACTGATTTTACTACTTTTTGGCAGTAACTGTTTCAGTCGACTGTTTTCAGTCTCTATTTTCGGTCCAACTGATTTTGTTACTATTTACTATCGACCGTTTCCGTCGTCTACTTTTAATTACTATTTTTGGTTCTACTAGTTTCGTTCGACTGGTTTTCAACATTCTGACTCTGTCGTCTTAGCCTCGACCTTGACAAAAATGTACCCAATTTATACTTAGATAGATTTATATGTAATATCTAGTTTTATGATTTTTTTGATAGTTAAATTGGTACATAAAGGTGTAGTATCAGCATATGTTCTTAAACATAATGAATAATGAAAGTAATACATGTCGAAAAGGTAATTTTGAGCATTTCATGATTAGCATCTGCAGGCACTAATTAAAAACTGTATTACAAAAAGAGAATTGCCAAGTAAATTGATTTTACTGTTAGGTTAGGTTTTTTGTCGAATAGGTCAATAGTTGATATTCATGCTTCGGATTTGCACCAATCGGTGTCGCTAATCAAAATATATGCAAGCACAATACTAAAAGGTAAGTTTAACCGAGGCTGTCATTTGCAAACCACCAAACTAATATTGTTTAAAATGAATTTTTCGACCAAACTTATATCATTAAATTGTTACGGCCCAGACCCGTTCAAATATTAAACTGGGTAAACCGAACGAAATCCCACCAAATTAAAAGGGCAATAACTGGAACAATTGCTGAATGGCAGGTGCAATTTCCGTCATTAGGGTGAGCGGGCGTCGGGGCGCGCCCAAATTATGGTTAGTAATTAAATTCTCCGCATCGGCGTGCGAATTGGGACGTCGACCGGTTGTATCTACTAATGAGGGGTGCGCGGACATTGCGCTTCTGCGGAAGTGACGGGGACCCTTCCCCAGCGGTATCTTGGTCTCGTAACTGGATGCTGACGCCGTTAGGAACTTCCTTCAATCCGTGGGTAATTGAATAATATTAATTGTATGAACTCGCGAGACAGGCAATCGAATTATTTAGTTCAAGCACCTAAAATATATATATATATATATATATATATATGTATATGTATATACATGTATATATATATAATATAATATATATTTATATATATATAAAATATAATATATATTTATATATATAAAATATAAATATATAAAACTAAATAACTTTAAAATTAAATTTTTGAATACCTAGGAATGTTAGGAGGTGCGTCATCTATGCCATTATTTTAACTTTGCAAAGACTATAACAGATGGGGAATTGGGGTATTTGAACAATTAAACTCACTATGAGAATTGCCGCACATTTCTCTATAAACCGCATTAGTTGTATTGGTGTTTTGTTTTTGTAAGATGACTTTTAGTCCAATCAAAGTAGATGTTAACCCTATTTTTTATATATCTTAATGTCTCCTTTTACCATAAGTTTATGGGTTTATCTGGACTGGGCCCAAAGTTAAAGGTGGGGTCCGAACCACTGTCTTTAGCATTAAGCCTACCGACTGGCGAGTGACCAACTTTAGAAACCATCCAAGAAGACATCCGGTCTTACCCAGCCTGGTTACTTGCGTGACTGGGATCATATTCCTTTTCGGATTTTACACTCTTGTCTAGAACATTCACAAATTTTTAAACAATCACAAACATAAGTTTACGACCATGCCCCAACAGGATTCGAACCCGCGGCTATCGCAACAGTAGGAGGACCGTCCTATCGCCTTTAACACTGCGCCACCAAGCCGGCAACCCTATTTTTTGAGTTAAGCTAATTTCTAAGAATCCGTCTCTCATTTAGATTATCTCTTTTAGTGTCCGAAATATGATGCACTGTATTTGATAATTTTTTTAAATCACTCCAAAAATTGCCTTTTCTTCTTAGTTTCCTTGGATTATGATTTTCGACCCATTAAAGAAAATTATGGTCTCCCTTTGTCATTCTTTTATGAGCTTTCATTATATTATTTTAAATTCAAAAAAATTACATTATTTAACAGATAGCGTCTTCTTTTTTTCAATATAACAGACTTCTTAATACCTCTGTTATATAGTATGTTATTATTATTTAATTTAATACGTTTACGCAAAACTATTTTAAGGCCTAAAAATTAGGGATTAAATCTTTTTTTTTAATTTGAAGCTTTATTATGAAAAATCGGTATTGTACATCGATAGCTGTTACTTTTTGCTATTCTTCAGGTAATTTACGGATTTCATCTCCTTTCATAGGAAGTTCTGTTGATACAGGTCACCACTAACTCGGGACAAGAAGTAATCAGAAGGAAACAGACACCACTTCCAATTTTAATGTTCTTAAGTATGTTTTCACCTGTTTTACAACATGTGGTTGAGCATTTCCATGCTGAAGAATAACATTTTTGTGTCTTTGCTTGTATTCCGATTTTTTGTGTAGTGCTTAGTATGAACGCATCAACTATAATCGATGGGTATCGCTATCCCCATTGATGGTTTGATTAGGTTTAATCAGCTCATAGTTTACTACACCAAGTTAATCATACCAAAATATAAACATGTTGATGTATGACCAAGTGATCATCATAATTTATTTCGCGTTGGATTACCACAATGATTCTACTTTTCATCACCAGTAGCAATACCATGAAAATCCTCTCAATTTCTTGCATATGGCACAAAGTATCTAATCTTTTGGACCATTCTCATGTTCTTCGAGCAACTAGAGATTGTTGTGAAGTGAAGTCCGTCAGTGGGGCTTCAACATGAATATGAATGCAAATGTTCCCGAAGCAATTTAAGCGATTTAATGCACAGTAATGCCATCGGTTGTAAATCTTTTAAAAATGAATAGGCCCTTAAGATTTTTAGACAAAGGATATTAAATTATACTGAGAATGTAAAATAAAAAATAACATTGGTGAATGCATTAGGTGACTCGAATTATTAATTAATTCACTATATAATGTGTGGTATAATGGTATGTAATGGAAATCCAATCATCACTATCTCTTTTCAGATCATACCAGATAAAAGTAACATTTTACTTTAATCAAAGTTAATTGAACGTTTCCCGTTATGCCGGTATCGAAGGGAGAAGTAATCGTCATTCCGGAACGTTTTCAGTCAAATAATCTCGGATCGTCTGGCGTACGCTTAAATACACTCACGGATCTCGTTAAGTCGAACCTATTAAAGTTTATATAATGACAAGGGAAAAAATCGATAGGGGGCGTCCACCGACTCGTCCCGTGCATTCGGCACAAATTTTAATTCAATTTAAGTTTGCGCGAAACTGTTCAATCGATACGGCGCAGTTGGTGCGGACGGTCCACGTCCGGAAACTCCGGGATTTATTGCTTACCTTTGCGGGCAAGGCCCGGCGAATGATAAAAGTTTCTTTTCCACGGTTCTTTACAACTTTTATTAGGTGGCGCTCGATAAGTCCCCGCCAATTGAATAACTTCACAAATATTATTTCGTTTCGGGTGCCTCCATTCCTTTGTTCGTTCCTACTGTTGGCTTTTAATTTCGAATAAAAAAATAGCTTCTTCTGAATAATTCTTATTTAGTATTGCGTATAATTTAATTGTAGTTTTAAATAGGTTCTTCCATCTTTCTATCCATTACTGATTGCTTTACTTAATTCTTAGTGAATTACAAGATGATAACCTATTCCTTATAAAACAACTCTTGTTAAAATGTTAAAATGATATGTTACTAAGACAGTATTTTCAATATAAGATCGGAAATGTATTTGATTTATAACATTAATTCAAATAATAAATGCCTGTATGTTAAAACATATTAAAATAACTATCTCAATAACTAATACTCACTAACTTTTTTTAAATGGCAATTAATTAAATCTAATTTCCATTAAGTTTCAATAATCAATAAAATATTGGTAAGTTTAAACTACCGCACGACTGAATATTATAACAAAGTAACCTTCCTTTGATCGTTTCTTCTATTGGCTTTTAATTTAAAAATAAAAAAATGGCTTCGTCTGAATAATTATTATTTAGTATTGCGTATAATTTAATTGTAGCTTTAAATAGGTTCTTCCATCTTTCTATACATTACTAGTTGTCTCTATTAAATGCACATCACTGCACTACACAAGATCAATTTTCATTGATTACCTTGAAAAAGGAAGGACCATCATCAACGACTATTACATAGCGTTATTGGACCGTTTGAAGGACGAAATCGCCGAAAAACGGCCGCATTTGGAGAAAAAGAAAGTGCTGCTTCACCAAGACAATGCACCGTGTCACAAGTCAGTGAAAACAATGGCAAGAATCCATGAATTGGGCTTCGAATTGCTTCTTCATCCACCGTATATCTGATCTGAGGATATCTGAAGATCTTAGTGTAAGTAATTCCTGCAGTATCTGGGTGCAATTATAACACTTCTCAGGGCTTACTTCTGGAAATAATAACATAATTTAATCCAATTTTGTAGTACGATTTGTTCTTTGCTTCAAAATTCGTTCGGCGTTTTTCGGCGATTTCGTCCTTCAAACGGTCCAAGAACGCTATGTAATAGTCGTTGATGATGGTCCTTCCTTTTTCAAGGTAATCAATGAAAATTATTCCATGCGCATCCGAAAATACAGACGTCATAACCTTGCTAGACGACTGTTGCATTTTCCCATGCTTTGGAGCGGGTTCATCATGTGCAGTCCACTGGGATGACTGTCGATTGGACTTCCAAGTAAAATGATGGAGCCACGTTTCATCCATTGTCACATATCAACGCAAAAATTCGGCTTTACTACGCTTGACCATCTTCAAACACTGCTACGAATCATCAACTCGTCGTTATTTTTGGTCAAAAGTGAGCTCGTGTGGCACCCACTTTGCACAAAGCTTTCTCATACCCAAATATTCGTGAATGATATGATGTACACGTTCAGTTGATATCTTTAGATTGTCTGCTATTTCATTAATTTTCAATTTACACTCCTTCAAAATCATTTTGCGGATTTTTTAAATGTTTTCGTCGGTAACCACCTCTTTTGGGCATCCACTGCGTTCACCGTCTTCGGTGCTCATTTCACCACGTCTAAACTTAACATACCAATCCTTGGTTGATTTTCCTGGGGCAGTATCCAGAAACTCGGTATCAAGCCAAGTTTTCGCTTCAACTGTATTTTGTTCCTTCAAAAGCAATATTTTATTAACACGCGAATTTTCTTTTTATCCATTTTTTTTCACAATTACAAAAGTTGCTTCACTCAAAATGCTATAATTTACAAACTAATGATCCGATAGCTGTCAAATTTATACACGCGTATTTTGAGGGTTAGGTCTAATTAAAAAACATATGGATTTAATTCTAGTAACGCCATCTATGTGTCACCTGTTATGTACTAATAATTGTGATTGGATCGGTTAATTGGATCCATTTCCCTATATTTGAACTCCAGTTTCAAAATTAGTGTGATGTAAACTCATAAATCCTCTATCGATTGGTTCAAAATTCAAGATAGATATGTTCATAAGGTAAACCATATAACCTTTAAATCATTAATATCAAATAGTAATTGCTAACTGTAAAAAAGATAGGGCTTTCTATATTGGATTAGAACCGATGATGAAAAATTATCTCTCAACTATACCAATAGAGTATATGAAAGTAATAAAGGGTACATTGTAGTTTTTAATGGAGTATATTTCGGAAACATTGCATTGATGTTAGTAGTCCTATAAAATGTGTTTTATTTAATAACTAACACATAGAAAATAAACGTTATTACAAAAAGTATTTACATATTAAACGTTATTGTAGAAATGGATAATTGTTACTTTCCGCAATACTAACGACAATAATATTCATGACTAACAACAATAATATAAATCACAAATAATACTGCATAATATTAGACTGGCTTTTAATGATTTTAAGATATTGAAATTATATTTTGGAGATAACATTTTAAATTAAATATCGAAATTAAGAGGATTATAAATATAGGATACACAATGTCATTATAATTGGTCTAATAAATAATAAGTTTAAATTTAAAAATAAAAGCGTCCAATGAGATTTTCACTCTATTTAGCGCTCGACGCAACCAGATAACAAAAAAAAAATCATCAAAAACTTTTATTGAACTATTGTCTATGGACAGGTAAACCATAAAACAAGAAGAACTCTTCCAAAACGGAAACTTTCGCTGCCAATTTCCCATCCAGCACGCTTTACGACTTAAAGATATCCGCCAAGTTTAGGACTTGAAGAACATTTTTTCTCCCACTCACCCACCGTTTTGGCTCCCCTTACGTCTCCGTTCCGTCGCCACCCATCGTTCTGATAATTCTCCCCGGGGAACATGAATTCTGAAACTAGCAAGATTAGAAAATATTTTCGAATCTGTCAGATGGAATTGGCGTGCAGAAGAAAAATAAATAACACGTCAGGTCTCAGGAAACTCGCTCAAAAAA
Organism: Rhynchophorus ferrugineus; assembly: GCF_030347505.1. NCBI lineage: Eukaryota > Metazoa > Arthropoda > Insecta > Coleoptera > Curculionidae > Rhynchophorus > Rhynchophorus ferrugineus. The sequence goes on from NW_027472581.1 coordinate 33,168,124, forward strand.
ACATTTTTTTCAAACAACATCAATTTATTCACCAATTAAATTTCCTTCAATAAACACTCTTAATATTTATATACAATGTTTATGGAATGATAACAGTATCCGACCGCGCTTTACTATGGCTCTCTGGATAAATGGAAAGGAAGAATATTTTTTTGTTTTTTCTATATATTAATCGGTTTAGCGAAAATGTTGCCTCCCTTTTTGAGAAAAACGGAGGCAACTGAAGACGTAAAATTTTGGCAAGTTTAAAGCCTATATCGAGGAAGAATTTTTAGGCTTAACATGCTTGTGTGATATGCGCTATAAACAACTGAATTCTGATAAAAGGAAATGCGCCCGAATCAAGCAACCATTAATAGTCAGTTCAGGTCAGTTAGGTGACACAAAATATATAAACAAATATGTTGGGCTCTGGCCGACACGTTGCCAACTTCAACTTTTATACGGTAGATTATTCGTTGTTTCTGTTGTACGTAAATCAACTACGAAAGCGTAATTTGTAAAATCAAATCCTGACAATGCTGTACCGCAAAATACCGACTGGCAGATTCGAATAGGAAGAAAAATTTCTAAATTTTACATTTGAACAGAATAGAGAGAGATAGTGCGTTAAAACATTATTAAATTAAAAGAAGTTATTTCAATTTACGCAGTTTTATTTAAGATTTTCTGATATTTTCGGGTATTCCTGTATTATTGGAGCTGTTAAAGAGTTCTGACTAGTTTGGGTAAATAACGATAATTAAAATAATTGATACAAGTTCAAGATACATCAAGCTCAAAATCTGTACTGACTAATATAATACACTGCAATGGTTTTTGTTTTCCGACGAACAAAAAAAGAACGACATCCATTGTTTGATGTTCAAAAAATTGATGTTTAGGTACATTCAACTGGCCGATATCTCGTATAATGCCTCATTTTTTACTAACTGTTAATTACCAAAGAATAATGTTGCTGGTTATCATAAATTTGTTACACTAACTGTTTGTTGTACTATTATTTGTTACAAAGGTTTCCATGATAATGTCTAGAGTTAGAATAAGTAGGAATTTTAAGTTTATTCTTGAGAATAGCTCATTCATTCGACAAAATAACAATGTACCAATTACAATTCTTATTACTGCTTGGAATATTGCTAAATACCCTTTCTGATAATTTTTCTTTTAACGTCATTTTTTCGGTGAATATCCTGATATTAGTTTCTAGCCAGATTTGTATCACTGGTTGCCTTTAAAATCTTTACGACTCGCTTCAAATTTGGAGATTTCTGTCACGCATATGTTACATTCGTTGGGGTTGATTTAAAAGTACATGTAGCATTTATCCGAAAATCTTTTGTAAGAAATATTAATGTATTCTGAAATGGATGCTCGCGTAATTCCTTCAAACAGTCATAAAAAACATTAAGCGAGTTTGTGTACGCCATTATGTATTCATCCAAAACACTGCGTATTTCTGTACTACGTTTGCTATTCTAGATATTCAGTGGTAATATTAACTCGGAACAAATAGCTTTTCTTAATGATATCAAATGTTCGGTAGTTCTTGACAGGATACATTACTCCACATTTATCTCCGGGTTTGGCATATGCGTACTTTCCTGTATAGAATAAACCATAGAAAAGAATAATCTATATTGCCATACTTTTCTAATGGCGGTACATTCTTTTCGAGTCGATCGGTACAATCGATCAAGTCCAAATAATAATAAAATCTAGTATATTTATATTTGTGTTACATTAATATTTCTACAGTAATAATAATTAAATTTTTGTATTATTCTTGGCGCTTTAATATACATTGGTTTTAAATTATGGTAGAACGAGGGTAAGTGCAAATTTATAACACATCGTTTTCAACGAAATCGAATAGGTATCAACATATGCCAAAATTTAATGATAACAAAAACAGAGAAGAAAATGTTTCTTGTTGTATTGGAAGTAGTCAAGTCATTATTGAGGTTTGTCCATCAAGAATAGTAGCAAAAACTGTAGTAACGTCAATAATTAGACATTTATTTTAAACATAATATATTTTAGTAATGATGTAAATTTTATTTTATAGGTAAGATGTAGCTAGAATTTGTTCAAAGTGGAAGTCGAAAAATGTGAAATTCAGAGAAGAATAAATTAGACAGCACTTTGCTAAGGTATAAGAACAATGTTCAATGAGTACAGTACATACTATGAAATAATAAAATTTGCTAACAAAAGTAGACCTGAACCAAATAAACAAAATATAAAATTATCAACGACACCCTAATGATCTAATGACAAGGGAAATACAATTAATTATTATAGTTATAAGAGTATAAGTAAATAAATTACTGTTTTGTAAAAATAATTATGTATTGACTGAGATTTTTTTCCACTTACAAGTACGATAATCCATTAATTTTAGGCTAGTAAATGTACAATAAGTTAATCGAAAGCTCGATGTAGTCAATTCATTAATGTGGATCAAGAATTGTAGCGATCATAGTTGATCATAATTGGAGATATTTAAGAGAATTTCTCAGCTTTCATATATAGTGGTGGCTTTTTCATTTGGTTTTAACTATATTGGCTGGGTTTAATCTAAACACTTTTTGTATTTTTTATGCCAATGTTTAATTATACGGTTCTTGGATATCTTTTTAATCGTTCAAATATGTAAATTAATTTAAATATGATATTTTTATAAAAATAGAAAGGCATATAGAAATTGGTTTTATTATTTAATTTAATAATTTTTTAAATAAAATATGTTATTTCAAAAAATATTTAAGGTTAATTTTCCTCTTTATATATATTTTCAACATTTAATTAATTACTTATCAAATTTGTGTATATTTATTTATAAAAAATAATGATGTGTAATATGTTTTTATAAAAATAGAATGGCTGGACATATATTAATTATATTTTTATTATTTCTTTTTATTCAATACTTTTTTAAATAAAGTGTGTTATTTCCAAAATTTTACCAATTTTATTTACTTCCTGAACCTATTTGCCTACTTAAAACTTAAAAAGCATTACAATAGAATTTGAACACGATTATTAAATTTATGATTCCTTGTATTTAAAGAAAAACTTTTATAATGTTATAAATTACAAAACCATTTAAATAAAACATATTGTTCCTGTTCAATGCGCGAAATCTATATAAAAACACTCACATAAACTTCTGCTTTGATACACTTTGACAATTGATGTTGATTTCATTCCAGAATATAAAAACACAAACCTTATATTTTAAAATGCTAATGAATATAATATAATAAAAATATGATTTATATAAAATATTTACATATTAATTATTCGAATTCACAAAGAAGTTTTAGCAATGAATTTAAAATAAACAAATAAATCGAAATATTATAATTATTTATAAAAGATGCCGAAATAACTTGTTCAGCTTTGCGTTAGCCTTTCCCTATTTTTGGTGCCGATTTTGTATTGAAACTCAACTGAAATATCGGGTCTTCACTTTTCAGCTTCCTATCATTATTTTGGCAATTTCCGTTTTGGCAAATAGCTTCCAATATGCGTAATAGTATCGAGAGGTCTATTGGTTTAAATAAAGGTCCATTTATTGATAATAAAAGACCTATGACCAGAAAGAAATATTATACCAAGTACAACAAAAGTATACAAAACTTTCCTGTATTTTTTTAAAATTTAGCTGAATTATAAGTATATTTTTATATCGAAGCGTGACCATTGATAATGATAATTTCACATACTATGTTAAAAATGGTCTGTATAATTCACTGAAATAAAAATAATCAACACATATTTTAACTTTCTACTTTTTTGTCCCAATCTTCATGAGTTTGTATGTATCTATCATCGTTAGTGATGGAAACATAAATACTTTTGTCAGGTCTTCAAGAGGAAAGAACTGCGAAGAAGATGAAGATGTGTAACAGTATCAGGAGGTCCATTGGTTTAAATAAAGGTTCATTTGTTGATAACAAAAGACCTATGACCAGAAAGAAATATTTTACCCAGTACACTAAAAGTATACAAAACTTTTCTGGTTAATAAGTTCTTTATAGAATTTAACTTAATTATAAGTATATTTTCATATGGAAATGTGACTATTTTGATAATTCCACATACTATGTCAAAAATAGTCAGAATAATTCAATGATATAAAAAGTCAACGCATCTTTTAACATTTACTGTTTGGTCCCAATCTTCATGAGTTTAAATGTATAAGTCTATCTAAAATATTTATGTACATACGTCGTGAAGGTGTTTAATGTATTGCCTGTCGCAATTTGCCAATTTCGTTTTAGAATCAGACAGTATTTTCCTTCTCATTTTATAGTAATTAAAAAGAAGCACAATGTTTATGATTAGTTCGAACACGTAAACGAATGAGCAGGTTGCCAGTCATACTTTTATTATTGTTATCATAAGAGGTTATAACTCTAACCTATAAATTTTTGGGTGTACTATGATGTTAAAATAAATTATATTTGATAACATTTTTGTTCAATTATTTTATTTATGAGGAAAGAATATGAAGAATACGAAGAATATAAAGAGAGTTGCATCAATTACTTAGAAAATGCATAAAATAATGGTCGATGCATCTTTATTATATTAGTTCAAAAGGGAGATTAAGAAAATACTGATTTCTTGAATTTAATATAATATCATTTATTCGATACGCTTACTACAATATTAATTTTACCTTAATTTATTCCTAATTTTCATTTGTACTTGGTTCAATTCATAAGCAAACCGACTGCAAAATAAATACATCGGTATGTATTTCACAAATCAACATTAAATTAGACTAGCTTTAATACCTAACTATATACTCGTACTGTAAACCATTCTGTGAAGTTTTGATTCGCTTTAATCTTCAGATTTCCATCGTATTTTCCAGTAGTTGTATGGCTTCTGTTTTGTTGTGCTTTAGTAACCTTCTTTCATTTTTATACAGTAAAATCTTGATAATTGGGTGGATCCATTTGATTTCGAGGTCATCGTGGAGTACTTCGTTAATTATTTAGCGACAAGTATTAGTAAATAACCAAAGAACACTGTTGTTTTTGCAGCGTTGGATAACCAACGAGTTTGATGACTTAGTGCAACCCCATATTTGCGCCGATTCTGATTGACTATCTCACCTGATCAGGTTTTTATCTAACACGATGTTTTCCATTACTATTACTATCAATAATTCAATCTATAATCTGTCATTAAGATGGATGCCGAAATGCAAAGTTGCTATTCACAAATTTCGAAACGTTTTTTTCGGTCTCTAATCCATTAGTAGATTTTGTGGATTTCTATTTTTAATTTTTATATACCTTTAGGCAAATATAATTTTTTTTTACAATGACTGTATCGTCATCAAATATTCCGATTTTTTTTTGTCTGTCGCAGTGGTCGTTATCGTTTTTTTTAGGATGTCACTAATGTAAAGCAGGTAGATGAGTATATTCTGTGGAATTGCAGCCCAAAATAGGTTCGTTTGTTGAGAATATCCCTTTATGCACTATCCTAAATTTTCTTTAGAATATAGACTTCAGCATCTCATAACATCAGATACAGTCCTAAAACCATATATGGTCAAACACACGTAAGACGTCCAGGAATATTACTTTTTCAATAACCGTTGTTACTTTATGCACTTGATTGATTGATATTGAATAGTTGAGTTTTGAAACTCAAATTTGTGAAAATACACAGCGACTTTTTTATTTACGACCATAAAATAATGGTTCGGAGAAGAACGATTCGTTTCGAACGAAGAGGTAATAACCCAAACATATGCTTATTTTGAAGGTATTTCGAAATTCATATGGATTTATATAATATATTATATATTATATAATAATAATAATATATTATGTGAATAATTTTATGTACAATATTTTACTAAAGTAAGGTATTTTATGATAAAAATTAGAGGAATATTAAACAAATTAAAATTTATTTCAAAGTACCTTGTTCACAAAATAGTATTATACATTACTTAGTTAATAGACTTCCTAACTATATTTACTTGAAAATTATTTCAAACTGTTATAATGTTCTAACTAAGAAGGCTAATAAGACGTCTTCTTAAGTAGTAATCACTTGTTCGAAGAAATTTCAATAGCTAGAGCATATTGGTACATTTGGCAACGGGCGATTTATCATTTTAACAATAAATGTTCAGACTATTTCATTATTGATGACGCGGCAGATGGCACGTCAGCGATAATATAACAAGAAGATGACGCTTTTAGTTGTGGATGTTTAGAACGTGTTCTAGCCAGGCTTAATGCTTGAAAACGCCTGACGTGCTTCTACAGCGTGTTTTTTATTTCCTTTATGTCAAATACGTCGAATTTACGTGATTAATATGAAACTAATACAATTTACACGTTAATGGGATTAATTAGATGTAATATTCGATGTTATTGGCTATTATAACGGATTATCCTAGATAAATGATATAAACTAGTAATTATTTTTTGATTTGATCAACTAATAATTCTATTTCCAATGAAATTATTTAGCTAGTTACCAATATTAAACTAACGTTATTGTCTTTAACGTAAACCAGATTATAGGTAATAAATATATGGCAAATTGGATTAAATTGACATAAATAGATTTTACCTGGCTGTTATCCACGGTAAATAGACTTTCATTTAAACCAATATGTTCTTGAATCCTATTAGGCATATTAGAAGCCATTTAACAAAAGGAAAATTGAGAAAACAATGACAGTAAATAAACTGCTGAATGTTGGATGTCCCAATTGTTTTGCCGTAGAGCGGAAAGGAGAATAGTAGCGTTGAATTGAAGCCAGAAAAAAAAGGAAATAAACAGGTTATTTTGTCCTGAGTTTTCTTATACTCTGCAAGTCCTTGCAGATACACCACTGTCGCAGTGATTTTTTTTTGTTGAGCAATATACACAAGTAGATTATCCTATTGTTTTAGGTAAAATAAAATTTGTTTCGACAATTCAGTTGTAAAATATACAGTTAATAATTATTTACATGGTGTTCAATGGAAAATCGTTTAATATTTAATTTTTTATGCAAACAAACTAACGATAATAAAAATAAAGTCGAGTGCGAATTTAAAATGCATTTTGTATGTTATTTCATAATTATGAATGAAACTTTGCTTGATGAAAGCTTGAGTCAAAATAAGGAGCTAAGGAAGTGAAGCGCATCCGGATTTTTAGTTCTGAGTGCAGTTTGTGATCGCATTAGTTATTTTGGAGGATATTTGTTCACGGGTTACCTCTAAAATAGTAAAACAGTAAATTTGGATTATTCTTGATAAAAATTCGTAAAAAGGCCTAAGTTCATAGAACAATTGTTTTTGATCATTTAGATCACTGTATTTTCTTACCTCTTAAAAAGTTATTTCATCAAATAAAGGAGGATTAGTTGTCATAGAGAAGAATTCTTGTAGAATATATCAAAGTCAAACAATAGAAGGACCTCTGTGAACGCGTGATATTTTTTTGGTGAACAGACGGTTTCCAATATCATTGATACAATTTAAGAATTGTATTTACTTTGTCAGAAAGGGTAATTATAGAACGCCCTCATACCACTTGAACCATTGTCACTGAATCAAGTCATTCAATATTTCTTAAATGCTACTACGGTATGGATTCATTGGTAAATAATTTTATTTACAACTTACTGTATAGCTAACTGGATTTATAAAGTTCCAGATTATTTGCTATCATTGAATATTTAGATATGTAAATCTGTAGTCATTATCGAACATTATGGGTATATCAGCATATTAAACACCCCTACATGTTTAAATTGCACAATTGGTATTGGTTCAACAATACGCAAATATTAAATATTAAAATGGCTAATAGAGAAAGCAAAACTTCGTTATTTGCAAATTCATTAGTATGATTCTATTCTATAATTAGTCGTATCATTGATTATTAATTGTTGTTTATCTGAGTAATTGAATAAGGTATAGAATAAATACAATTAGTCTGCAAAACGTACGCTATAATTATCAATTATAATAGCCAAAGTTAATGCATGAATTAGCATAAACGGATATAATCATTTAGGATTATCATGAACACTAACACCGCATCGTGTATAATGGTTTAAACTGTTATATTTTGAAAGAAAACAAGTGAGGACATCCCCTTATTCTGACGATCTAATATTATTCTAATATAAATGAAAATATATTTTATATCATTCATCTGTTATATTTCATCTGCCATCCGTTATCTATTACTATAGTCAATAATTTAATCTATAATATGTCACCAAGATGGATGTCGAGATGCAAAGTTGATTTTTGCTAATACATTTGTGGATTTTGTGGATTGCTACTTTTAGTTTTTCTACAGCTTTACGCAAATATAAATCTTTTTTACAATGTCTGTATTGCCACCAAATATTCCAAGTACTGTTTCTGTTTCTGCCGCTATGGTTGTTGTCGTTTTTCTAGGATATCGCTGATGTAGAGCATCTAGAGGGGTATATCCTGTCTAATTGCAGCCGAAATAGGGTCGTGTGTTGAGAATGTAACTTTGCTGTTTTACTCTACCTTTTCGCTAGAATATATACGACTTCAGTACGAAGTTGACAATAGTTCAGCGGCAACAGTTTTCTTATCTTGGGGATCAGTTCAAAAACCATATCTAGTCAAATATCCGTAAGACATCCAGCAATATTGCTTTTTCAATAACCGTTGTTACTTTGTATATGTGAGAATTGAGGGTGGGCAGATAGTTTTTATAATAAAATTACTGGATTCTATTATGATTTATTCTAAGAGCCAGCACAGAAGCTTATTCAATTACCCTTGAATTAGGACTCTTCCTTTTTCTTCAGGTCAAACTCGTGCCAAGACTGCCCTCATTTTGCGGCCGCTCCACATGTTCTTAGGTGTGGGGGTCTCCGTATTTCTTCGAATATCTAAAGAAAGCTTCATCCCAACTACTTACGACCATTAAATATGTGTGCTCACATGCATGCTTTAGAGTAAAATGGCTAATAGAGAAAGCAATACTTTGTTATTTCCAAATTAATTACTATGATTCTATTCAATAATTAATCGTATCATTGACTATTAATTGTCGGTTATCTGATTAACTGAATAAGGTATAGAATAAATACAGTTAGTCTACAAAGCGTACGCTATAATTATCAATTATAATAGCCAAAGTTAATGCATGAATCACCATAAGCGGATGTAATTATTTAGGATTATCTTGAAAAGTAACGCCTCAACGTGTATAATGGTATAAACTGTTATGTTTTGAAAGAAAATAAGTGAGGATATCCCGTTATTCTGACGATCTAATCTTATTCTGATATAAATGCAAAACTTTAAATTTCAAATCCTTCATCCATCATGTTTTAAATCAGATACTGATACGAGGTTTCGTTAGAATAACTATTGCTAGTTATTCACTTACTCGATGTAAAAACATCTGTGCTTAAGAATCGAGCAAAGGGATAGGGTGTTGTCTTTGTCCCATTTGTACAGTTTTCTGCTGTAATACAATTTCTTGATGGTATTGCTTGTACTTTTGTCCACCAGTTGATATTTGATGATTTTCTGGATTTCACTGTTTCTACATAAACTTTTATGGATGAGGTTCCAGCATGGAGTGATTTTCTAGTCTTTATTATTAAAAAAAAATAGTCTACGTCTAGAGAGTTTCTCGAAACTGAAGCTTTTTTGTCTGCCAATAAATTTGTTTTGTTTAAAACATACACTATTCGTGTAATTTAAAAACGTTTTAACAGAAAGAAGTACCAACCAAATATATTTTAATTTATTATAATATAAACGAAAATCTTATATTCTGAACACTTAACTCTTTACGTTTTAATATATATAGGTACTTCATAAGATTTCTGATTCGATATATTAAATTCAACTTTACATTAAGTTTTAAGCACTAAGTTAATATAATTTAAACCTGCCAAATAGAACGCAACTTGCTTTTGATAAGACATGGAACGTACCTTGTAAATATTTATATGGAAAACCATGCAAACAATAGCATATTTCATAATTATATGTTTCATCCGAACACACAGTTTGCATCCTTTATGACAGTTTTTTCGACAGATCATCACTGAATTGAGAATTTGTAATTTTATGCCCTTTTTATGATGACGTTTTCGAGCGAAAAGGTTGAACTAAATCGATCATAAAATTCTCGAATGGGTCAGCAGAACAGGGCAGTTTTATTGAACTAGGACATGGAGTAAAAGTCAAAATGCGAACATGGGATATTTATATCACAAAGCTTATCATTTTGAAAATATCGCTGTATTGTCATCATAGTTTATCCTTTATCCTAGTCATATCCTTTTCATTCCAGGTATCAGATTATGAGTTAGAAAATGTATTATTTAAAACTCATCATAATATATAAAATATTTTTACTAACGAATTCACACCATATATTATAATGGACTTGAAGTTTACTCTTATTTTTAGATATTAACGAACAATAACAAATATAAATTAAAGATATTATTGTGATTATAGCCTCAGTAGGAAAGTGCTAACAAGGGGAAAGTTTTTATTTTATTTAAGTATATTATAGATTATAACTTATAACATACGGGATATCTAAGATAGTTTGTAATTTTATGAAGTGTTTTGAATTGGCATGGCATGTTGTTTCTAACATTTGATTTTGTGGTTTTGTGATTTTTGATATTGCTTTTGTAACTGAGACAAGTAGCACAATGTGACACGCTTGGCTGTATAACGAGATTAGTGTAGATTCTCTCTGCTGTGCGCTTTTTTAGGATTCTGTAATAGGAGACTCTGCTTTAACCTGAATTTTACTTGAAGCACCAGTTTTAGAACTCTATACATTTCCTTTTGAACGATGATGATGAGAGTCTTCTACTCCGGGTTTGTTATTTCTCTGACTGCTTGTTGGGCTTGTTGACTCACTCATGACTGGTCGTGTTACTGCAGACATGTGTTGGTTAGCTGATTATATCCTCTCGTATTTGTCACATGGTATCCCAGATGGGATGTTTAGTGGGTTGGATCGAACTTCCTTCTCTGCTTCTGGTTTGCTGAGTGCTTACAACATGAACGAAAAACATTTCAAAATGTAACTTAGTTCGATGAACGATGTGCTTTTGCAAATTATTGGAAGTTCGGATACTTAAGCATAACAGATTTCGAGATTCAAATGTGTCTTGGTCTAAATGGGGATACCCAAATTGGCAACAATTGGGGACATCCCAATTAATAACATCCTTATTTATTGACCCAAAATCTCTAATTAAATGTTTCTAAAAGTATTGTAAACTATTTTAATAGAACACGTACGTCAAAATGTTCTGTATACTTATATCATCAAAAAAGTTAAAAAATATGATTTAATCACCATCCCATCACTTACGTTTGTTTAGCTTTGCTATTGGGGATACTGGATATAACTTGTATAATGTCCTTTTCCTTTTAAAACACATCACATTACATCACTTTAAAAGCTTTCTTATTTCATGAAAGGATCACTTCACAACTTTTTAACATATACCATTTAATCTTAAGTTGAAAATACACATAACACATTTTAAGCATGGGAAGTATTACACTGATGGCAATCTGCTACTAACACATTAATTAAACAAACTTTGAGTGCAAATGACAGACAGTTGTATTGTGACTATTTATAAACACAAACTGGGACATGTCAAATTATTTAAAAAAATCTATTAACTATATTGAACAAAAAACAATTTTAATATCGTACATTACATACATCATACCTACAAAAAAAATAGAATTGTAAAAGAGCAAATGGACCAATAAAATCGAAACTGATAACAGAAGAATAACTTTTTAATAGCAGATAGTAAATCCTGTAATATCAACGATCAATATTCGCATTCGGATTTTTATTCCTTATCCCCGCTCCATGTGTTTCCGCGACTGATTCGATATTGCCGATTGTCAATTTTTTATAGCCGATTCGAAGCTTATTTTTAGGACTTAATCATAAAATTCCTGTTACAGTTGAAAATTTTAATACAACAATTCTTGAATGTAGCCTCTCGCTTTCAAAAGAATATAGCTATAACATATATATCTTGCAATTTTCATAAATATAACTTTATTTATATCGGATGAAAAGATGTAATTTTATTATTTATCTAATACCCGAATAAAATTATATTATTATTTTCATTACAACCTGATTTATTAGATCGATAATTAATCTTAGATTAACAATGCATTCAAGTACATGAACTTTATACATGTAACAATAATTATTAATTTAACTAAACCTGATACCAGTTAAAATTATATATAGTTTTTTCAAAGTTTTTTTTATACATGCGTCATTGTAATTTGTGACGTGAAAACATCGCAATGTTGCTGCATCAACTCTGAGTTTTAGTTCAGTTTGGCTTTGACATAAAAATTGTAATCTAAATAAAATTTTTAAACAAAAACTATATTTTCAAATAAAATTTATTTTAACATTATAATATATCTAATACATATATTAACGAAGAACTTTAAACTACAATTAAGAACAAAGTTATAATATTTTGTAGGTTAGAGTTGATTGAATTCACGTAATTAACAATTATATATCAAAGTAAAGTATTTTACTTTCATTCGAGGGAATATTTACCTTTTTACCTTTAGTTCTTGTTTCTTTCGATGGTGTGTTTAATTGTCAAGTCATCTTAATATCACTGTATTTATTATTTCTTCTGCTACTACCTGTGTACACCATTCTTGATAAAATTAATCACTGAATTCTGCCTAATGCATTTACCATATCTACAAAACAGTTAGTATTCCTTCTCTCTTAATACCTTCTAAACTATTACTCATGTTTAATTCTGAACAATTACAATCATATCTGTGCACACAATAGACCCACACGCACACACGTATTTCACGCCCTACAATTCAATTTTCTACAGTTATATTCTACTAATTATGTGCAAATTTTTAGTTGTTTCCACTCTCATGACTCTATCTCATGAATTTCCGGCATTATCACATATCCTGAAAGTTTCCTTTAGTCACTTTCACTTTCCGAGTCATTGACCAAGTCAATCACTAAACTGTTAATTAACAATCTGCCTAAAACATGTTCACGATCTACCATTTATGAATTACTTCCACAGTGTGTCTTATCGAGTTCATCCACACCGAAGGTGTTATGGTCGACAATGCTTCCTTCCACATATATAAACAGTTCTTGATGGAATATCCTTCTCGACCTCCATGTCTATTATAATGATTCTTTGCTACCCCCTATATCAACTCGATTGGATTGAATATATAGTGATAGGGAGGAAGTCATAATACTATGTGACCATATTGTTCAGACATCTGATCTAGTGTGTATCTTTTTTTTGGGATTATTTCTAAAAAAATAAATTGCAAAAAATGCAATAGAACATTTCATTTATGTTTCATTTATACCTAATAACAATTTGAAATAGTTCAGTTTTTAGCATAGTCTCTTTAAAACTCAATTCATGTTTTGAAAGGCATTCCTTTATTACAGCCCTTCCTGATGCTATTGTTGGCATTTTTTTCACCAGTGAGCTATGATACGGTGCACTGTAAAATAATAACTGATGGTCCCTCCAGGTCTTTTAAGAATTGATTTTTCAAACCATAAAAAATTTATATATATATATATATATATATATATATATATATATATATATATATATATATATATATATATATATTTCAATGAACAATATATCTGCAATTATTTATTAATAAATATAATGACCAACAAAACCTAATCAAATGCTATTGTAACTTTTACCTTTTTCCATAAATCATTGTTGTTTTTACACTTTTTTCAGATCTCAGTCCTTTTCGAAATAACTTATTAATGTTTCGGTCAATTTGTGACTCTGAATATCTATAGTTTTCGGCATTTTCAAACAAAGTGATGATATATTACGGAGCAATTTAAAATTTATCAAAATAATCGAAGCCCTAAAATAACGTTTGCTGGTTTATAACCTGTAGTAATTATAACGCAATTATAACTAATATTTTGAATAATTTTGCGTACATCTTACAGCCGGACGGCGTCCAGCTGTCAGATGTATGCAAGATTCTTGAAAGTAATAGAGATAAGAGGTTCTAACACTTACCTATAATTTGTTGTGTCCTTGTCTGCATATTTTCAGATTTCATCCTCAATTATAAATCGCAATGAACGTATTAACCTGATATACATTACGACGTACTAAAAATGCTTGATTTTGACTATTTGGGCAAGACGTATTGGGCATTTATGGTATTAGGATGTTATCAAATAATCCTTAATCAATAGGTGCTATGACAGGCGATAAATGTGTTATTGTGTATTGCAAGATAGGGAATTGTAAAGATATTAAGTCATCTGTTCATGTTATATCTACAACATCACTTCATCTGTGCACATCTTGTTTATTACTCACATTCAGAATGTAATTATGCAGCGGATTTGGTACATCTGAAATTTGTATATGTTAATGGTGTTTGACAGATTACCCCAGGATGTTATTTGGAACGCGAATAATAGAGATCAAATACTGATAATCTGGAGAGGTCGATTTACAATACTCAAAATTTAGGTTTATATATTTATTACTTTCGGCATTTCTACTTTCATTCATAATATCCCTATTAATTGATCCAAAGTCCCAAATGAAATGTTTCTTGGATTATTGTAAATTATATAAATAGAACAAGTACATCAAAGGCCCTGTATGTTTATATCATCAAAAATATTAAGGATTCTGATTTAATTACGACCCCACCAGCCAAGTTTGTTCATTCTTCTAACGTTATTAAAGTAATAAGAATTACAAAAACATACATCTGTTATTAGTAATCGAAATTAGATTAATTAATGTTTTTATAATAGATGCAAACACTTCTCATGCCTGAAATATATTCTTAATAATATCTTAATTTTTACTGCTGACATTTACAGCCCTGGCGTATTTGAATAAACTGGGCTATGAGTTTGTAGTAAGCTTGAATGTTGTGACGAGTTGTGAACTGATAATTCCATTTATAAAATAAAATAGTAAAATTAAGTAAAAACGTTAATAGTAAAATTTAAAGCAAAATAAAAAAAAAATTTCAAATCTGTCATATTTTATAACTTATGTAAAAGCAGCCACTGCTAAAAGGTTCATGTAATTGCTGTAGCTATTGCGTTTCAATCGCGCCTTGTAAAACCATTTATTTGTGACACATTGTATATTATGATGAGATATACAAGTTTTCTTGTATTATATGGTTGCACTCATATAAGATTGCTGTTATTAGAACGAGTAATTATCTTTCGGTTTTTATACCTTTTATTTGCTGAATATTGCTATGCTCGTTGATTGATGAATATGTATTATATATGTACTTCCATTTTCTATCGCTTAACGTTTAATCAATTAAATGATGTTTCCTACAGGTACTAGCAAGTGCGTAGTTAAGTTTATTAAATTTTGATAAAATAAATAAAAATAAAACACGAACAACTGATAAATCGAAGAGTCGTGGTGATTATTAGGAAACTAACAAATTCTTATTGATAATAATCTACCGCGCTGTAATTATGTCAGGTATCGACAGACTTTGACACATTTTTTATACAAACGGTTAGAAGTAGATATTTGGATCATTTTAAGCTCGGTCTGAAAGCATTTTCATTAAGTCTACATCCGGCAGAGCTTGCAATTCGGCTTACCGCAAATCTTTAAAGTTTCGAAGCTGAACAAGATGGGATTAACCTCAGATTTCTCAGAGGTTATATGACATCGATTTTTGCATCAATATTCTGAAAGCTGACGTTTATATTTTTTTTAAATCACACATTAATAGTGTGAATATTTATCTTAAATTAAATTTTGACTCTCGTAGAGTCTCTACACTTGTAATAGTTGCTATATAACATAAGTTACGCCGCCTACTGTAAACCTTTCAAAGGTCCTTGTAGTATTCGACTTATTATTAAGTGCTTGCATGTAGTTTGATCGGCGATATTGATGAGTATTGTATAATACTGTTCTTTTGATGTAAGGTATTACGAGTTGCTTGATTGAACATGTTACTGCAGATATCTACCGATGTGAATTGAAGAATATTAATGAGCATTGTTGCAAAAAAAGAACATAAATAGTAAGTAGTAAACGCAAAAATTATCCTCTTAAACGCTTGGCCATACGTTGCAAGAATTGTGTATACAGCGTTGCACATGGATACATTGTTGCAGCTAGATAGGAACTCAGCGTTCCCAGCAGACATAGTGCCTTCTAATAGTTACTTGTTCAGATTGATGCAGCACATGATTTCGAAATGCCGAAGAAGTGCGAAAATAGATCAATGATCGGATTGCTACCGTTCCTTCGACGCGGTATTCACATGTTGTTATAAATATTGGACATATTTGTAAAAGATGATGGAGAATATTTTGATTAATATTATACCAAATTTTATCATTAAATACTTTTTCAAAACTGTAAATTCTATCAGAATAAATTTGAGTAATGTGTAATAGGACCATTAAGTAACCACAAGGAACACGTGAAAGGTGCCTTTATTACTTCAAGCCACTGACATCAAAAAGGAATATACTGAGAGATTGTTTACGTTTATTGAGCGATATCTCTGAAACTAAAAATTCAAAACAGAAATCGTATAAATTTGTTTTATTTCGAGGTATGTTTGATTTGTGTTTCCGCTCGATCGGATATATTTCGATATCTCCTTTTTTACTGGCAGCGAAATGCTTTTGTTGACAGAATATTGTATTGTATCCGTCATAAACAAACATATAAGTTATGTGTCGGGTAAGGAAAATTGTCTTTTTATGTACGCGTATATATATTTTTTTCGAACAAGATTGACAAGAATATAGCGCGAATAGATATCCGATAAATGGATCCAAAAGAAAATGGAAACAGAAAACTCAAGTGAATGTGGATGTACAACTGGAAGTGTATGATTGATTTTTATACGTACTTAACGATAAATCGTTTTTCTTTAACATCAGATATATTTATTATAATTTCTAGAACTTACTAGAGGTGTAGGCTAATATTGATTGATTTTCAATCGATTAACTTTGCTTTTTTTAATATATTTTAAAGTCTTCTTTTACCAACTATGTGTTTATCTGGACTTGGCCTAAAGTTTAACGTGGGCTCCGAACCACGGTCCTCAACATTAAGTGGCGCAGTGGTAAAGGCGATGGGACAGTACTCATACTGTTGCGATAGCCGCGTGTTCGAATCCTGCTGGGGCATGGTCGTAAAGTTATGTTTGTGATTGTTTAAAATTTGTGAATGTTTTAGGCAAGAGTGTTAAATCTGACAAGGAAAATGATCCCAGTCACGCCAGTAACTAGGCTGGGTAAGACCGGATGTCTTCTGGGATGATTTCTAAAGTTGGTCACTCGCCAGTCAGTAGGCTTTAATGCTGAGGACCGTGGTTCGGAGCCCACGTTAAACTGTAGGTCCAGTCCAGATAAAGCCATAGTTGGTAAAAGGAGACTTTAAAATACATATAAAATTAATTATAATAAATTAATAAATAAATTAAATTAATGACAAAAGCAGGGGGGTTAAAAGAATAAATAGTGTATATACAATTTTAAAATAAACACAAACACAACCATAACGAAGTAGAGGCTCCATCCAGACAGCACGCATCAGCACCCATACCGAACTGGTAATTTTTATTTGATCAGTAACTCTAAACTTAGCATAAGCTGGATTCTATGGAGAAAATCAATCTCTCGTAGAAATTCGAGAAGTCTGTCGGTGTATTCTACTGTTAAGGTATTTTTAAAATTTTGCAGCCCATACTGAGTTCTAATCTGGGTGAGCCGTAGACAGTTGTTCAATATGTGGTAGACTGAAATAGTCGAAGTCATCAAGTGACCGTGCGAGAAACGATAGTGGCTCAATCTCAGTTGATTTAAATCTACGGCATGGTGAAATATTCATTTAGACTATAATAACCCCTTAAAATTACTTATTTCTTTTATGTCAGTTTTACGTTTGCATTATTCTTAAGTTATTAGTTAATTAGTTCGTTCAAATAGTAGAACTATTTAGAATTTAATAGAGAAAAGTTCTATCAGGTGAAATCATATGATAAACGCGTGTGATGTAATAATTATTATTATTACGTCATAATTTTACTACACTAGTTTGTAATTTCTTATCAAACAAACTTAATTTTATGATAAATATTAGAAAAATAAAACTGGTTTACAGATAATAACAAAGGTAATATGGAAAGTGGTCATATGTATGTCTAATTAATGTCTCTTTGGTTTTGCAAGAATTTTGCAAGAATTACAGTAAGGTATACATCATATTTTGTTAATAGATTTGAGTCATTGCCTAGATTTTAGCCATCAAATATTATTTATATAGAATAGCTAGTTTATATTTGCAACGAATACATTAATTTTTAATCTGCTTTTTACACGGAAAGCAAATTCTTTTGCCGTTATTATTGTTATTTTGGGTGTCTTTACTTATAATTATTTGGAGATTTTATTTCATAACAGCTGAAAGCTGATGAAAATAATAATAGTTGACCTGAATGCTATTCCTGCTGTTACTGTGTTATGGGAAGAGCCCTTTTCTATAGATTATGTAATTTAACACACTTTTTATTGTTCCGGTTTAAAATACAGCTAAATAAGGATTGAGTTATATTCTACTTTTCAATATTCCTTAATAATCTTATGAACGGCCACAAAGATTGTGCTCTTGGAATGGCAGATTCTTATTTAGATTGCTTTCTCCAATCTCAACCCATGTCGTTTTCAGAGCCTCTTTCACGTTTTCCTTTAAAATGCCAAATCATTTCAAGTAACCTTTATAGATTTGTTTCTCATATTTGCACATATTGTCGCACCTTAACCAAATAACTTTGTTTTTAGTACAAATGTGTAGAAATCTGTAGAATTTTCCTTAAGCATCACCTTTGAAATATTTGGTAAAATAAAGGTTCGAAAGGTCCCGACAGAAATAAATATGTCCTGCAGCTTTTCTGGTTCGCCCTATTACTTCAGACTTAGATGGGCTTTTCTTCTCTTATAATACTGATCCCAACTACTTGAAGACCTACAATTGCTCCAACTGGATGTCGATAATATTACAGTAGCAAGCCATCCGTCAATTTTCAACACCTTTTCTTCTTTAATTCTCAATCCATATGGCCCAAAGATTTTCATTATTCCTTTGTATATTTGATTATTCATTTGTTGTTTTATACAGTTATATACAACATAAATATGTATTTGTTTCATGGTACTCTATAAGTAAGTGTTAGAAAATTCATAGTTCTCGTATTTCCATATTGTCTGTTGCTAATTTTCTCTAGTAAGTAATACATAATTCTGTTACTTTAATAAACGAATTTAAAAATAATATAAAAATAAAATTAACCTAAAATACCATCTAACCAATGCTTTCGCAAACAACATTAAACATTAGGTTATATTGCAAGGCTATAATATTGGGATTATATTTTTAATACATATACCATTAGTAGAATCAGTTAACACGGCACCATTTTCGACTTTTCCTTGACATGGCGATTTCGTGTACGATTAGCTGATAAGTTCCTAATTTAGTCAACGAAAAAAATTCAAAGATTGCAAGATAACTACAACCTCACACTAAATTAGATGAATGTGATAATGTTCGATCATAAGTCGACTTTTTGCTAATATCAAATGTGTAATTTTTCTGACGTGGAAAGTGACGTGTTCAATTTTCAATTTTAAAAACAATACCCTCGGCATAAACCGAATTTCTGTTAGCGTAAATAATCTCGTCATCTGTTTGCAAATCATTATTTTTAATAAATCTGAAATCTTTCTTGTAATATATGAGCGGAAGAAAAACATCGAAATTGAAACAGGCTTTAATAACTTACAGAATATAAAAAGAACGTTGACAAGTTGAGATTACATATTCATATCACGTCTGTTTATCTAAATTGGTTAGTATATTTTCCAGTATAAACAAAACTCACAATGACAAAATCACAAATTCTTTTTAGAAATGCGTTTTATGTATTTTTAAGTCCCTTAGAGAGTTTATTTATGCATTATATATCGTAGACTCGCAATTATTCACCAATGTGGTAAAACCACGATTAAAAATGGTGAGATTATTGATATTGATTAGGAAACATAATAAGAGTTCGATAATTAAATAAGTTAGACCAGTTTAGTGATAAGCAGATTTGTGTTCTGAGAGTTAATGATGATTGTTACATGAAATCTTAAGATCAAGTATTTTAAACACTCTAAAGAACCTTTTTATTTTTGGCAATAGGGTCAGAGGAAGTTATGTTAAAGAATACTTTTTTAATCATAATTTTTACTGATGACCAGCATATTTTACATATAAATGGAAAATAACATGTGCCTTGTTGATCCATAATTTTTTACCACTTTTCTAGTAACATCATAGTTCTGTTACCATAGAACTTCTGATATTTCTAGAATAATAATAATTGAATTTCTTGAAAGCCTGCCCTCATTAGAAAAGTCTTGTACACATCTAAACATGGTAGTGGCAAAATATCAGGACTGTACGGCGGACTCATCAAGACATTCCAGTCAATCTTTATTTTTCGTCAGAATTATCATAGATGCTTGTGGTTCGTAGTCGTTTTCTAAATAGTCATTCATAATTTTTAGTTTGAGTATCTTAAGATGAACAATCCCTTTCTAATTTCACAAGACTTGTAATATCTCACACATTGTTATCATACATGATCGTTCTTTTTTTATCGACTACATTCATTGCTAATTTATGCGGAATCCAAGTATCGAGCTTTTTTGGTATCCAGTCTTGTCTACATAGTTCAGAATTGATTTATGGTTGATGGTTAGTTCGACTACGATATCATAAGAAGTAACATGTCGATCTGAAGCAATATTTTGGAGAAATTAATCAACTTTTTCAACAATTGGGCGGTCACGGCGTAGTTCCTCTATAACATAGAAGTTTCAATAAGGATAACGAATACACATTTACCTACCATGGCGTTTACTTAAGCCTATATTCGATGAGGCTGTTCTTTTACAAAACATGACGACTGGTACTTTCTAATAATTTCATAAAGGCGTAATACTTTTTACTGAGTAAATGAACGACACTACCTTTATATCTAACATGTGTTTTATTCTTTAAAAACATTACTGTACTATGTATGTAAATGTCTCCATTCGCTGAATTTAAAATCGCATCTCATGAACTTTTGCTAGCCATATGCAAAATATCTCTAAATTTAGCATGCAGAAGCAATATCACTAAAACTTGTATGCACAGTATTTTCACAGTATATAAGGTCCGAAATATATTTAATATAAAATATTAATTAAAATAATAAATTTCTTTATATTAAAACATATTAAAATATATGCAAACTATCATTAAGCTTTTTGTAAATGTCATTTAATTAAAACTAATTTTCATTAAGTTTCAATAAACAACAGAGTGTAAATTATCACACCACTGAACATTGTAATAAAATATTATAATTAAGATTATATTCAGAACTGTAACAAATTCAGAGCATCAAATATAAGCATACATAATTTTTTTTTTGCTTTTATGCTATAAACATAAGTAGGGAATAAAAAATTAAATAATACAGGTTGATTATTGACAATTGATATTTGAAATTAACATATATATTTAAAAATTAAGGCATACAATTAGGTAATTTACAATCATTAAATTAACTAATAATTTTTAGAAACTTAGGCCTCTAAAGTAAATATTTGAAATAATTGATAAAAAGTTCAAAGAATAAATCTTCATATAATAATAATATTTATAAACGCTTGAAAATATTTACAAATTTACTGTTAATAATTAGTAATTACTTCTATTTGTCCTATGTGTTCCATCTATGCAAGTTGTGTTTTTAGTTTTATTTTATCTGCAGCATATTTCCATTACTTCGTTTCTGTTTTCATATATATATCTCATATACCTTTTACCCGTATTTTTCACCTACAATATTCGAGTATATTACAAAAACAATAAACGTACCTGGCTGATAAAAATTTAAAAAAAATTACCTAAATTTTTCAATAAAGTTTCATCGTTCTCTGCTTATTTATTTAATTTTCCCACCTTTGTGGTTAGCTCACATTTAATTTGCCTCCTTTGGTTTATCTTCTAATTTTTTTATGTCTCACCTAGCAACTAATAACTAATCAACAAATGTGGAATTAAATTTCTAAGCTATTTTATGGTTATTTATATTCGTTGCAACATTTATTTTAACTCTTGGAGCAAAAATTAACGTATTAATTATTTTCAATATTCGGCTAGTGCTCTGTTAAGAAATGAATTTACTAAAGAACGTTGAAATGAGTCATGAAATTATATTAAAAGCTGATTTCAAAATTCTAATAATAACCGAAAACAACACAATAATATTTACGTCCCAAAAAGTTTCTTTGTGTTTTTGGCTATATTTAAAATAAATAAGCGATTTATGTTAACAATTGTATTCGCTACAAATACTTTTTATTTTATTTCAAACTTTTAAAAAGAAGAAAATGTTTCATTAATCTCAAGAATTGAAATATTTATAGTATCATTTGAAAGCATCAGCGGATATTATAAATAATAAATAAGTTTTAAGGAAAAGTTAAAAAACTAATTTATAAACCTAACATTTTATGATAATAACGTTGATTAGGTACCGTAATATATTTATGATTTTTTTTATTGAAGTTTTAACAGTCGGACAACTTTTTACGCTTACGTAAAGGCGAAAAACCAACAAGAACTCGAACTTTTTCCATTAAAAAAAACTTCGTTGTTGGTCGGTACCTGGTTAGTAAGCCGAAAGAGACTATTCGCTTTTTAATTTGCTCAAGATTTATGTTTGAAAAGTTGTTCTTTTTTCTCTGGTCGGCTTTCTGGCGCGCTGCGAAGAACCTGCCCCAGACCGGTTTCACTAATTGCTGATTAATTAAAAAGTTTAGAAAGTGTTTGTAGTTTTATTCCCGCCACTTGATGAAAAGTGATATTACGGAATTTGTATTCTTTTTTGTGTTGTATGTTGAGGTTTAAAGAAAAATTCGACTATATCATTGTTTTGTGGTTATTCTAGGTCAGTAATATGTAATGTAATATTAACAAAGTATTTTTTACAATTATCGACAGTCGAATCTACCGAAATTCGAATCGAACAAGTCTCATTTTTAATATATGTTTAGAAATTAAATTTGTCGTTATCAAGGGAATTGATAGTCTAGCGAATGTAAAAAAATGATTAAGGTTAATTACATAAGCTGCATTCATAGAATAGTCATATGATTAAATCATGCGGTTTAGAGATACAGAGAGTACCAGAGGCGATAAATTTAAAAAATATATTTTAACTGGCAGACACGACGACCCAGACGTTATCCTGTTTAAATATCCTTTTATCAATTGATATACATTGATATGTTAAGGAACATGGTAAGAACAATGATTGTCTTAGATCATCATCATTTCTTCATTGTATACGTATAACCCGACGTTTATATTGGTCGCCAACTATAACAAATGCAACTTCATTAACAGTTGGTACATTGTATCTTTTTAAGCACTTTCCACATGCTTCTTTATATGGTTTAATGATAATAACGTAGTTGTGGTTTTTTAATCTATTAGAAACGATGTGAAACAGCTGGACAAAGTGGTTATAATTTTACAAAATCTTCTAAAAACTTGTCACAATTTCTCTTTCCTTCATCTGCTCTATGTGGTTGTAGAGACAGCGTGTGTTGATATTTGCTCCTTGTCACGCATAAAATATATTTTGTAAACATTTTGAATCGGCATCAGGCATTGAAAACAAGGAACCATCAAATTGGTGCACTTGTATCTTGCACTGATTTTTAGTGTTGCGTGAAAATTGAATTTGATTGATTGCAAAATTGATTGCTCCAAAAACAATTTCGATTGAAATGTGGCTCCAGCTAATAATGTTTTCAATAGTTCTGTTGGCACATTTAATAATGGAAGTGAAACTTTTCTAGATGCGCAGCAAATTCTTAATTGTACATTGTTATTGGCTGAAATATAATTACAGATATAATAGAAAAATCTCTAGAAAATAAAAGTGTTAATGTCAAAAAATTGATAAAAAGGAAAATCACATATTGATAAAATATTGCTTTTTGAAGGCAAAAAATATAGTTGAAGCAAAAACTTGACTTGATGCAGAGTTTGTGGACACTGTCCTAGGAAAATCAATCACCAAGGATTGGTTTGCTAAGTTTAGATGTGGTGAAATGAGCACCGAAGACGGCGGACACAGTGAACGCCCAAAAGAGGTTGTTGCCGACGAAAACATTAATAAAATCCAAAAAAAAGATTTTGAATGACCGTAAATTGAAATTGAATGAAATAGCAGACACTCTAAAGATATCAACTGAACGTGTACATCATATCATTCACAAATATTTGGGTATGAGAAAGCTCTGTGCAAAGTGGGTGCCGCGCGAGCTCACTTTTGACCAAAAACAACGCCTAGTTGATGATTCGGAGCAGTGTTTGAAGATGATCAAGCTTAATAAGTTTCGAGTTTTTGCGTTTATATGTGACAATGGATGAAACATGTCTCCATCATTTCACTCTGAAGTCCAGTCGACAGTCATCCGAGTGGACTGCACACGATGAACCCGCTCCAAAGCGTGGGAAAACGTAACAGTCGGCTGGCAAAGTTATGATATCTGTATTTTGGGATGCGCATGGAATTATTTTCACTGACTACCTTATATACCCTATATATTACATAGCGTTATTGGACCGTTTGAAGGACGAAATCGCTGCAAAACGGCCGCATTTGAAGAAAAATAAAGTACTGCTTCACCAAGACAATGCACCGTGTTACAAGTCAGTGAAAACGATGGCAAAAATCCATGAATTGGGCTTCCTTATCCACCATATTCTCCAGATCTGGTCCTTAGGGACTATTTTCTGTTCTCAGATCTCAAAAGAATGCGAATGAATTTTCGTCGAATGAAGTGGTGGTCGACCAAACGGAGGCCTATTTTGAATCAAAGGACAAATCGTACTACAAAAATTTTATCGAAATGTTGGAGGGTCACTATAATCAGTGTATCACCCTTGAAGGGAGTTATGTTGCATAAAAAACTAATTTTGTCAAAAAAATGTGTTTTACTATGGTAGGCCATATCATTCTATAAGTGACTTTTCAATAGACATGTTATGGTCCCTTAGTCTGAAGCGTAACAAACAAACGGTTTTCCTCTTACACAAGACCTTACAAGAGATTCCCTGATTCCTTAATTTTGTTATTGTTGGCTTTTAAATTTTCTGGGTAAGGGCAGGATGCTTTTAAAATTATAGCTTATTATATATTGGAACCTTCAGACCTTGGAAAGGAATACCTGTTCTGTTTTAATACGTACCAGTTTTACGGTAACTGGCGCAAAACTAGGATTATAATATAAGCTGTTAGTTTCTAACAAACCTATTATCTACGCTTAGTTAGTATATTTTTTGATGTAATAAGGTTCTAACAAGCAATAGTTTCATAATAAAAACTACAATATAGACAGCAAAGAAATAAAATTAATAAATACCGCAAAATATCCCAAAAATTATATTCAACATAAAAAAAAGTTATGTTATCAAACGCCTCCAGTCAAATTCTGTCTGATTCAGACCTCAGAAAAGAAAGTAAATCTGTCAGTTGCATCACCTTTTATGCCTCTGACCTTCTAGTGTTTCTGAAGCCCAAATAAACATGGTGGCAAGGTCACCCATTTAAAATTTCTTTCTAAATATAATGTTTCTATGGCTTACTTGTTGCGTAGATTTTGCAGCATGCATCCAGTATTTCCACCAATCCCTAATTCAAGTACAGGAACATAATAGAAAATAAAGCTCATATGATCTACTCTTATTATGATATATTCTTTTCAGCATTCTAACTTCTTAGTTGGTTTTTAACTTCTTAGTTGTTTGTTCTAATATAGAACATTTTCTTAAAATTAAAGTAAGTATAGTAAAACTTAAAGTAAAACCCATCAATTGCTACTACGATCTAGATATTGTAGAATTATACTTCTGAAATAAAATAAGAAATAAATGACTGACCAAAAAGCCGAATTTGCTAAATTTCCTGCAGTATAACATTTATTATATATAATAAATTTGTGTTAAAATATTCTACTACTTCTTGATTATATTAGTACTATTGCTTTTTAAAAAAACATAGCCCTGATAAAAAAAATTTATGACTGTTATTCTGTTATTCGATATTGTTAATATTTTAAAAAATATATTTGTTCAAATAATATTGGTAGGTATCTGCAGTGACAGCTGTATTTGGTTGTAGTAGCTCGTAATATAATAATATTTCCTGATCCCAGCATTTGTAAAGCAATACGTTATGGTCACGGATATTTCGCTTCAGTTTAGATGCGCATGGCTATCTTGGACTAATCCATGATTTTAGTACATTATATTGTTGATATAGATTTTCTTTTCAGTGCCAGACCCAATACGCCACAAAAACTGTACTGTTTACCTCAAAACGCATTTTCAGTTAGTTCGCTTAGTAACAATTGTCCCATTTTCCCCATAGCTTATGTACAAATATTAACATCACATATTATTAGTCTCGAAACGGTTAACTCATCAACTTGGTGAAAGCTTTTTGAGTATTGGAGGTCCGTTTTAAACCAATAAATCTTGCAATATATTATCTCTGAACTCTCTTCTCCTCTAGGCCATTCTTTCTCATTGACATCAAAACTACCACTTCTAGATAGAACCAAAACCGACAATTTGGATTTGATGAAACAGCGTCATTATAACTATAAAAGTGTTTAATTAGGTTCGGCAGCATATTTCTTCAAGTCACGTAATAAAAATAATGAATGTCGAAACCGCAATTTTGAACTTTCCATTATTATCTTGTAATACAAAGAGTAACTCAATAATACTAAATTGAAAGGTGTTATTTTATAAGTTGTGACACTATATAGTGATTTTTAAAAACGGAATTATATTTATGCATGAAATTATAAAAATAATTTTCGAGAAAAGGAAGAATAATGTTGCTCATTTCATACTATTCAACTTAATGTCCTCTTGAAGCTATATATTCCGTGTATTCCTATTTATAAATTACAGAAATAACGTCCGTTGTCTTTTTAATCCATTATGGCGCCATATCCATCCTAGCCACGTAGCATCCATTCCTTCAAGTCCTAGGCCTCGGCGTTCAACTTTGGTTTGTCCAACGTAAAGTCATTTCGGCCACGGAGCCTCTTTTTTCTCGGATATTCTTAAATGTATTTGGGACTCAGCCCCTGTCTAATACAGCCGTCCGCCGCCAAATTGGAAGATCCGTATCCGAGTATAATATTCCGCATTATATTCTATTCGTATGCCATGTAGCCCTTTAAATGGAATAGGGCGAGCCCCCCTTTCGCTCATAAAGCGGCGTATTTGTGGATATGTATGCGGTTTATTTTATTGATATACGCGTCGTTGTAACAATGACAATCTTCGTGTAGAAATTGTTATTGGATTAGATCGGTTTTAGATTCATCAAGTTTAGTGAAATGTTGATATATTCGCAAATTTCTTGCTTTGATATGACATCTATTATTATTAGATTAAACATAATTTATTATCGGTTTAATACGTCTATGAATAATTCAGTTTATTCAAATATTATTTTGAATTAAAAATCAAACTTTAATCTCACTGGAGGTTTTTTTTTAACTGGAAAAATACAAGGAGTATGACAGCCTATAGCAGAATATAATAAAAGTAACACATTTATTTTAAAAGTGTGCTAATGTTGATTAAATATTCGGGTAACTCCATTGACAGAAGAAGGTAAAAAAAGACAAAAATACTATTTCCTGCTGTTTTCCTCCAGAAATAACTCAAGCATTTGATGTTATTATTCACTACACAAGTCTCGTATATCAGCACATATCAGAAACTTCATTTCAATTTTCTTATTATTTGTTTGACTTTTCTCTTAATAAGTTCTGACATCTGAAGTTCTTATGACGGAAAACGAATCAGATTTTTTAGAATGACTTATTACTAGATTACTGTCACTGATATTTATACTTATTATGCTACTAGGTTTAGACGTTCGTAGTAAACCTACCTTCATATGAACATTGCGGTATAAAATCTATATCACGTTCACAAATATATTCTATTCATATGTCCATATTCCAAAATACATTATTTCTATATCAGGTATCGTTATTATTAGTTGATTTGTTGGCAAATACTTATAAAGTAGCCATATCTTTTCGTAATAGCTCTGTAAATATTATTCTTCATTTTGCAATATCCTATTTCGAGCTTATTTATTTTACAGTCATTATCATTTTGCCATGTTGAACTAAATGCTTTTTTCGCCAGTATATTCGAAACCTAAAAACCTTCCAACTATATTAAAGATTTTGACAACGTTACTGTAACCTAGGTTCTTGTTTGATTTAATGCATCATTCCTGGTCCCGCCACTAACATGGAACATCGTTTTCCAAAGAATGATCTCGCACCTTTCAAAAATGTGTTGATCAAGTAAATAGTATTAAGTTACCTGGATAAACCACAATGCAAATATATCAACGTCATAATTACCGTAGAATTACCCTTCCTTCACGAACAATCATTAGGGTAAATGCATATCCAACATTGCTTTTATCAGGTACATATAAAATTATCTATCTACGACATGTCTGTTTATATATTGTTCGTTTACAGAAAATCAAAACTTACTTATGAAGATGTTAGTAGTAATAAAATTCAATTAATCTACCAAGTTGTTCGTATGCTGTCAATGTGATGTCTCTACATAAAGAAGTCTTACAAGAAGGTAATAATTAAGATAACTGGATAATTAGTAGTAATAAATACTACTTTTAATTGTAAAATATCCCTAAACTATTTGCAATACTTTAACTTTTTAGAACAATCAGTGTTCAATCATTTTATAGTAGAGCTATTGTATATTTAAATTTGATTGCCTTGTTAAGAAAATATTTGTTATGGTGCCATCAATTAAAAATTTAATTGCTACTTTTAGGGGATTTATTACCTTAAAGAAATTTATTTTGTCTAAATTTACAAATAACTACATTTGTTTAACAAATCTTAACCAAGACTGCTTAGAGAATTTTGTTGGATCTATTAGAGGTCATGGAAGTAGAAGCAGCATCCTTCACCTAGTTTGTTTGAGAAATCTTTAAAAGGGTTCATCATCACTTCAATTTTTTCACATCATTCTACCGGAGAAAATTGTAAAGAAGATGAACATGTTATATATATTATATTGTTTTTTAACGGGAGATCTAGTACCACTTGAAGTTGTTAAATCACCAGGTGAGTCTATATTTTCAGTTCCAGAGAACTTTGCTCTGAGAAAAACAAGAGTCTAATATTGTATTTTTGTCTTATTTCAGGCTATTTAACAAAACTTCTGAAAAAGGAACAACATGCAATATTTGTCTACATTCTATATTAAGTAGTTCCATAGGTTAAATACTCTAAAATCTAAATATCTTTAAAAAACACATAAATATTTAGTGTTTCAACTGTCCAATCCATAATGATTTTCAAGACCAAATTTTAAGTTATTATGAGGTGTGATTGTATTTTTGGCTTAATGAAGTTAATGCAATATCAATAGGGAAGGATTTAAAGTTTACCTTCAATATATCAAGATAAGTTAGAACTAATAGATCCCATAAAATTGATGGCACTAAACAAATACCGGAAGGCGTTATAGAAGAATTATAGATATTTTAATTTTGCCTAGAAGAGAGTTCATAATTGTTTTTTTTTGCTTTTTGTTTATATATATTTATATTATTTACACTTATGTATATTTGTATAAGATTTTATTTTAATAAATTAATTTTAAAAATTAAATTTTATTTTCATTTGAATACTATTGGCCAATAAATGTGACGTCACAAAATAATCAGGTGAAATGGCAGACCAATCAAAGCAAAGTATTTTTCTTACAGGTTTCTACATAATTATTTTAAACTAACCAATCAAATTCACGTTGTCAAAGCGGCCAATGATTGAACTAAGCAAAACTTTGCTCCACTACTTACCATTGGAGTTGCACACCCCTATTTACCTCAAATGTTGAAACTTTTTCACCGAAATGTTAGTAGATTTATCATATGATTTTAAAAAGGATAATTTATTATACCGTCTCACTTCTGCATTTTTTCTTTATCTACGTTTTCTCAGTTTTTTCACTAACTAAAAATAACTAAAGACTAGTTAGTTTTTAGGCGCCTTCTTTAAAAATGTATACACCCGTATATGAGAAATTCTATGTAATGCTAGCAAAAAAAATTTAAAAAGCGGGCGATAGTAAAATAAAAATGTTGTGTATTACTAATATTCTATATTATTCTAGTATTGTGTAATCTATTCTTAATCAAATTTCTTATGCGATACACAATATTGCCAGTAACATAAAGGCTTTTGTTAGTGGGAGTGCAGAATTTTCAATGATGTCAACTTAATATGCCAGATACTGGAAATCGTAATATTACTCTTTAACTCTGCCAACTTACATTAACACTCTTTAATATTCACAAATTTATTTTCACAATCAGTATTTTATTTATTCAAGTATAAGCCACTTCGTTAATTTTATATAATATTGTATAACGGGTTATGTAAACAGCTTTACTAAACACTTTATGATTTAACATAATAAATTTATAAAAATGCATTGTGTTTCGACATTGTGTATTTGGTATGAAATATGAAAACGGCCTAAACACAAAACTCATTATTTTACTTAAAGACTTTTTTATTTTATGGAAAGAAGTGGCCACTTTTCAAAGGATAATATAAAGCGATAATAGGGGCTTTTGTTTGTTAGAAAACCGACTAAAATCCATGTCATTCGCAACACCTCTCAGTTAGCCTTAAAGCACATGGATCTTGCATATGGCGGCGATAGCCAGGGTCGTAATAATTCCGTGATATATATTGTTGTTTCACTCAAGTTTAATTAATAATAAATTACTAAGATAGTGTTTCACTGTCATCATCGGGATAGCCGACGCTTCGGGAGAGTTACTAAATCTACTAGTGCCACAGTCTTTCGTTCCAAAGTTGATTTTGTTACAAAACTCTGTGAGAAATCCATATAACTTGAATTTCAAGACACCTTACAGATGTTAGAGGGATTGGTAAAATAAGGGTTCGAGAAATCTGGATTCTTGATTATAATATTTCCTCTCTTTCGCACGCCGATGGCCGATACGGCTTATTACTTCATGGTAATTTGACTTCTTCTTCTCCGGTGTTACTGATATCAAATACAGAACTTCTACTCTTGATCTAAATGAATCGTTGAACGCTATCTTTGTTTCTAGACTTTTCGCAAAATTGCTTCCACCACTATATTGCAAGACATTGGAAACATGGGAGGTATTTCCTGTGATTTTAGAAAGTAATTTATAAGACCTACAATTTTACATTAAGGCCATAGAAAGCCTTCCAGAAATTTTTTTAGGTTTCAAATTTAAATTGTATAAGTTTTTTAATAAGGAGTATTGTAGTTTAATAATTGCAAAAATATATGTTTTTTAATTTATGTTATCAAAGTTTAATCCTTTAAAAAATTGCCCTTAAGGGTGTTTTTCAAAATTTAAATTATTTTTGGAGATATAGGTGTTATATGTTACTGACGCAGTATCTAAATCGGCTCGCAACAATCCTGAAAGTTTAAGGAAAATTAAAAAAAATCGATTTTTAATTTTTCTTAAAGCTTATCTCATTCAGAGTATGTCCTTCAGAGGATTTTGAAATATCTAAACTAATTTCTTAGATACAGGGGTTTAAGTGATGCAGCATCTTCTTCAACGAATTTTTTCAAAATTAATCGCATAAGATCTTATTTCCAAACGACACGCTTTACTTGAAATCTAGTCTCCTCTGTAAATTTTTCTATGGTACAAAATAAAGCTATAATATTATTAGGACTTTTACTATTAAAAAAATCTTAAATATCAAAGTCTTAAACAAATCTCTCGTTTCTTCAAACAGTCGCAATTTGGCTTGACAGAAACAAAATTTTTACTCTTTTCTACTTTATGATAACAACACTTCCCTAAGTTAAGAATTTTAATACTTTTAATTTCGATTACAGGCCCTTTGTTTATTACGTAAAACGACTTAAGGGGAAGGGGGGTCGGCCATGCCTTATTTTTAATACAGGCGGGTGGAAGGGAATATTGATAGTTTTTGCCTAAAATCAGAAAAATACGCAAAATATTATGCTTCAAATAATCGGGTATACCAACAATTAAAGTAGCAGTCCCTTTATTGTAAATACAAATTGTTTTTTTGAGCAATAAATATTAAAACAAAATAAAAGTGTATTTTATTTCGTTTACATTCTTGCGGAATAAATATTAAATAAGTAGAGTGTATAGGCATATTCTTACTTTTTGTTATATTTTTTTTTATATATATTTTAAAGTCATCTTTTACCAGCTAAGGGTTTATCTGGACTAGACCTACCGTTTAAGGTGGGCTCCGAAACACGGTCCTCGGTATTAAGGCTACCGACTGGCGTGCGACCAACTTAGAAATCATCCCAGAAGACATCCGGTCTTACCCAGCCTGGTTAGTGGCGTGACTGGGATCATTTTCCTTGTCGGATTTTGCACTCTTACCTAGGACAATCACAAATATTAAACAATCGCAAACATAAATTTACGACTACGCCCCAGCAGGATTCGAACCCACTACTATCGCAACAATAGGTGGATCGTCCTGTCGCGTTTACCACTGCGCCAACCAAGTCGGTTGTTACGTTTACTTATAAACGTACGTAAGTTTACTTTAAAAATACACAAAATTGCTACCTCTAGAATATAAATAATACCCTTTTAATTTCGAAAATCTCTCAGCATATACCCTATAATTTTGTACTATTTAACGATCGAATATTTTAACTAGAATCTTTGATAATCTACCGTCAATAGCTGTATATGAAACTGATTAAATCCATCTCGGACGCTCCGACCCAATCGCCGTTCTGCAAGCTCGTGCCGGATGGAAATGCGCAATTGATCGCCGATGGTGCAATGCTCATATGCGAATCCATCCCATTTATTCTATGCGGCGATTTGCGAGCGCGACTTGCATATAAATTGGCTTTTTTAACGTTATATTAGCTGAATTATGGCTCGATATTTTGACGTCGACCAACGAAGAAAAGGGTATCTCGTTTGTTTTACGCGATCGGTTATGTATGGTGGAGCCGTATCCCGGTCATTGTTATATAGACGTGCCTAAACTGACTCGTTATTATCTTATTTCTTCCGCCCATAATGGAGCAAGCAACTGAACGCAACTGTTGGAAATTTACCAGTTTATTATTTTGTATTACTGTGGTGTTGTTTTGAATTATGTGGTATTCGTATCGATGGAAGCTATTGCGAAGCATTCAAAAAAATATTTTCAATAAAAACTTTTGCAGGCTCATTCGGTTACATGTTCGAATATGTTAAACAGCATTCTATATCTTTTTAAATATAATATGTATATTTGTATTATATTATATCATCATATATTTTCGCCTTTCATAGTTTTCTTTCGTATTTAGCATATTTGAAGGGTTCTATCATAAACATCACTTTTTGAATACTGGGATATTTGTGAGCATTTGCATACTAATCTGATTTGTGTATAACTTGATTTATTAGCACTAATGCATATTAATTAGGGTACTATTAACTCTGTTGATATTGTTTAGCAATATAAAATAGGTCAGTTAATTGTATCATGTCGCCACGACATTTATACCATTACGTGCTGAGACACTGATAGATTTGTAACTCTTGATGTTTGGTTTAAGAACTGATTCCTTGTTATATATTCTTATATTTAGTATTAGAAGTATGGCTGTAAGTAAAGAAATAATCATTCGATATAGCGACAATTTTTATAATAGTAATTATATGTATATATTAGCAATATACTAATTTATATAACAATCGTGATCATTTAGAATAATAAATATTAGTGGCAGGGAGGTGGTACGTATTCGGCCATAATCCATTCAGTCAATAGTGTTTATTTTATAAGAGATTAATAATATTTGCATTATTTCTTTGAACTTTGTGTTTCTTCTTAGCTGTAAATATAGAGTTTTATTTTGTTAGCATTATTATTGGATTATTAATAATGTATTAACTACCTGCAATATTTGGTTGGTGCACTTTGGTTGTGGTGAATATACTTACAAAAGCTTGGATATATCAAGCTGAAATAATTCAGAAAATTTCTTCACCAAGAAACATTATCTTTGCTGCTTTATGTTCTCCAGAATACAAATCAAACGATGGTTCTACCGAAACTCGGATTAGATGTTGGACATTTCCTTATATGATGCGCTGAGCATTCGTTTCATTCAACAAGTTTGTAAAGACTAGTACAATATTAGAAAAAGCAGTCCGAGGAACTAAGGTCATTTTGGACGGTAACTGCGGCTATTAAAAGAGCATTTGAGGAAAAGAAATACTGCCCTGCAATACTCCTGGATGTCTCAAAAGCTTTTGATCGGGTTTGGCATTTGGGATTGATCTGTAAGATGAGCAAATTGTTACCGCGTAACTATTGTCAATTGCTGGAGTCATACTTATTCTGAAGAAAATTTAGAGTATCGCACGAAATGACGTTCTCGACATTTAAAAATATCTCGACTAGAGTTCCACAAGGTAGCGTCTTAGGACCTCTCCTGTATCCGCTCTACACTGCTGACATTTCAACAACAAAAGAAACCTTTCTTGGAACCTTTGCTGACGACACAATTATTATGGCAATTCTGAAGAAAATTTAGAGTACCGCACGAAATGATGTTAAAAATATCTCGACTAGAGTTCCACAAGGTAGCGTCTTAGGACCTCTCCTGTATATGCTCTACACTGCTGACATTTCAACAACAAAAGAAACCCTTTTTGGAACCTTTGCTGACGACACAATTATTATGGCAAAAGCTATATCTCTGCCTAGGACAATAGAAAAGGTGCAAGTGGCAGTCAACAAAATCTACAAATGGACGAAAGATTGGAAAATTCAACTTAATAGCTCCAAATCTGTCCACGTTAATTTTGCATTGAGGCGAAATAATAAAAATTTAATTATATCACTCAATGGATGCCCGATTCCTCAAGCAGAATCAGCTAAATACCTTGGAATCCATCATGACGGTAGATTAAATTGGAAGCATCACGTTAGACAAATAGCAAAACACATTAGAACCAAAATAAAACAACTATACTGGTGAGTCGGAAGATACTGTCAACTTGATCTAAAATCAAAGAGGTTGATCTATAATACAATTATAAAGCCAATTTGGACCTATGGGGTGCAAATATGGGGTTGCACTAAAAACTTAAATCAACTAGTCATACAGCGCTGTCAATACAACGTTCTCCGATTGATTACCAATGCCTATCGCTATGTAACCAATGAAGAACTGCACAATGACCTGAAAGTCAAATGGATTGGCGAGGTTATCCAAGATTTTGCCTTGAAACACGAAATGAGATTGCTAAATTATACTAACGTGGAAGCAATACAACTGCTCGACAGCGCGCAGGATGTCAGGAGATTGAACC
Organism: Rhynchophorus ferrugineus; assembly: GCF_030347505.1. NCBI lineage: Eukaryota > Metazoa > Arthropoda > Insecta > Coleoptera > Curculionidae > Rhynchophorus > Rhynchophorus ferrugineus. Next base: position 33,203,811 of record NW_027472581.1, read on the forward strand.
GAATAAAACCATACGAACTTATATAAAGTGTATATATTTAGTGTAATCTATAGCTATAAATTAATAATTAATAAATAATTTTAATTTTATAATTGAGGAATACATACTGATGTATTTTCTCGCACTCGTCTGGCTTGTGAATTAATCCAAGTACTTAGAAAAAGTAGTAATTAATTAATTGTAAATTAAGATTGTACTAAGCGTATCTAATAAAGATGTTATAAAACAAAATTTTGGACGGTTCGTTTCTCAGTTAATTAGTGGTGATCTGCATTTCTTAAATCGCAAGAAGTAGGTGCTTTAAACGTACCTTAATTATCATTACACTGCATTTTGCACAAAATATTTGAGGCTTGATTTTGACTAACAATTAAATAAGCAAAATTATTTCTATTGCAGTACGGGAAATCTGAAATGCAAGGGTCACTTACAGTAAATATAAAAGGCAAAGGGTTTGTTAATGAAGTTTTCACTTTTACACAAGACATTTTTTCAAATGGTGTGCTTTAATAATTCGTTTTTGTTATGGTGGCTTATTATATTTCTTTTGAAATACCTGATATTTTATTGTATATCTGTTCATCTACAAAAAGATAGAAGTAGTTCAACTCTAAGTAGGCCACCTTCTGGCCAGAAGACTTAATACCGGCGACCTTGGTTTGGAGCTTACGTTAGGCAGTATGTCTAGTCCAGATAAATAATTATCAAAAGGAAACTCTACATTACAACTAAAAATTGAATGATATTATTCTTGAATATTTCAGTATAATACATAAATTATGTTACTTTTACATAATAACTCACTTCTTGGTGAAACTGAATTTTCTTCTTGTTCTATAAGCATGTGCAATACTTTTTAGCCTACCCTCGTAGAATATTTTTTATTTAGAAAGACCTTATTTTTATGCAGCAGGAAAATGTGGATATTAAAAAATCATTTGAATTTTATGAGGCAATTGTCACAATAAATAATAAAAGTTATAAATATAAAACGAATATTTAATGCATTCAGTTTATTAAATTTTATTTCGCAAAATGGTCGATACGTCAAAAATAAAATTAACGCCATTTCGCCATTTTTCATTCCCGTACTGAAACCAGAACCTGTAATTTAAAAAAATATATATTTTTACCTTTTTTCCTGCATGTTAACATCGAAATCGATATTTAGTTGCGGCGATACGTTATAAACAAAAAACCGATTTTATAAACTTCCTGGACCGAAGCGCGAAAAAAATGACTTTTTTTCCACATTTGTGACTTCCAATTTTCAGCGTTTTTTTTTCGTGCGACAACGTTAGAACAACAAATCATTTCGTAGAATTTTTTCCACCATCGATAGGGGGGTTTTTATTTAATTTATTACCGTTTTACAAATGATAAATAACGAAAAGCAATAAAAAAGTAGTAGTTGTAGGCGTTGTTCTACAAGCTAGCTGGATAATATAAAACACGTTTTATTTGTTTTTCTCTTTTATTTTATATATGCTGACAATAATTCACAAGTTATTATAGCAATAATGGTTCATTTTATATTAGGTTTATATGTAGAATGAAGTCTCTAGTTTAATCTACAAATAGTACATCTAATAATAATTTTATATTATTGGGTACAAATTAAAAATAGAAAAGAAAAATATACTAAATTGGTAGAAATAATTTTCAATTTATTTTTAAACACTTTTTTATTATTACAGTATCTATCATAATCGGAACTTGTTGGCAGTAAATATTGTTAGACTTGTGGCTTGTCTGTCTCTGATAGATCAAGACAGGTTATTAGATATAATTAATTAGATATATTAATATATAGTCAACAGATAAAATAGACATTTAATTCTATAAGATATTTTGGAGAAATGTTTCGCGATGTCCAATGAGATAGGTTACTACTTTGAACTTATTATTTGTTTCAATGGCTCCGCTAAGAGCCGCGTAGGCATTTGATTGTTTCATTTTGTTTCTATTTTGGACGCCATTTTCTGAGTGCAAAAGTAAACAACAGTACTTCTAGTATTCTTCTTTTGCGATTGTTAGTAGTAATCAAAATTAATTATTAAATTAAGAAAGGTAACTAGGTGCACAGAAAGTAAAATAATGAGACATTGTGTTAAAATTTCAACTTTTATTTATTTAATAAATATATAGGTAATATAAAAAATCCCATATTATCTGTATTAAGCATGTGTGGTATACAACTCAGCATTGTTATTACCTGGAATGTATACAATTATATATATATATATATATATATATATATATATATATATATATATATATATTTCATATGTTCTTATTATCTGAATCAGTTTCAGCTGTATTGTTATTTTATAACAACTTATATATACCATTATTTTTACAGATTGGTAACAACAAAATCAATAAATGCTATTTTGGTTTAGTAATAATTCAGTTCACCGTTTGCATTTTGATTCGTTAAAAATACTATTGTACATATTATTTAACAGTGGTAAACCAGCAACTGAAATTGGAATGACTAGAATCTTTAAATATAAAACTGAAACAATATTTTTTTCCGATATTTTAATTCAATGGGTGTTATATAGCAGATATAAATCGATATTTTTATTTGTAAATTTAGTTTCAATATAAATATTGTTTAGTAAAAAAATAGTTTATAATATATGATTACTATTAATCTTACATCATAATAAATTACGAATCAATGATATCATTTAAATACCAGAATGAACTTGTTTTAATATGAATATTTCTTTAATTAATGTATTATTACTAGCCGTTGACGATTAACATACATATCTAGGAGGATAAGAATAAAATAAAATAAAACAAAGCTTAGTAGCACATTTTTACCATTTAATACACGTCACTAGATATCTTCACAATATCACACGGTTTGGTTTTCTCTTCTTGAGTCTGCGTCTCAGTTCAGTTTCACCCAAGATTTGCACCACTTCGGCATTATCATTGTAGTGGTTTCTTTACTTAAATCATTTTGCGAATGTTTTAATTTCCTGTGTGAGAGTTGGAATTCGAAAATATCTTATACTTCTCAGGACATTATTCTGAACATAAACTGTATAGTAGTTGTTACGGTACGTTTTTATTTTACTTTAAATATAATAAAAAGTACAATTTTATTTTACGGAAAGAAGTAGTGACATATTAACCGAATGGCAATAGTGGCGGTTCAATCCTCTTATAATATAAGTTAGACCCTTATTTCTACTTACAGTAGTATATCACTCATCACATTCCATCACCAGTCCTCCTGAAGTCAATTTGTCTCCTGAAGAAATGACCAAAAGGATGTGTAATATGTATCCCTAGTTCTGTGTGAACAGCTTACAATTGTAGTTGAATTATTTGTCCCAAATATTCAGGTGTTGAGGTCTTCAAATTCCAATAGTCTACGGCTAAATGACTTTATTTGCTTTTGATGACTATACACCTTGAATTACTAAATTCTCTTCAAATTCCCGTTGGCTATGTTAGTTTGCAGAAATGTGTGTCGTTTGTGTTAGGAACCTAAGGATTAAGGGTATTTTCCAAAGCTTAGATATTTATTAATTTTAATAGTTGATGGCTATGGTTTTAATAGTTTATAACTTTGAGCATCTTCAATCCCACTTTTGTAAGTTTGCAGCTTGAACTGCTATATATTTTTGCCCAATCTCCACTTAAATATGTCAAGGAATGCTTTGACTAATTGCTTCGACTAATTGCTTTACCATTTTAAAAATTGAATTTAAGGGAAAACAGCCTTATCTCCGTGGAATTGTACTATTGGTTCCAGTTACGAAACTAGTAGGTTTTAAAAGCAACAACTTTTATTGCAAACCATCTTATGTTAACAAAAAATGTGTTGACTTATTGACTCAATCATATTAACGACTGACTAATTACATATTACTCGATTAAACTAAGATGTAGTTACATGTCAATTAGAAACCCAAATGATTGGCCGACTGATCAAGAGAAAACCCCAGACCTACTTTAGATTTATTTACTACTAGACTACTTACTAGATTAGATTTCTTCATAATAAGAAACAACATATAACTATATAAAAGTCGAAAAAAAAATTGAGCTAAGTTAAGATCACACGCCGGTGATTCTGACGTTGAGCGAAAATATAACAAGAAAAGAAACAAACCCAACGCTAACAAACAAGAAAACAGACTGAGAAGGATCTGCTGAAGAATTGAACAAACGAATTCACCTAACAGTCCACCTGTAAGACACCTATATGGGAATTGGGCACGTGACAATCACCAAAAAGCAGAATCATTTGCTGAATATCTAGAAAAAAGTTTCAAACCAAACTGAACTAATATTGAATATAATTTGGCGGACATAGAAGCTGAAACATCGATGATTGAATTAGTCACGCCGAAAGATATAACCAAAGTTATCAAAACTGACATTAACCCCAAAAAAAATCACAAGGCTACGATTTAATAACAGGAGAGGTCCTACAAAAACTATCAAGAAAGGGAATTATAAAACTCACCAAATTGATCAATACAGCATTTAGATTAAAACATGTCCCAGGCATTTGGAAGGTGGCGGAAATTATAATGATCCCAAAACCTGGTAAGTCACCAAACGATATAAAAGCCTATAAACCTATATCTCCGCTGCCAGTAATATCTAAGGTTTTTGAAAAAATTCTCTTGAAAAGAATAAAACCGATCATAGAGAGCAAAAACCTAATACCAACACATCATTTTGGGTTTATTAACAAGGATTCAACAATTGACCAGGTCCACAGAATAACAAATATTATTGAAAAAACCTACGAAAGTAAAAAAGTATGCTCAGCTATATTCTTAGATGTAGCACAGGCCTTCGATAGGGTTTGGCATGAAGGCTTTGTTCATAAACTACAGAAAATGTTACCAAAACAATCATTACATTACAACCAGAGTGTTTAGAGTCAAACAAGAAGAAGCTTACTCTACAATAAGAGAAGCTAAAGCAGGTGTACCACAAGGAAGTGTACTGGGACAAATGCTTTATCTACTCTACACTTGTGGTATTTCACAAATGGAGAATATTACGATGGCTATATTTGCTGATGATACTGCAATTATAGCTGTCGGAGACAATGCTAAAGAAGCCTCATGAAATTACAACAGGCAAGTGACAATATAAATAATTTTACACAAGCTTGGAAAATAAGAATAAATGAAAGTAAATCTGTAAATGTGTAGTTCACCAATAAACAGACCGTATAAGCACCAATAACATGAAATTATACTATCATTCCATATAGCAACAACGCTAAATATCTCGGAATAAATCTCGACGAAAAACTTCGCTGGAAGGAACATATAAAGAAGAAAAGAAAAGAACTGGAATTGAAATATAGGAAAATATACTGGCTAATTGGATGGAAAACACAATTAACAGTACATAATAAATTGCTATTATATAAGCAAATACTGAAACCTATATGGACATACGGAGTTCAATTATGGGGATGTTCTGAAAAGAGTAACGTAAATAAAATACAAATTTTTCAGGACAAAATCCTGAGAGGTATTGTGCCCCAACTGCAAATACTATAGGACTGATTACTTACATCGAGACCTTGAGATAGCCACAGTCAGACCAGAAATCAAGAGAATTGCAAAGGGGCATGAGGAAAGCCTCCATTCTCATGAGAATATTGAAAAATTGCATACAACCAAAACAAGACACAGACTCAAAAGAATCAAATTATCTGATCTTGTGTATTGCTATGTAGTGAGGTGCATATAATAAAAATACAGCAGTTACATGTATAAACATTATTTCATCAGAGACTGAGATAGAGCCGATGGGTCCTCGTAGTTATATACCTAGATTTAAGTTATCATAAAGACGAATTTTAGGTTAAGCCGAAATGACTAGTAACAATGTAATAATTAAATCATAATAAAAAAAAGAAATATTAAGAATTTAATTCTTTTTCATTGTAAATGAAATCCTTATAGTGTAACCAACATTACATCACCATTCACTTCACAGATTTCTTAGCATATTCAGTTCCATATTTGTTGGACTATATAATATATATCTAAGCTGATAATTTAATGTTGTATATATTTAATATTAATCAATTTCTTACAGAGTTCTCGTTTTATAAAAAAAAATTAAAAAGTGTAGTAATAAACATAGAGCAATATTAGTCTCTTATAATAGTTAATTTAAGCGTGACTGTTCTGATGAAACATCATAAATTGTCGATATTAACTCAAACAAAGTAGTTCGCAAACATTAAGATAATTTCGGAGATATTCTCGCCGTTGTTGTATTTAGGGCGACATCCTTTTAAATCCTTTAAACCCGAGATACCATGTAAATTATAAGACGTGGCTTAAGACGATGAATTTCAGTCACAAAGCATTGGAATAGGTACGGCATAAAAGTGATAAAACTTGAGAATGTCACTGAAGTAGATTAATATTGTTCAGTTTTATCTATGTATTTTATCTATGTATATATATATATATATATATATATATATATATATATATATATATATATATATGATTCGCTAATTCTAAACAATAATGTACTTTTTATCTTGTTTTTCCTTCTTTTCGCAACATCAAATGTAAACTACCCTCAAAGAACTTCATTAAACTTTTGATACCTATGCGATACAACACATGATATATTTCCCACAAACTTTTTCCCAAACTCTGACACATTATTCAAAGCAGGATCTACCAACGCATCTAGTAAAGAGCTCCTCTATATATATTGTCTTATTTACGATACTTTTTGGGTATCTTAAAGTAAAAGATAACTTCGCCTGTTTATGTACATGGTGTAATATTGGAAAATTGTTTTTTTTATTTCGACATAATTTAATGTGTGTTTTGATTTATTTTCAGGTACTGTGCAGATAAACAGAAATTATTCATTGAGGTTTGGGTCAGTATAAGGTTATATTTTTTAACTGTATAATTTTCCAGGCTAAGTATTATTATGTACTATGGAGGTCTTGATAATTAGTTGGAAAATTGTAAGGACTTATATCTGTCAGAATAATATTATTAATTTTAGTTCAATACAATGTTAATCCTTAAATTATACAAATATTCCATAGTTTAAACCAATTGAATTATAATGGTCAAAAATAGCAAATTACTGGTCCTAAAGCTTGAAGTTATTAGTTTGTGTAATAGCTATCAATAGTGAAAGATTTAACTGTTCGAATAATACTAAAATATTAGGCAATAGAAAAAATTGGGGTGACTGGTTAATTCAATGGTTTATGTTATTCATTGAGGCGTATATTTTGCGCTAGTTCCTAGACATGTTCGTATTGATTGAATGAAATTTCCGAGTTGATAATCGATAACAAAGAAATACATTTGCTCCTTCTATCAAGATTTGAGTATCTATATCCTTAGATTATAGTATCATTACTGCATATTTTATGGATGTATAAAAGGACAATTGGCCAGTTTCAATAATCTCTTCTATTACTCATTGTATCACTTGTATTCACTTGAGATAAATGATTAGATTAGATAGACGCACCTAATTAGTAATTAGACGATCGGTTTAATTTGATTAAATACAATCAATATATTAAATTCAAGATTCAAGTAAGTATTTACAAGATGAAACTGTGTATTTTCAAATAATTGCAGGTATGGAATGTTTGAATTAGATCACCATAAAAGACATGTCGTTGCTTTTATTCACTATTGACTACTGACTTTTTTTTAAATAGCAATTGTAATCTAAAAAGTTCATAAGTGTTTCTAAACCTATGTGTTCATATCATCCCTTAGGTATTTGTTCAATATAATATGTATATATGTATATATAAGTATACGTATATTTGAGTTCCCTCCTTAAGTTCTTTAGTCGCAAGGTTAAACAAGTTTTCGATTTTGCTTTTATACATTAGTGGATGTTTACTGCTCGCCAAGTCTTTGAAGTTGTTCGATTATATAAAAGGAGATTTGCGAAGGAAATTGTCTCCAATGTTAAGGATCAAAGATCTTTCAAGCCTAATGGGATGAACTGTCTAACGCTGCAATAGGTTTTCGTGTTAAACTTGAAGGGTAAACTTTAGGGACTTACAAAAAAAATCTAGACGCGAAAGAACTAAACGAAAGTCAGGCTTCTATTGATTATTTGTTTTGCTACAAATACACCTATAAATAGATGTATTAAACAGCCAGTTTTTAGGTATTTTGTTAACAACATCAGGTCTAGCTTTGATTATGATTTTTCAATTAACTCGGTAATTAATTAGTGCTTACGTTGCAGCTGTTCTCATATAGACGTTTTAAATTTAAATGAAGAACATGGGTAGTTCGATAGCATGCAATGCAAACATAATCAATAAATGCGTTTTATTAGATTTTTGCTTTAATTACAATAGAGTTTAATTAAAAAGAATCATGTTGGTTGATAAATTTTAACTACTAGTTAAGCATTTAGTTTAATATATCAAATATTATTGATGACTTCTTTAAATATTTATTAGTATTTGTACAAATTACATGCAGTAGTTTACATGAATAGTCCTGCTGAACTATTTACACCATTTCGATTCATAATATATAGTGTTCCATTATTATGAAAATATTTAAAAGTTAGTGAAATTTAATTAACTTTATTTTATTATTTTTCCGAGATGGAATTCAAATGTTATCAGAAAAGTGAAGACAAATAGCAACTACTATTTTTGCGTATTTGTTATAGATTACAATAGATTACAACAAATTAATCTATATAAATTATAATGTAAATTTTCATTTGTTCAAATAACTAGTTTAGTTCTTAACCTGTCTACTCTTAAGCTCTCCCATGATTGAAATTGGTATTTTCTGAAAAAATGTTAAAATTGTTATTAATAATTAGTAGAATGGAGGTAGTAGTCTTCATTCGATATTTCAATAGTTCTTAGCCAGAATATAGTTTTTTCATTTGTTTTGTTAGTCTTTTCCACATAGACATCTTTGTAGTAAACTTGAATAGTCTGATGTTCGCTAATGACAGAGTTATATTCGCTGATACAGATCTTGAGGCTGAAGTAGTCTTCAGGATCTTCTACAATTGTAGAGCTATATGACTTGATAATTTATGAATAAAAGACCTAAATATTGACAATTAGTCAAGCTGCAATAGCTGCCATTTATCAAAGATAAAATGTCGGAAGAGTGAAAATGTTAGAATCAAATCTAAAATGCAGCACTTCATTTTACTAATACTGCAGGGTTTTAAGGCTTGTTTCTAGTTTAACGATTAATATTCTATTAATATTCGATAATCAGTGCATAGTCGCGGAATAAATCCATGGAGACAGATAACAATGATTGCTGTATAATAATAGCTGCCGAACAAAATATGGACGAATGTCTCTAGTCTCTGTGATGAAACCGATCTCTTGGTTACGCATTGAATGGCTCCATACACGACGTAGATCAAAATCATCTATAGTGATATGGAAAATAGGATATTGCCCGAGACCAGAACTTATATCGATAGTCGACAGTGGTGAGATTTGGTTTTGTAAAACCTGCGGCATTGCTTTAGAAGTGGACACCTTTTCAATCTTCACGTATTGGATCCTTCCTAAAAACTATAACTTTCCTCCATTGTCGGGCAGTTTTATTGTTCGGTATTTTTACAGAAAAAATATAAGCTATAATTTTTTAAAATTTATTATCAATTTTAGTTTCATGGTTTTCCTGAAGAGTTAAAACTTGAAATATTTTTTTCACTTAACTATATTTTACAAAAGTTCAGCCCATTTTATTTTCCACTTGCTCACCACTATAATGGGATAAAATAATTATACAATGGCGTGAGGAAGAGAAATCGCTATATTATGGTGCATTTTCCATGACAATAACTGATGGTTCCTTCAAGTACTTTAACAGCTGATCTTCAAATTAGAGTAAAAAAGTTATGGTTCATTGCTCTATGGTAGTCGCCATTGGACCTGGAAGAAAACACTAGCTTTGCTCCAGCAATAAAACCATTCTTGTTCCCAGCATCAAAAGCAATATATGTGTATCACATCATAAATCTAGTCAAATGTTATTCTAACTTTTACCTTTTTCCATAAACCTTTGTTGTGTTTACACTCATTCTGTTAGCCTTGCCAAGAACGGTCCAATACTCTGTTTTGCAAACATTTTTTTTAGATACACAAACTGAAATAACAAATTTTCCTTAATTGTATTATATGCTTTTAAAAATTATACTCTTTTAAAAAGTCTGAAAGTTTCATTAGACATATGTTCCTCTGTTTCCCAACAGCGTATGAAGGGATGATTTACATGCCTCAAAATGTTTAATATCCCTAGGTTTTCTATGGATAGCTGTACTAACAATTTTGTCCGATATAAGTGTACTAAATTATATTTATATCGAAAAAATTACTCACTGTATTTTATACATTTCATACATTTGATTTCGACAAAATCAGTCAGTCAAGATGATCTCCATTCATCATCCGATTCATGTGTGGACGCCTTCTTTTCGGTGAATTCAACATGACATTGATTTTTATTTCTTGAGCGATTTTAGTTACGATTCCTATTCTTTAATATATATTCAGTCTTGGTGCAACGCGTCAAGAATATTTCCAATAAAACCGCAACCTCGATGTTTTCGATCAGAGTAATCAAAAATATTAAATAGCAATTCAAAATTTATAAAAATATGCAATTTACCAAAACAATTAATATTGCGAATATTTTTAAGATTTAGGCAAAAATTTGACAAGGCGATTCGGTTACAAAATCAAATTTACAAACTGCAATAGGCAATACATTCTAAATCATGATGATGTGACTTCACTGTTATTTTTGATAGATTGTATTTTTGATTTAAACTTTTCCTCGTGTCACTATATTCTATGTATACTAATGAAATATCTCCAAAAACAAAACAAAGATTTCCCTATAGATACTAGACTGTGTAAGTGCAGTGCATGGCCAAATACATAATCCCACAATATTAACTAATTGACTTATATATGAACAGATATCTATATATGTGTTATATATATTAGTATATAGTGAAGTCAATAAAGTCCACCACTGTGGGTTCTGTAATCACGACTAGTTGCAGCTGAAATATAAACACAACGTGATTTCGATTTTATTCGATTCTAATTTTATATGATTTTCAGTGATATTAATCTCATTTTAATAACGCTATTTAATCTTCACCTGTGTTATTAAGAAATAATCATTTTTATTTAGCCAAAGAATGCGAATAATCTGCGGAGGAGACTTGAGTTTTATCGACTAATTCCCAGACAATGGAATTCCTGCAGAATCGAATCGAACTTGTTCTTGGCGGATTCATTCTATGAAATTTAACCGTAATGGAAATTTTTCCTCGGACGTTCCTTCTGAAGCACGAAGGAGAAGGACAAAAACGGATAATTCGGTGTCTTTAATATCTTCTCGTTCGTTAAGCAAGAATTTCATTTTTCAGGATACAGGTCAACGGGAATATAGCATTTTTCCTTGACGTTGCTTGATAGAAACTTTGTTCGAGATCGCTAGGAGATGAAACATTGAATATTATAGTGTTTGCTTTATGTTTCGAAGGGAAATCTTGATTTTAATTGTGTATTATATTTGCTTTAGATATCGTTAGCTTAATAGAATATGCGTATGTCTGAATATTTGGCGTCTGCATGTATTCTGATAAATTTTCGCATTAAAAAGGCGTTTAATTAGAAACTGTTTTATTCCAATTCCTCGAATGCGAAGCTGTTTGAAAGTTCATTGGGAGTTTGATCTGGGGTTTCGTGGAGTAAGTTTTACAATTTTTCGTTTTCGAACTGCTCTGACGACCTGGAGGACGTCTCTTCTTATTGGTATTAAAATCACAACTTTTGAATTGATGAAACCAAAACTGATAATTCGAGTATTATCTAGCACTGTCACCAAAACTTTTTAAACATATTTGATAGTTTCAAGCAGCAGGTCTTTTCATCAAAGTAATGAATGTTTAAATATAATTTTTAACGTTTCATGATTAGCATCTGAATAATTCAATAATACTAAACTCAAATGTCTGTATACTGTATTCTGTATGTTAATACTTCGTATTTTCTTATCCAATTGTATCGATTGTAACTTAACCATGTTTTATTTATTCAATTATTTAATTATTTAATTGTTTAATAATATATTGACATAATACAAGGTGATCCAGATAGACATTTATTGTTGAATGAAAAAATATAAAAATTGTAAAAGAAAATCTATTGGACCACTTAGCAGTCAAGATATGGTCCGTTGAGGAACACACGTCATATATATTTACAACGTGAATGCTTCGCAATTTTGCCTCGTCAACTTTGAGTTTTAGTTTATTTTGGCTTTGACATATAACAAAACTATAACCTAAATAAAAGAATGAAACAAAAATCATGTTATCAAACATAATTTATTTTAACATATTTATTTTTATTATAGTATATCTAATGCATATATAATTTCGTTTCTGTTCGAAGTAATAGATTCGGGGCGATCTGTTTATGACTCTGACTATCTAATGGCTTCGACATTTTCAATGCGAGTATTAATAAGCAGAAAAATTATAAAAATAATTGTTTATAACCTGTAGTGGTTATCACCATTGTTTCACATATTATCAGAAGAATTTTACGCGCGTTTGACAACCGGGAAAGTTTTGTAGTCTGATTCGGTTACCTATTCGAACGTATCACACAGCACTGTATCTTTTTTTAACTAGAATAAAATGAGAAGGAAAATATTATCTGATATTAAAACGAATTTACCAATTGTCATGGGTAACATCGACATCACGACAACATCGAGTTCAGTGTTGTCTTGAATAGACTATATGTCACCACCTTCTTTACAATTCATGCTCAGTTTGGGGTGACTTTTAGCTGCTGCTTTTTGGTGCTTTTAATGTTTGGCGTAATTCAACTTTATAAAACTTCAGGGAGATCAATAATTTAGCGATAAAATTAAGGTCTTTGTGACATAAATACGAATACAAAACACGAGATATCTTTCCCGCGTACTCCCTTATAGCATTTAAAGTTTCGAAAATAAATTATAATTTCCGTGCTACCTTACGGATTAAAATTTTTTTACGTTTTTTAAAAGAATTAAAAGTTTATCAGCATCTACTTTTTTTTTGATTTTTTAAAAACGTATCAGTTTGATATCAGGAAAGCCACACGTATTTGGTGTAACTAGACGGCATTAATTAGAGTTAGTGACTTGACCAATACAGTCATATATTCTGACCAATTCAGAGAGTTTTGCCGATTTTAAAACTTGTCGTTTGATTGCCAAAATTAGTTGCGTTTTTGCTTATGTAAGTTTGCTTTTTATCATAAAGTTTTATCGAAATTATATAAAAACTAGATGACCTGGTGAACTTCGCGTCAACTATAATAGCCAGTTCATGCCCACTGGCAGGTGTTTTGCCATATCTGATGACGATATTATGGCTCTCAGATAACATCCGATCCAAGACTGTTTTGAACATTTTTTGACAAGCACAGACGATCTATATCTGTAGTTTTTGTTACTCAAAACTTTTATGGTATAATACCTCGAAAGAGGACATGAAATTCTCCTGTGCAATATGTGTTGGGCGAAACAATATCATATGGAAGCAAATATTATACCTATTTATTATTGTTGGCCAGGAAGTGATTAGAATCACTTCCCATTCCAGAATTTTATCGATAATCGATATATGGTGCTAGCAATTTTACTTTTCCATCGGCACAACATAACTCAGTAGATTCATCGCTGTGTTTTAATAGTTTACCATATACACGCGATTATCATTTCCCCAATTGTAATTTATTTGTATTTGTTGGCACCATGAATTATTTCCAGATTGAAGTAGATTGCTGCTCTTTCTGGATCGCAGAAGCACTGCGTCTGCGGAATCGCTCACATTAATTGTGGAGTTATCACTGTCGTTGTGTCTGATGTGATCATCGTTGCCATTAATACGGGAGATAGCTTGTCCTACATTTGATTGACTTCGATGACTCAAGTCAAGTCGTCTTCTGCTTGGCATTGTTAATAAGAAAGGTATAATAAAACTAAATTGGTAACTAAATAGTTACAAAGGTAACATATTTTTACAACATTTGCTTTGATTTAAACAATCACGACATATGGATTATGGTAAATTGTTAAATGGCGAGTATCGAAAAACTGTCTTATATGAGAAATGAAAATTGTTATTTTTATTATTTTCATATCAATTTTTCTATATTTTATGACCATATAAATGTTCCCTGGACTTTTAAAACGAACAGAAGTTCATTTTTATATATGTAGATTCCGTATCTTCAATTTTTAAATAACTGCTCCATATGATAGGTTGTCTTATATATCCTAGCACCGATTGTAATAGCAAAAGCTTTTTGTATGTATTAGCTTACTGAATATATATTTCTTGGCTTTTCTATCCTATCCCACAATACATCGCAGAATTGAAAGCGAAATAAGATATTTCATATTTATTTATTTAAAATATGCACTAAAAATATTTATTCCATACCCACCGTAAAATATCGCGGCGTTCTGACTTAAATCCGACAATGAAAAATGGTCGGAAAATGTAAATTCGGCCCTCATCCTTCGAAATCCGAATTTTTAAATTCGCCAAAATAAAAACAATTACCCCGTAAATAAAAGGCGCCGTCCTAAGTCGGTGGCGGCCCTTCCACTTCCCCCCCCCCCCCCCCCGGCATAAAATACGACCCTTCATAAGATGTTTTAGTAGTTTGGACGCGATCTTAATACCCAGGCCCCGATCTTCAAAATATGATTTATGCTTAATAAAATCAGGAGGTACATTTTTGTCGTTTTTCGTTTTTCTAAACTGGTTCCGTTGCCCTTTCGCGGAGCCCTTTATGAAAGGGGTTTTTTGCTCGCGCTCACTGAAAACGTGTCGGATGATGTATAGCTCGCTTTTTAGTCAGTTCGGATTTTTTCCTTCCCCACTTCTTGTATTCTTTCGATGACGGCCTCCCCCTTCTACACTCAAGGCGTGATTAAGACGCGTTTTTTCTGCAGCGGATTTGGTTTCGTTCGGATTATGCTAAGGCTGATTGATCGAAGTGATTACAATTTAAAAATTGTATTTCAGGAATATTTTTTTATTGTCATTTTTAATTTGGTGTATTAGGAATAAAATGTGGTGCTACTGTTATGATATTTTTAGTTTACACGTATTACCAATTCCATTTTGAGAGAAAAATAGCAATCTAGTAAATTAATACTAATAAGAGATTTGTTTTTATCCTATTTTAATACGGTTTTACAATTACAAAATACTTATTCTAGAATAAACACTTTGAGGTGAATATTTATGAACATCTATCTTTAGTGTACACTGAATTTGGTCAGTGTCTTGCATTGTTTTACTTTCTTCAATCTTCTAACCAGGTCATCATGACCTAGGATCTGGATAACTGCAACATTGATGTGCTGTTTTGGCCTCTTATTTTTGGGCATAGTCCTTGATAGCATTCTACCTTCAAGTCTTTATGCATATACCATGGAGCGTCAACAATTTTAGTACACGGTACGGTTTTAGAATCTTTGTATAATATTTGAATCAAAGTTGAACACCATAAGTCCAGATTAGTTTCAAGTTTTGTTGGTAAAGTAGAAGCTTATTATACACTGACAGCGTTGAATATCCACCCAGTAACTAATAATTTGTTTTACTTCATCTTAAATTCTCTACATGTTTTCCTAACATGTGTCTTCCACCTGAGTTTAACATCAAGCGTCATGCGAATATATTTGGGTGTATTTCCGTACCGGGCTACCTATTGATTTATATATACTGATTTGTGGTTGATTCTTTTTTCGGTAAAATCAGTATGCTCTGAGTTATTTTGATTCATTTTCATTCGCCATCTCTCTGTCCAGCATTGTATTTCGGTAGTAGCTGTGACTATTCGATTGATTCGGTGTAATTATCTCCAATGGCTAGAACTATAGTGCCATCTATTATCATGTGTACAGCAGTGAAAGGGCTGCTTCCATTGCACGTCCCTATAGCATACCTGCTTGTATTTTCCTCAAGTTGGAATAGGCATATTCTTGTTTGACCATGAAGTATCGGTGAGTTATGAATATACATTTTTTTCAAATTTCTCATCGAGAAGCAAAATATGCTTTAAATCCTCATGTTAAAGTTTATCGAAAACTTAAGCAATATTTGAAAATATTGAGAAACAAATTTCATTTTCTTCCAGTGATTTCTACGACATCGATTATTAGTACTCTAAACCCCAATTGCTCATCAGGAATAAGATAAGATCAGGTTTTACACAATGACTGATTTCATCCATTTCAATAGAATATTATCAAATAATTTGGACATTGTCGTCAATGGTCTATTAATAATTGGTAACGGTAGTGTTATGTTAATAAAAACCAGAAATAGCGAATAGCATACGCAAAGTAACCTTCTAGAATGACAACGCTTGAACAAAAGTTGTAAAGGAAACACTATTGCAGCTACTAAGGTTCGCAACTATCATCTTACTCACTAAGCCCTTATAATTAGTATTTGATCAGACAGATACAGCATTGCTTGGCTGATATACAATCAGGATTCTTCTGCAATTTTTCCGCAATAATATTGGTTTGCGGTAAAATAATTTTACTCTTATAATATTTAACTACTTATTGGAATTCGAAGATCTATTCACTATATTTTTTTTTATTTCGGTACATTTTTTGTTATTCACACCGCTTTATCATTTTGAATGTGATAAAACAATCGTTTACAATAACTAATAACTAATAAAATAATAATAGCAGTCTTACTGCCATGCAGTGATCTTTATAATAGGTGGTCATGGCACTATTTTTACAGCGTTAAGTTCCTTTAAATATTTTTTAGAACATTTCGTAGAAATGGTGTTCTCCCTAAACTGGAAGTAGAGACAAGTTCTTCGCACTTATTTTTGTACACCTAGAAATTCAATTACATCTTGTGTGATATTCCGAAATGAGTTTGTTAACGTAAAAATAAGAGTACTAACAGGGCTTATTATGAACCGTCTACAGTTGTCATTCAGGAAAAACACTATCAGTTAATAGATGCTTTAGTACTGTTAGATATTTAAAAAATAACGGCATTATACAAGCAAAAACACCACCCAACTTTTTAACAAAGCATGTGACCCATTGGTATCGTTATTAATTCCGATTAGCGTATCCGTTTCTCAAATGATGCAATGTTCTTACTATATTTATTACCTATATTTTGAATGACTTTGTACAGTTTACTATAATAATTTAAATATTGGAAAGATAGTAATTGAATTTTATGAATAAATAAAAAATATAAAAATGATAATCAAAATATTCAATATTGTTTTTATTTTATATACTTTTATATCTAAAATATTGATAATTAGATTGTGACATTTTTATCATATAGTTTTGAGAAAAACGCCTTGCATTTGTATTGATGCAAATACAACTGAACAGTAGTAATAAATTAATTTGTAAATTAAGATTGTACTAAAGATATCTAGGTAATTATTAAAAAAGATGTCATATTATAATAATAAAATAATCGATAATATTATAATATGCTACTGTAATGAGAAAATAATTAATCATATTTACTATAAATTTCTTGACTAAACTATCAACATAGGAAAATATTTTTATTGTTGACGTGATTTATTTGAATTTATCAGAACTTGTTCTGTGCGGTATTTAGTAGATATAACTAACTCATTTCGCAACAGCCTTATTCTCCTAATTTATGAAAGATATTATTTTTGAGGGGGTTTAGTTCGCTCCAGATTTGTTGACATTTTTAATCTGTGTGGTATGTACATTGAAATTCATGTTTTTTTATTCTCAAAATAAATTCGTGAATCATCTATTTAGTTAGGTACGTTTTATTTTTCTTGGCTCTTTTTTCCCGGTCACATTTCAATGAATGTTTACGATACAAAAATGTACAATATCAACGCCACGAGATCATTCTAAGAACCGAAATGGATTTCTCCTGTTCTCTTTCAGTATTTCTCCAACTGGCTTTTGATGCTGATTTCACCCTAAAACTCGTATTTTTCTTTCGTTGATTTATGATATTGTATAGTTTATGGGGTGATTTTATATTTTATTTTATACCCTGTTTTACGATGTATGCTTTTATGATGTATATTAATGTTCTTATTATTTTATATAAATATATATAGTATATTGGACGCTTTATCATAAATGCCTCTTTTTCGAGTGATATATTAGATGGTTATAAATTATGTCTAAATATTTGTAGAATTTAACTATTTATATATAGGATAGTAATATTACATCATATAACACATAGTGTGTTAGCATTATTGATATATAACCAAAGTTTAATTTTAAATTTAGTTAAATCTGTCCGAAACATTCCTACGGTTTAATTAAAATATTTTATAAATATTAAGTTATTTTATTCCCTCAAAACGTTAACATTTATCAACGTAAACAAACGCTGTTTTAAATATATCTAACTAATGTTAAATACATATATATTACGTAAGTGAATATTTGGATAGGGATTTTGAGAACTTCTGAGTGTTCTGCCAGCTCCTTTAATTCCAAAATCTGTTCTGATATAAATATTCCTTGAAGAACTGATTCGTTTTAGAATATCGGGACTGTTATTGTAAATATGGTTTGGAATTAACGTAAATTATATTGCTCTTAAAAATAATCTGTTTATTAAACTTTTTTTACAGTTTGCGCCTTTTTATCTCGGACAGTAGAAATAAGTATTTCTCTTTTTTTCTTTCGATATATTTTTCCTACTGAGAAATTCATTCAATATTTTACCGTAAATTGGTATTGTTTTGTCTATGTAATGGCAAAATCTGAAAGCAATATCTTTCTATATGTTTTTAAATTAGTCACATATTGGTACCCTCGAATACATACTGAATACATCTGACCTTTTTTAAGATAATATTTTATACTGGCTATCTCGGTGATCTCTGCTCCCTTAGAGTCTGTTTTTGGTATGTAATACAACAAAGTGTTCTTGCCAGTGCTGATTTTCAGGACATTTTAGACTCATTGATTATCAGTTCATTTATAAGAATATTGATACCGTTCCACGAGTTCATTCTTATTTTCAAAATTAAGTAACATATTTTTCTTTATTAAAAATATTCACTGAATTACCGAGGGATTTATCTGTTTCACATGCATCTATAATTGATTTAGAATGTGTCTCACCTCATCTAAATTTATGACGTCAAAACGTCGCAATGTTGCCGTAACTTGGAGTTTTAATATTAACATATAACTAAATTGGAATCTAATGAAACAAAAAGTTATCAAACATAATTTGTATTAATATTATAGTATATCTAATGCATATATTATCTCGTTCCTGTTAGAAATATCTTATTAGAGACGTATTTGTCTGACTGAATATTTAATGGTTTCCCTATTTTAAATCAGAGTAATAATGAGCGGTAAATTTATCTAAATAAATAAAGCGTTAAAAAACGTTTGCCAGTCCTGTAATTTTTACTAATATTTTGGAGCAATTTATTCGACAGCTTGATGACATAAGTTGTTACTGTTATTTTGAATAGGCTATACATGCATCAATATGCATCTATAATATACCGTTAAGCATATTAAATAAATAACTATCTTATAATTATTCTTAATTAGAAATATATTCACTTATAATAGCTAAATAAATTTTATGATTTAGTCTTTCTGAAGTGTAAGAAAGGCTGGAGAAATATCTTTACTAGCAAATAGCAATTTATGTCTAGTAAAATTATGTAAATATATAAAATCTTGATAAAATGGCAGAAATTTTATCATGAACTGACAAGTGTGAAAAAAGGATACATTATTTAGTAATAAAATGGAGTCTACATATCTTCTAGAATACACATCGACATCTAAAATTAGCAGGAAATCTACAGTAACTTGTGTATCCCTGAAATCTTATGGAGCATCAAGTGTTCTCGCAAATAACTTTGTAATTTTATTCCTCATGTGATAACTGTCTCTTTACAGAAATAGTACTAATATATATCAAATATATCAGAAGAAAATGTATCCAATTAACATTAAAGTAGTTATTAATTTTTCTTTAGTTACACTTCGGCTCCGATTACGAGCCTGGTACGCAATTTTAAGCTTACATGCGTAATTTTCGATATTAAAACCACTGAATATCTGTGACTCCGCAAGACCCTCGTCACCTTTCCAATAACATAAATTGATATGTTAAGTGACATATTGACCAGCATACATAAACTATGGCATCTAAGCCGATTCCGAATCTAACATGAATTTTTAAATATGCAGTATAATTTCTAAGATATAACTGTGCATATATAACTGTGCTTCGACAACAATCGGTTAACATGAGGGAATCACATAGGCATGGAAAATTTCATTCGCCATTGTATCTTTTATTAATCAGAAAGATCATACAATTAAATGAGATGGTTTAAAATATATATTTTGCATATATGTTATGTAATACAGCCCAGACTATTTTCGTGGACTAGCTGAATGATGAACGAGTGAGACAGGTTGGTCTGTTTTCTAATAGACCCTCTGTATGACCTTCTTTCCGTTAAATAAAATAATATTTTAAAGTAGATTAATAATTTTTGTTTTCTAAACCCATTCACGTATTATAACTTATATGTGTCCGGTAACTTTTTTCCGTTTTTTATGCTAATAATATGCACGTTGTCTACAATAAATAGTTAAAATAGATTTATTAAATTAATTATGATGATTAACTTTATTTAAGTATTAACCATTTGATTATATACGTTTTTCCCATTTCTCATGCAATTCAACGAAGTCGTCCAAAATAACAGTTGCTTCCTTGAGCTAGAAATAATTACAAGTATATACAGATACACTTGGCACATTCTATTTCACATTATATATAAGTGCAAAATTAAATTATTGGCGATCTAATAATTATTTATAATGTTTAAAATTTGTATCAAGCTATGGCGAACGATTCGTCGATTTAACAAAACATAATACGCTTGATTTTTAATTGCCTTTAATACGATCTATATCCATCCAATGGTTCATTAGGCGCACTCAACGCTCCGGATGACATCAGTAGATGAGCATGTCACAGGTCCCGGCTACGAAGGGCTGAAATCGGGGCCAATAATTCAAGCGAGGAAAAACCGCATAATTTATGCCGACATATATTAACTCCGATCTTGCACAAACAATCGTAACAAAAGCGAACGGGGTGTAGGGGGATGAGCACGAGCGGCACAGACAGAGGCTCAAATCCGAGAACTGGAACGAAAATTTGTATATTTCAGCTTGATTGGGCTTTCATCCGGCTAATTTCTCGTTTATATCGCTGCGGAATATTAAACGGGCCACTCGGGCGAAATAGGATGTCGTTCTGTTTTGTAGCGAGTGTATTCCTTGTTCACGGTGAATCGGGACCGTCGGGCCATTTTTGTTTCGGGAAGAGTTGAAATTTATCCGATTCGTGAGAGACGAAGACGGGTTTGGAGGAGATGGAATGGTTCAAAGTAAACTTCTGCGTATCGTGCGATCGTGTAATTAGAATTAAGGAAATGATTAAAGCTGTAGGAGTTGGCTTGAATTACTGCTCGTTAAAATAATGACTAAAATGTAGTAGTAACTTTGTAGCTCTTTGGTTAATATGTGATTTTGTATTTTTATATTTTATACTGATTCCTGATGAATTTGGGTGTCATTTAGTGAATGCAGCCAAGGCCAGTATAGAAAAATATAGAACACAGAAGTTGATCTTTTATATAAAAAAAATGTTACCGAGTGTACTGATTGAAGTCTCAAATAGCTATAGCCTGAAATACAAAAAATTATATAAAAAACCTTGATTTAAATACTACTAACATTTGAATCAAATATTTTGGAAAGATGAAATGGTGATAAAAATTCTATCTAATAATAATCAAAGAAGATAATTTTAAATGAGAGTATATTGAATTATTTATTTTTTATTATTCCCTTCAATCAAGATGAAAACTATATCATTCTACAATAACATTTAATGAAAACTTATTTCACTTTTGTGAATCCCTAGTCCTTAAATATAACACAATATTATATATTTTAAGTGCTACTAATATTTCTCATAATTTTCTACATTGACACGCTAATATCACTTAAAATGAAAATATATTTAGTGGAATTGTATTTAAACATATGTATTTCACATCACATAATATTTTGATTGATCGATGTAGATGTTCATTCATATTCTATTGAATCTATGATTCATTTTTACATCTAGTCTATATATTCTACAGATATTTTGATTAATAATTTAATTAACTAAAACAAATAACAGCTATTGGTTTTCTTATAATGATACCCAATTGAGGATGAAATATAATATATTATATTAAGAAGTATTGGCCATTTTGGTGTTGGTTTGTCAGGTACGTATTTGACTGTTTTTAAAGAATCTGTGATATGTGTATGTGAGAACATTTATATCTATAATAAAAAACTTAATATTTAAATTACAATTAGAAATGTGGTACTATTTGTACAGTAAAACTGTATGGCTGTACTTGTATGTATATTAGCTATATTAGCTATATAAAACTGTACCAAGCCGGCTTGGTGGCACAGTGGTAAAGGCGATGGGACCGTCCTCCTACTGTTGCGATAGCCCTGGGTTCGAATCCTGCTGGGGCATGGTCGTAAATTGTGATTGTTTAAAATTTGTGAATGTTCTAGGCAAGAGTGCAAAATCCGACAAGGAAAATGATCCCAGTCACGTCAGTTACCAGGCTGGGTGAGACCGGATGTCTTCTGGGATGATTTCTAAAGTTGGTCACTCGCCATAATGGTGAGGACCGTGGTTCGGAGCCCACGTTAAACTTAAGGCCCAGTCCAGATAAACCCACAGTTGGTAAAAGGAGACTTTAAAATATATATAAAAACTGTACTAAATTAAAAAAATCTATGTTTTTGTTGCTTCATTTTATTGGTGGGCCCTGTAATGACCAATCAGCAAAACTGGAACATGGTTACAGTTGCACACATTTAAGTGTCTCTTTTGTGTTATTAAATTTTCAGTCGAGAGAAAATAATTTGACCCTTAAATGTAATCTAAATACTTTTTGGCCTTACTTTATACTTTTATTGTTAAATGATGTTTATGGTTAAATATTTATTAATTACCACACACTAGAAAATCTTCAAAAATTTGAAAGCCAAAAGATATTGCTCTGAAGATGGTTAGGACCATTTCCAAAATGTTGATTACTTAATATATAATATATAAAATATAATATATTTTTTATAGAATTTCTCTCTAATCTCCTATACTTAAAAGAGACTTTCATCAAATATCATAATCCAAGCGTATGTACTTGAATCGTAACCATGGTAAATTTGAAAAGTTAGGATCTAATATAAGAAGACTGGAGTGGTCATATTTTTATATAGGAAATATTGGAATACAACAAATATAAATACAGCGTAGGAGTAAGTATTTTAAAATGAAAAATGTATTATGTTTTCTTTGGTTTACTTATCAGCTTTATTTAGAATATAATGCCATTTGATAATACCAAATCTTTCATTTTATCTGAACCCAAATTTTATCTATATACACTTCTTTGTCATATATTTTACTTTAATTTATTATATAAATTTTATTTATATAGACATATAAACATTTGTGTTTGTCTACGTCATGTGTTTGGAAATTCCTGTTTTAAGTGCAAAAGCACAATTTTATAGTCAACAAGATTATAAGCAACAGAAAAATGCCAAATCATTTCAAAACAAATATTTGTGTTATGTGATTTTGGTTTTGAACATAATTTATTTAACAAAGTCTTTTAAATATCTACATTTGGTATTGACAAGTTGATAAGCTGAAAAGGTTAAATCGAATTAAAAATACCGATTACGTAATGTCATGTAATACTTCAATAAAATGTTTTAACATAGGGATGTTAAGTGGGAAATGTAATAATCACTACATAGTATAAAACAAAGTCGCCTTTTCTGTCCCTATATCCCTATGTGCGCTTAAATCTTTAAAACTACGCAACGGATTTTGATGCGGTTTTTTTCAATAGATAGAGTGATTCAAGAGGAAGGTTTATATGTATAATACATGCATAATATACTAAGGCAACATTGCTAATTTTAGAGGTTTCTAACGTGATGTCGTAAATTAACCTATTTTTTTAGGCTTATTTAGCAATTAGCAAAAACGCTGCCTAACCCTACGAGTTAGATCAAATTAATGTACTACAGTATTGTACACCATAAAAAGGTCTACAAAAAAGTCCGCGATGGTATATGTTTATCTTTTAGCGATAACCCACATTAACCATTTTTATTGTTTACTTTTTACGTGAGAAAATGGCTTATTTACGAAGCTATTTTAAGCAATACGGCATTAATTATACATTAATACGGCCTTATCGAATTAAGTACCTTAAATACAGTGTGCAATTAATATAGATCAATATGGTTGCTTACAGCATATAAATTAAACAAATATTTTCGGAGATATTACAAATTTACAATTTGCGTTTAAAAATGTGCAATGTAATAAAAATTGTATGAATTTAGAAATTCCAAAGATAGCAGGAAATCTTCATAGTAAGTATAGGGGAAGAGGAATTGTTTTACTCCAAATTTAATGCGTGCAGGCCAAGGGCAGTAATGAATGAACCAAAAATACTGGATCGATTTTAATCATGTTTTCATTGAGTGACATAGGCATATATATTTTATGCCCGTGCAAAGTCGGAGCGGGCCGCTATGTTTTTATATACAACGTTCATATTTTTTCTGTAATGTATTTAATTTAGTATCAGCATTGCACCCGTGCGAAGCCGGGGCGGGTCGCTAGTTATAAATAATACGAGGGAGAGACTACTGCTCAAGAGAGCATTCTGTTTTAGACTGTAATCAGTGAGTAGTGAAGGATTAATTGATAACCCGAGGCATAAAGGTAAAAGGACGTTTAATTGGTCACATATATCTCCACTAACCTATTAATTTATCTATTTCGGTGATAACGCCTAAAGTACGTTTAGAATTATGACGAAGTTAAATCAATATGATGTTTTCATGAGACGCAGATTGGATATAGATGTGCCGATAAAAAAAATCTCGGAAATTGGTAGAATAACACTGTTTAATAGAATTAGAAAATAACAATTATAAAGAACTGACCTTGAAACCATAAAAAAACAATAAGAAGGTAGTAGGGTAAAACAGCAAAGATAAGATATCACAAATTAATAATAAATAAACAGTTGCGGCCATGGAACACGGAAATAGAAAGACTGGAACTAGACAACAGAAGGGCAAAAGATTGGTATTCAAAAACATTTGAAGGGGAATAAAAATAAGTTCAGTTAGGCAAAGAGAGAATAGGAGGGAACGGGAATTGCAAAATGAGTGCCTATGCCTGAACAGATAAAGACAGGGACATGTTACGTAATAATTAAGACACTGAAATAAGAAATAGAAAAATGACAATGTATTCTAAAAGAGTATTAATAATAAAGATGAAACAAAAATTATATGAATAGCATATATTCTAGGTAAGGACAATACGATTGTTAACAAAGAAATTCTAAAACAAATAAGTTGGAAGATATTTATGTGGAAGACTTCAATAGTGGAATAAGATGGGCAAATGCTATAATCTGAAAATATAAAGACGACATGAGAAATTAGTGCGGAAAAGGGATCCTTGATTTGTACACTGCTCCCAACATATCTACACCATTTAGACCAAATGCAATAGCTGAAAATGTAAAGTAGGTAAAGCACTTGGTAAAGTAACATACTAACTCTTCATAGAAGACTTGGTTGGCGCAGTGGTAAAGGCAACAGGACGGTCCTCCTAGTGTTGCGATAGTCGTGGGTTCGAATCCTGCTGGGACATGGTCGTAAATTTATGTTGGTGATTGTTTAATACTTGTGATTGTCCTAGGCAAAATCCGACAAGGAAAATGATCCCAATCACGCCAGTAACCTAACTGAGTCAGACTGGATGTCTTCTGGGATGATATAATACTCTGATACGTTTATTTACTATTGAAAAAATTTACAAAAATGTACAGTTTTTCTAGGTATTTCCCCTCACCAATTATGCATTTTGTCCATGTTCCGGTCCAAGTTTTTTGATGCCGGTATCGAAGAATTACTTGGGCAACTCGGACAGCCATGTGCGCACGAACTCCTCTACCTCGTCGTCGTTGTTGAATATTCGACCTCCGAGGGCTTCGTTCAGTGGTCCATACATGTGGTAGTCATATATATATATATATATATATATATATATATATATAAAACTCTTCAGTGATAATGATTTTGTGTACTTAACCTAGTCTACTTTTCACTGCAATATTTATTAAATTTGGTTAATATACTATGTCTTTGTTAACATATATAAGGTGCAGCATTATCAGGCTTATTCTGCGCTGATACTGGAAAAAAACTCATTAGTTGACCGTGATAGGGAAGTAAAGAAAAACAAACATTACCCACCAAGTGTTCGTTGCCGTATCTGTCTCGCATCGAAACGTTTCCTGCTACCCGCAGGCGTCCTGCAACCGGACGTTCCGCCGAGGCAATTCCGTCAGCAAATCGTTTCATCCGAAAGAGAAAATTGCTATAAGGAACGGATCCGCTCACGACCCTTGCTAAGATTAACAGCCCGCGGTTATGCCGGAAGAGGTACTGTCGTTCCGTCGACATATAATTTTATTAGGCACCCGGCGAGGGTGGCTAGCGACGAGGAAAAAATCCAAACACCAGCCACCCCGGCGACTTCGGAAATTGGAGGGCGTGGTGGGAAAAGTGTCGCCGCATTTTGATTTAATCACAAAGATGACTATTAAAATGTCTATAGAATCACTGATAAAGGATATAAAAATTCAATTTTACTGAAATAAATATCATCATTTTATTGGAATTAAACTTATAATTCAAATATAATTTCAATTAATTTTATATTAATCGAAAATATTAATTCAAATGTGCAAGTTGATTAACTTGATATTTTAATAAAATTTATGAATTTTGAAAATAAAACAATTATAGTTGGTTTAAACTATTTAGACTATCTTCACATAGTTTGACTATAATAATACACTCCAAAAACATAATTGAGAATGAAATTAATATAATTCTATATTGGAAACTATTGATTAAATTGACTACTGGCTTAGTTAATTGGCTACCAAAAAAAAATATATATAGTAATGTTGCCGCAGCAACTCTGAGTTTTAGCCGGCTTGGTGGTGCAGTGGTAAAGGCGATGGGACGGTCCTGCTACTGTCGCGATAGCCGCGGCTTCGAATCCTGCTGGGGCATGGTCGTAAATTTATGTTTGTGATTATTTAAAATTTGTGAACGTTCTAGGCAAGAGTGTAAAATCCGACAAGGAAAATGATCCCAGTCACGCTAGTAACCAGGCTGGGTAAGACCGGATGTCTTCTGGGATGATTTCTAAAGTTGGTCACTAGCCAGTCGGTAGGCTTAATAATGAGGACCGCGGTTCGGAGCCCACGTTAAACTTTAGGCCCAGTTGAGATAAACCCATAGTTGGTAAAAGGAGACTTTAAAATGTATATAAAAAAAAACTCTGAGTTTTAGTACATTTTTGCTCCGACAAAACAAAATTGAGCTTTTGTCTACACTAGTATCGGTAGGGTTCTAGGCGCGTTTTTGTATGTGGTGGTCTCCCCCGAAGGCCTAATCCACTTAATTAACTATTGTATATCTGAGTAATGTATTTTACTTCCATTAGAGAGCATATTTATGTTTTATGCTTCGTTCTTGTTCCTTTCGATGCAATATATTTGCCATTTCTGCAAAACAGTTAGTATTATTTCTCTCCTCATAAATGATAAACAAACGTTCATGTATATTCTGAACAATAACACACATGCTCATAAAGCTTTCACAGTCTATAATACAATTCGCTGCAATTAAAGTATATTAATTCTATACTGACCTTTAGTGGTTTCCTCTTTCATCACACCGTGGTGTAACCGTCAGCATTGAATCACAAACCAACATTCATAAAGTTTTATTCAATCACTGTCACTTAGTGCCACTCATACATTTAGAAGTTTGATACTTAGTTGCAAAAAAGAACTCTTCTGTCCCTTTGCTGAAACTTCAAAAAAAATTTTGAAGTACCAGGTGAACCGGAAAGTCATTACTGCTTTTTCGGAAAAAAACTACATCATTTTCAAGAAAATGAAAAAAAAATCATTCAAAGTATTGGTCATTTGACTCTATACATCTTTATCTCTCAGGCAATTTATGGATGCCATCTTAACTGTTTGTCCTATGGACAAAATCGCAGATCCATCCATTTTTTAACTCCTTCGAAATTGGGGGAATACTGCTTTGCAAGCTCTTGGCCCATTGACCCGAAAAGTTGATAGCCGGACGCGGCCATGTCTGGAGAGTACGGCGTCTGCGATAATATGTCCTCAAGTGCTCTCAACGCTTCCTTGATCGGTTTTTCTATATGAGAGAAAGCGTTATGGTGCTGTAAATCACTTTACTGTGTCTTCGGGTCCGTCATGGACGTTTTTAGATCAATGTAGTCATCAAGTCATCATCAAGTTCATGTAGATCATTTCTTGTCGGTAACGATTACTAGTATATTATTCACCAGGTTTCAACAATTTGTAACATACATCAGGTGATAACCATAATTTTTTGCGCTTACGCATATCATCGCGATACGCGGTATACATCGAATGATGCTCCTGAAGCGGTATTCTAGGAATGCATAATTTACAAGCTCATTGGAGTAATTGTAATATTAATATATATCGTTAATGCTGTAAACTATAAAATCCTAGATTTATTGGTGAATGACAAAACTTACAGTAATCTGGAACACAAACTTGTAATGCAGGCTTGTCCATTATTGATTATACATACTGTCGGCCGCCCTATCCCCCAAACGTCCCCGCCTTCATAACCCGGCGCTCGTCAACATCCACCAAAAGTGTTTGATTAAACTCATTGGTGACGTCATGTCGCATCTGTTCCGCCTAATGAAGATTAATTTAATTAAAATTAAAACGTTATAGTCCCGCAGCTTTTCTGCGCTATAAATTTCCGGGCGATATAATTTTCAGGAAAATATGTTTATGTCGCTGAAGCAACAATATTTCGAAAACGGCGCCATTATCTACGATAGATTATGTTGGAGCTTGATTATTAAAATAAAAGCTAATAGTTCGCCATTATTACGCGTCGAGATATTTGCGGGTGCGTGTAACGTATAAATGGTGCGATTCGGGTTTATTTCTGCTTTCAATCGTTACGTTTGAACATATAGGATGTTTGGTTTTCACTAAAATACTAGGTATATATTTGATACAATCGAAATAACACATAAACGCATTTGAAAACTACTACCGTTCAGTAAATATACATTTTAATATAGGATCAAATTGATATCGTGATTTTCTACTTGGTCAAAATTATACATTATATTTAATATTTATTGAATTATTTTATTATTTACTATTCATTTAATACGTTTTTGTGAGTTGTTGCCAACTAATCTACAATTTACCCTTACAATAATTTAAATCTATTATCGATCTAACAGGATCCATCTTAGTCTATGGTGTAATAATGTTTATATATTATACTGCTGTTGTCCTATTAAATGTATTTCACTACATTACACTACATAGTATCAAATGGTTTATTCTTTTGAGTCTGGGTCCTTTTCTATTGTGAATGAAGTCTCTGCTCATGTTTCCTTGCGATTCTCATAATTTTCTGAAAGGCAGTTGGTATTTGAAGGTCTCAGTGTAAGTAAGCACCCCTATAGTATCTGGGTGCACCTATAATACTTCTCAGAACTTTGTTCTTGTAAACTTATTTGAGTTGATATTACTTTTTGCAGAACATAATTCAATTCCGTATGTCCATATATATTTCAATACTTTGGTTTATAATAACAACTTATTATGTACTTATAATTGTGATTTTCTTCCAATTAACCGATACATATTCGTATGTATGCGCTCCAGTTTTTTCCTTTTTTAACATGTTCCTTCTGTACAGTTAGCACCAAGATTCATTCCGTATCATTCATTGTTATTGGTGCGTGTGGGATCTGATTATAGGTGAACTACACATGCACAGATTTACTTTCGTTAATTTTTACTTTCCCCATATCTATCCAATGTTTTATATTGTCACTTGCCTCTAGTAATTCACATGTGCTATTCTCTTCGACAATAATCGCAGTATCATTAGCAAATGTAACCATCCTAGTGTTTTCGACTTGTGATATATCACATGTCTAGAGTAAAAGAATTGGTCCCAACATACTTTCTTTTGGTACACCTATTTTAGGTACATTTATTTAAGAGTATGCTTCCTGCTGTTTAACTCTGTGCTGTATCCTAAGGTTTTATTAATCTAGTGTATTATATCGGTTCTGTAGCTTATGAGCGAGTCCGTCATGCCATAACTTCGAAGGCTTGTGCTGCATCTAAGAATATAGCTAAACATACATGTGTACCCTGTAATTGTTGAATGCTCGTTAATAAACCCAAGTTGGGGCGAAGATATTAGGTTGTTTCACTCTATAGTATTTATTAAATTAAGGAGGTAATTTTATTGTGTGTTTTTTTTTAATTAATTTTAATCAACATTTTGTCGTACGGAGGAAATGTTTCCCTATCTTGTTGCATTATTTTACAACTTAGCATAATCATTAGTTTCGATTGTTTTGACAATTTCTTTAATTTCATTGCCAACATTCAGTCCTTTTGTTGTTTCATTTAAATCTACAGCTAAAACATATTAAATAGTCTTAGGAACTTATGGGGATGCTGTCCAATCAAGTTTATCATCTAATATCAATGACATAGAACAACCTCAGGAATAAGACTTATTGGACGATAAATTTAATCTCTATATAACTGTTTTTGTAGGCTTACTAGGAAGAAAAGATCCAAAAGGATGACAAAAGCCCACCCCATGAAGTGCCAGCTACTCTGACTTGAAATAGAGATTCATTGTTTGCGAGTCAAAAAAAAAAAGAGTTTTCTGTGTCGAACTGTTACTAAGATGTATTGTAAAAAAGTTTAGCGATAGTGAGCAACAGACGCATCGTCATCCTGTTGTATGACAACACGCTCGATTACACGTTGCAAAAGTTGTTAAGGATACATTGTTGCAACGTAAATGACAAATAATGTTAAATACCCAAAAAATTTGTTTCGTTGAAAATAATTCTCATTAAACTGAGAAATAAATTGGTTCTACAGCAGTGGGATGCAAGACCATTAATGAAAACCTTATAGTAAATGTGATGAAGTTGGTGGAAATTAGGTGGTAATATAGATTTTTCTCTCCGTATTCCGCTTTCTTTAATTTTCCATTCTGCTGACTTGTGGATATATATACTATCCATTCAATGCGATAATAATACAATAAGAAATAAATTAATGAAAAAATGTTGTAATGATGTAAAACGTTATATAGCGAAACGGAACAATTAGTAAGAATATAACCTATAAATATTAACGACTTCATTCAATCTAATTTCTTCATCTCTTTCAGTTTTGACTCGAGGAAGCGCGAACTTTTTTTTGTAAATTAAATAGATCTGCAAATTAACGACACATCGAACAAAAATGTATGAAGATGTCGAGCTTATAATTAAATGGAGAGATTACTAGAAATTAAAATCGTTGATTTTAGGTCAACCATTGAATACAGACCATTGTCAGAGAAGGAAAAAGGTGACCAAATATTTTTACGATATGAAAACATTGTGGCATATCTAGTAAAAACCGCGAAAAATCTATATAGAATTGTCTAAATTTAACCTTATAGCTCTAAATATTTTCAATAAGCATAGAAGTAATGCACGACTATCACTATCTCAAAATAAAAATTCAAAGTTTAAAGTTCTTTATGATTCTGGAGGTTGTTATATAAAACATTGTAAATATTTCTGAAAGTTTATTTCCACACTCCAACAATTAATTTAAAAAAAATTGCTGACAAATGACCTCAACGTCTCCTCACGTATCAAATATGGGCAGCTAATGTAGAACAGGCTCGTAATCCAACTACAATATATTATCTGAGCATCTTGTGTGCAACGTACTTATTCAAGCTGGATAATACCCACGCAAATTGTGTTTACATAAAAGGTCCTCGTCGTCGGCCGAGCTTTGTGCGAGAGAAATTGTTTACGATGTCAAAGAAAAGATCGAATTATCTGTAAGACGTCGTCTTTTGAGGTCCCACTTTTGTAGTCCCGCGTATTTTTTTTGAAGCTTTGTTGTACCGTCTCCATAAATGCTCCCTCGAGAGTTGTTCAAGAATTAATTTAAAATATATTAAGAATAGTTTGTGTTTACATTTAAATTAATATTTTATAGAAAATTCGATTTTTTATTGAAATCGTAAATAATTGCGAAAACAGCCCGCACACTATATAATTTGTAGAACGAAGAAGTTGTAAAACTCAAATTGATTTGACTGTTGAAAAGATAATTACATTGACTGTGCCATTGTCAAATTGTACAAATCGTACTAATCTGTTGCATCGGTTGGTACATTGGCCGGTCAAAAATGTATTATACAACCGCATTTGCTATACGACAATCTCCAAGAGACGACAGTAGAAGCCGAAAGGCCTACGAACTGCTCATGTGCATTATTTCATAATGATCTTGACAAGTTTTACATCTACGCGTTATCTACGAACGAGAATTATGGTTAGGAGGTATTGTTTAGGTTAATTTTATGTTTGCAAAAGTTTGTTGAAGTAATATAATAATTTATTATTTAATAAACAAAATTAGCAGCAGTTAGGTGATCGAACTGAAGAAAAATTCATATTAAACTTTTTAATTTATCTTCTTGTAAATCAAAGAGATGTTTATGGAAAACCTAACGACTGAGAAAATTACTAAAATCATCGTTCAAAAAATTTTCAGGAGTTTAGTTGTATCCTATATATACGCTTTAGTTTGAATGAAATCCCAAACAAGAAATTGCGAAAGTTACAGAGAAGTCCGGTAGGTCGTCGTTTTACTTCAGTTTAAATAAAACTACTTTTTCAGACCATCCTGAGTACAATTTACATAGAACGCCGGAATGAACTGATTGAAGTACTTTTAAATACAAAATCTTTGTTAGATTTAAAGGATTTAATTCAAGAAATAGAAAACCTAAGGAAGTTTTTCTATAGGAGACTAATTAAAAGTTGTTATCTTAATTTTTAATCTTGTGTTAACAATTTTTATTTAACTTTAGATTTATTTTTTCGTAAAAAAACTTTCGTTTTTATTTAAGGAATTATATTTCGTTCGATTAAACGTATGCTTCGTTCCTGTCTCTGGGCATCATATTTCTGATTATAAATGGTGAAATAATTGAATGACTTTCGAAATCAAAACAAAACAGGCAAAAAAAGAAAGCAGGTTAGGCACTATTATTCCCTTATATTCACAAGTAGCTGAATTTTATCATCAACATCATCATCAACTAATAGCCAGCGCTTGGGGGACGATCTATTTCTCAACCAATATGCAGAGATTGGTGTCGCAGAATCTATTTTTCAGATTAAAGCAATTTTTAAAATAATGGCAGAGTTAAAATAATTATTTTATGCAAGAGTTTCGCCATCTTTTAAAAGCTGAAAAAATATCATTAATTATTGATTCCTTTAAAGGTATAATGTTGTTTTGATTTGCAATAACTAATTGATTCGGCTTGATATCCTTATTGGTGATGAGGGGTTGGTTTCGTTTTCCATTATAGATTTTAGATATGTTATCAAGAATGCAAAATTATTATATATCTAACTCACACTTATAGCGCCACGGCACTACACATTATATTAGCGCCAATAAAATATGTTCATTTTAATGTGGCTATCATTTCTTTAATTATAAAGGCTATTTGTAAATGTTTAATTCGTTGATTGAGTTTAGTTTATTTATAAGAATTAACCGCATAAAATTAACTAACTTAAATACTACCTTAACTTTAACGAGGTTTTTGCAGTTTCATTTAAAATTTAGTGTACAACAGCATCTTGTTTGATTCGATGTAGTTTATTCCATTAGTAGAAATGCCATTAAAAGTTAAAGAGCTTCGTTTGTATTTCATTTATTGTTTTCTTTGCCAAAGTATTGTAAAAAGTTGAGCACTCAAATGGATGGTTTCTAAGTTTCTAACGTAATTGTCAAGTTATATCTCTACAACCTTAATTAACTAAAAATTAAGTTTCTAACGTAATTATCAAGTTATATCTCTACAACCTTAATTAAAGGCTTCGATAAATTTCTAATATATCAAATGTTATGCAGCTATATTCAATAAGAATATTAATTACTCGATTTCCTATATAAATTTTAGGATTT
Organism: Rhynchophorus ferrugineus; assembly: GCF_030347505.1. Lineage (NCBI taxonomy): Eukaryota > Metazoa > Arthropoda > Insecta > Coleoptera > Curculionidae > Rhynchophorus > Rhynchophorus ferrugineus. Next base: position 33,238,246 of record NW_027472581.1, read on the forward strand.
TATAAAAACAACCATTGGCATTTTATATATTTGTTTGTTTGTTTGTTACACTAAAGCTCTCGGTGTTTCAAGATATGTTGTAAATTCTTGTGTGATCTTAAGCTCTCTTTGATAACGTAGTTCTGTAAATATTTCGGTCCACTTTAGCAACTCGTAGTAGATCACTCTGAGTGGACCCCACCACATACAAAACAAGACTTTCTCGTCGTGAATATTTGTCTTCGGAGCGGTTTGGATTTTTACGATTGAGGTTCTCATAGTTCAGTTAACTATAAGATTCAAAAGCCTGTTCGCTGTTAGAGCAGTTGCTGACATGTGGAAAAACGCCGTTCGACATCTCTAGGTTTTATTTTTATATGGACATAAGGCAATTTTCTTTTCTTAACAATTTGTAAGACTTTTAATGGATGGCGATCATTATTGAGTGACCATGAACGAATGGACAAGTTCTTTCTGAGTTTTTGGGGCGCTGAGTCTAATTCTCAGATAAGTATATATATATATATATATATATATATATATATATATATATATATATATATATATATATATATATATATATATAGCCACTTCAAAATAGCAGTGACATGGGAGAACTGTCAAAACGACGCAATGTTGCCGCAGCAACTCTGAGTTTTAGTACATTTTAGCTCTGCCATGTATATATCAATAAAATAATTGAACAAATATTCTATTAAATATAATTTATTTTAAAATTATAGTACATCAAATGGATTTATTATCGAATAACTTAAATCTATCTTTGCAATAATTTAAAGGTTACAGTTATCTATATAGTTACTAGTATCGGTAGGGTTTTAGGCGCTTTTTTGTATGTAGTGGTATCTCCCGAAGGCCTAATCCACATAATTAACAATTGTATATCTGAGTAATGTACTTTACTTTAATTAGAGAGCGGATTTGTAAAGTCATTATTATATTACTATATTTCTCTTTAGTTTCTCCTATTACAGAAACACTGCATTCTCTTTAATGCATTTGCCATATCTGCAAAACAGTTAGATTTCTCTCCTCATACATGTTAACACCAAGAGTTCATGTATATTCTGAATAATAACACACATGCTCATAAAGCTTTCACACTTTATAATACAATTCTCTACAACTAAAGTATATTAACCGTATACTGACCTTTAGTGGTTTCCTCTTTCATCACCCTGTCGTGATATTCGTCAGCATTAAATATTTCATTTTTATTTACCAAGTAACAATTTACTTCATTTTTTAACACGATTTACGCGAATCTTATTTTATGTACTTTAAGCCATTCCTTAATTTCAGCGTTTGTTGATGAACTTGTTGGGATTTTCTCCACCAGTGTAGTATATATATATATATATAATAATAATAATAAAAAATATTAAAAATTGTATTATTTTAAAAGCAGTCTCTGGAAGTTCCATCAAACCCCTTCGTGGGTTATCTTTACACCACTTCAATCCTATATTATCCAACAATGTATGAACGGATGTTCTACATCTCTCAAATAACTGTATATCTTTTGGATTTTTATGGATACTTTCCAGACTAACAATTTTCTCTGAAATAGTTGTTTTAAATTATGTTTTGATTGAAAAAACTACTTACTGTTTTATACATTTCGTATATTTAATCTCTGAAACACCAAGCTGATCTTGATTTGTTACCTGTTTCGCATAAATACGGTTTCTTTTTGGCGAATTTAACGTTATACTGTTTTTTAAATTTTGAGATATTTTAGTGACCGTATTCGTACTAATATACAGTTCAGTTGCAAGGCAACATATTTTCAATAAAAACCGCGGCGATTTCAAATGTATTAAAATAAAAATTTAAAACAACCTTTGCCGGTTTATTACCCGTAATTATAATATTTTGAAGAATGTTTAGATGTTTGGCAATCGAACAACTTTTGCAGGCCCATTCCGTTACATGGTGGAACTTCTCTAACAGCATTCCATCCCTTTTTAAATAGAATAAAATGACTGAATTTCATATTGAATTATTTGTGAGGGTCTAGGGATGGTTTATATGATGAAAAATATGAAATATTTTCAAGGAAAATAGTAAAAGCAATAACTATGTTTTCTTATAGAAAGTTTCACTGTCACTGTCATCAAAGGATCTTCATTTGTAAGTTGTCAAATATTTATAGGTGCGTTCGGAAATTAATTTTGTTGTTAAATATGTTGCAAATCGATTAACACTACTAGTCCGTATTATAAAATTGAAATTAGAGTATATAACGTATTAAATATTGAAGATCATGTCTCGGCATTGGATAAATGGATTCAATAACGTGAAAATCAACTTAAAAACAATGATATATTTGTGAAGTGGAATATAATGCGTCACCTCAATTAAAAATGTTAATACGTCCCAATGTTGCCAAATTTGTTTTATTTTATTTTAGCTATTATATATTACAACATTCTAATGAAAATAAGACAATGAAACAAAATTGTTATACAATATATCTTATTTTAACATTATAGTCCACCATTCACTGCTAATTTGGATAGACTATATAGTAACGGTAATTTCAAATTTGATTTTAATTGCAGTCAATTTGACAGTTTATATTAAAGCATACATTTTAAATAAAATTATTTCATTATTTCCTCGTTCAAGGATAAGTGCTTATTTTTAACATTCATTTTTAATAATATTCAGCACCAGTTGTTCCAGTTTCATCAATTATTATTCTTTGGCTCTGCAAATTATTTTTCATGCATCTTTGTTTCCGCATAAGGAGGTCCTTGATTTATATTTTCTTCCAAATCTAGCATCTTAGCAACGTTGATGTAGGTTACTCTGTGCCATTGTTGCGTATGTGAGTATTTAGTCGTTCTTATGTTTTTGATGTATGACCTGTTAGTAACACTTTTTTTTCTATAATAAAAGAACCTATTTGGTAACAGCAGCACAATAAATGAAGTTCGTCTGGAAATATTTCGAAGAAATAACTAGAAAATTTTTGATGAAATATTTGTCAAAGAAATGAATTTAATTAAAAGCTAGAAGTTGTCGTTTGTAGTTTCGTTTAAAATTCATGAAACGGACCGAGTTGTATTTACTTCGTTGCAGATTTGAACAGGAAATGCGGGGTACCGTGGCTATTAATCCCAATTGTCGCCAAGTCCATTAAAAATGAAAAAGTTTCGCGTTTTAACGGCGGTTTTACGTTTTTCCTTTTTATTTTCTTTGACGTTCCGCTAGTCGGACAAATATTGGACCGACTTGGTAGTCGCCAGTCTCCAACTTTGCAGACTTTGGTCAACTGACGACGCCAGAATCGGAATTAAGATGTTTTGTGTAATCTTATTTTCAATTAAGTTTTAAGTAGAGTCTTTTTAATGATGTAATTTTTATGACAAACAATTCTCTGAAGGCAGTTTTGATTAATTAAAGTGGTTCTTGAATTGAGTGGTTAAAAAATTAGAAAAATATTGAATTTTATTTTATAGTTTTCAATGACTAATTTATTCAATCTTATTTAAAAGTACATTTTCAAATAAAGAATAAAGGTGGACAATAAATATATGCTATGAAATGCGTATGATTTAGGACCAACTATTTTTATTATTTTTATTATTTTTATTATATTTTAACGGAGTGAAGTGCCAACATGTTTAATGGCTGACAGACATCTTTGCTGCCCCAATACTATTTTAATAAACATTAAACTATAATGACTGACATAAACGTCCTTTTTTTTTGAACAATCAGCGGTACTAAGATTATTAGTGACTTTTGACTAATCTTCGTTCGCCAGATTGCCTTTTATAATCCTTTGAATTGTATTATCTCTATCTATGCCTCCATTATATCGACTATAATAGAATACTACAATCTTTGGTGACCTTACACCCTGAACTGCCATGTTTGTACCAGGAGTTCACATGTTTTTCAAACATGGAGGTTTCCTAACTCTAACTGCTGATGGTTTTGAGCACTTTAATTCACCTCGGTGACCTTACAGCTTAAACTGCAATTCTTTTGCGCGCACTCCAATAAACTCTGTTGCCTCAAGAATGCTTCAAGTATCAAGAATAGTAAAGGATTATCAGCCTGCTTCCTTTGGGTTAATTGAATGATTTCCTTACATAAACAGTTTTATCACCTACTTGGAATCCTGTTGTCTAGGAACAGAATGAAAAGTGTTGAAGTCAAAACAAACACTTTTTTTACTCAAAAAAAATTAATTTTTAATTAGTTGAAAAATTTTATTTTAATGGAAATAAAGACCGACTTATTCGAATTACTATACAGATCACGGTGCAGCGTCAATTGTATTTTAATATAAATTAATTCCTTATAATGTAATCAAAGGCGTTTTACCAGCGCCCCGTTTTTTCCAAACTATTATCAGAATTGCATACGTCATGCTATATAACAATTATATGAGGCTGCAATAAGTTTGGTTTCAGCGGACTTCTATTTGTATTTATTCTATTTCAAGGCGTTTCGAAAATTCTTGAATAATTTGTCAAGTTATCGTCGAATTTTGCCCCACCATCTGTTTCTAGGAATATGCCAAATAAGTGTCTTTAGTGTTCATGTTAATCTGAATTAGTAGTGTCCTATTTTCAGGCATTTCCAGTTTCAAACAAACTGGAAGGAAATATTAGGTTTTGTGGGTGTCAGAATATCTTTCTGCGTGCGGTTCAAAAACTAGATCCTTATAGTTAAGTGTCTTAAGTCTTAAGTCCTTAGTCTTAAGATTTCCCTTTATGTTTAATATATAATTAAAACTTTGAATATATTTTTATAGTAAAACTAATTAATTTTAATTTTAATTTTTATATATAACGGCCTAACATTTAAACACTTTAAATTTCTCAACATAGCTATATATTGGTTTATTCTATATTACTTTATAAGGTCTATCTCTTAATAATCTGTAGATGCGTTGGGAATATTATAGTGATAATACTAGGAAAGAATATGACCCATAATAGCAAAGGATTATCAAAAGAGGAGTGGGTAATATCCGAAACCTTGTAAAGAATTTTCTCAGCCTCAGATCTTTCCGAGTCTGTTCGGGAGGTTTTGTCTCCTCCACCTACCCACTCTCGACTGGGGTCCCTCAGGGTTCAGTTCTAAGTCCTAATTTATGCGTGATAGCTCTTGATTCAATAATTAAATTCTTCGACTCAGGGCTGACCTACCGATTTTTTGCTGACGACACTTCTTTGTTGCTCGGTCAAGTCTCCAAAGTTTGGAGAAAGGCTCCTGCAAGGAGCATTAAACCGTCTTTCTTCCTTGTTCTCCTCCACCGTATTCCTTATCTCTCATTCAAAGCCCTCTGTAATTCACTTCTGTCGGAGGCGTAACTGTTCCTTCTCTCTTAATGATAGTCCTATCAACACTGTTAATCTTATAAGGTTCCTGGGACATATTTTCGACCTCCGGCTGTCCTGGAACCATTACATCAACGAACTTAAACCAGGAAAATATACTCAAAATATATTCCTCTATAATCCTTTCTAAGCTAGACTGTGCTAGACTGCAATTAACTTGTGCTGTATTGTACCCATCTCTCCACTTTTTTATCGTAGAAATTTACTTTTAATGTAGTTCGCTGTGAGATTGCTTGCTCTACCATCCTCCTTAGATCTGACCTCCACTTAGAGTCATCCACCCGTCTTGGACCGTCTTTTCCCTAGCTACTCCACTCATACCTCTCACGTAATTGATCTTCTGTCCAGGGCTGGTATCGGCTTGATGAATCCCTTCCTTGTCCACTACCCCATTTTCCCCCTTGGACCTTCACTACTTCCTTCATATACATATCGTTGTGTTAATTTTATAAAAAAGAACATTGTCCACACCTTATTCCGTTCAAGTTCTATGAACTTCTCTACTCTTAGCCTGCCCCAAGAGCATATATACTGAATCGGTTCCAAATTTCGCAGCGGGCTTGGCAGTGCATTTATGGTGGACAACATGGCATTCCATTTCAAGCTTTCTGAACAGCTTTTAGTAGTGACCACTGAACTCTTCGCGATATTCAAAGCTTTATCATACATCTCAACACAAACCTTCAAAGAATAGCTACTCCTGACCAACTCCCGAATGCTCTCGATTGTTTCTTGGAACAGTAGTTCTCCTATCCCCTGGTCACCGACTCACTGTCAATTATCCGTACCACCAACTCCAACCGTAGGCCACCACATCACCACAGCAGGCTCTTTGAGGTTAAAGCTGATTTTTTCTCCACTCTTCGCGTTCCTTCCCTTCGTCACCATGATGTAGCTTTGAATCGACTGAGATTGGGCCACTGCCGTTTCTCGCACGGTCATTTGATGACTTCGCGCTTGCCTGCTCACTGTAAGTTTTGTCACCGTGCCCCTATTTCAGTCTACTATATATTGAACGATTGTCTACGGCTCACGCAGATTAAAACTAAGTATGGACTGCAAAATTTAAAAATGCCTTAACAGGACAAAATACAGACATACTCCTCGGATTTCTACGAGAGATCGATTTTCTCCATAGAATCTAGCCTATGCTAAGTTTAGACCCCAAATATTTAGATCCAAATAACCATTACCACCTCGGTATGGGTGATTATGTATACTGTCTGGATATATTTTCTTCTTCGTTATGGTTGTGTTTGTAATCCTATATTTGTTTTCATTTTTAAATAGTATATAAACTATTTATTCTTGTTAAACCCCAGTTTGTGTTATTAATTTTATTTATTTATTTTTTTAAAAATATATTTTAAAGCCTCGTTTTACCAACTGCACTGGGCCTAAAGTTTAACGTGAGCTCCGAACCACGTTTCTCTGCATTAAGCTTACCGACTGACTTACTGACTGGTGACCAACTTTAGAAATCATCCCAGAAAACATCCGGTATTACCCAGTCTGCTTCCTGGCGTGACTGGGATCATTTTCCTTGTCGGATTTTACACTCTTGCCTAAAACATTCACAAATTTTAAACAATAACAAACATAAATATGTCGTATATTGCTCATGCTCATGCCTCAGCAGGATTCGAATCCGCGGCTATCGCAACAGTAGCACGGCCGTCCCATCGCCTTTACTACTGCGCCACCAAGCCGGCTTATTTATTAATTTATTATTTTATATATACACTTTATGTCTGTTCCCGTCCGACGAAATGACGACACCCGTCAAATCGACAAAAAAAAGTTAAAAAGAAGAGTGAATTTATAATTCGTTAGATAACGTGAAAATTAGGACATTACTATTTAGAAAATATTCCACTATCAACACTGGATTTTGAGAAAAGAGGCTTAAATATAGAATTAGGGTTCTTCCAACCATAAAACAACAGACTTGTGTAATATCGCAGTAGTTTACCTAACAATAGGAAATAACTGTCGACTATACTAGACTAATGGCAGAAATGTGTTTGGCGAAAAATGTGTAGAGGCGTAGCAGTTAATTGTCTATTGAGTTATGGAGTAATTAAATTACAAACGCTATTTATTAAAGGAGAAAGAATATCTGATTAATACTTAGAACAACACAAATAATTGAAAATTGTGTACATACAATCAAAATAATTTAATTATTATTATTATTTCATAAAGTATTGAACTGTTAGGTACTACTAGCAAATATAACATAGATATCCTCCAGAGGTTCCAGAATAAAGTGTGTCATCGCCTATGCCCCATGTTACGTGTCCAACAAACTGATTCAACGCGATATCCCCATAGAACCCATAATGAGTGTGATTCGAAGTGCTAGTATGAAGTAATCTGAAAGACTATTAGTGCATCCTAATGCACTCGCCAAACAGTTAAAGGTGCGCGATTACAGTGAAATGCGTAGGCTCAAACGCAAACTACTATATGAACTGGTTAATAGAGACATAGACTGAAATTTAATAATTTCTAGAATAAGCTAGGATAGACTATAAAATAGGCTAGAATAGTATCTAGAATAAGATTTAGATTATAAGGTGTACAGCAGATCACTTAGTGAAGTTATCTTCTATATGTTAGGATGGTTATATTATATAACGGAAATCAAACAATAATACTTATTGCCCACGGGCAGATTGTTGACGTTCCAAGAGAGTAATAAAAAAAATATTTGATAATTAAAACAAATTAAATAGAGTAAATTTAAATAACATTCTTATTTCAAAAAAAAATTAATCAAACTACTTCTTACAACTTCTGATGGCGTGTCTATCCAAGCACCTTTATGCATACTTCAAATGGCTTCCGTGTTCCTACGCTATCCCCGTCTGTCTTTTCCGAAAACCAAGAAATATATCAAGGAACTTCATTAAAGTTTCGAACGTCGGCGGAAAACTTTCTCACCCTATGACAAACTCGGTAAGTTTTTTTTTCTCGAATCTGTCAAATTATACAGTAGGATCATATATCAGACAGACAACAACTTGTAATACCTTCTCGTTTTTCTTCAAAGCCTACGTAGACAGTTTTTCAGGAACATATGTCGTTTTTTTTCTTTGAATTTTATTTAATAAAAATTTGGCGTACGCCTCATAAAACAATATGATCGCTTTTAGCGCGATGTTTTTTTTGTGTGTAAGAAACCCGCTTACTAACGAGCTTCTTCTTACGGACTATATATATATATATATATATATATATATATATATATATATATATATATATATATATTTATATATATATATATATATATATATATATATTTATATATATATATATATATATATATATATATATATTTATATATATATATATATATATATATATATTTATATATATATATATATATATATATATATTTATATATATATATATATATATATATATATTTATATATATATATATATATATATATATATATATATATTTATATATATATATATATATATATATATATATATATATATTTATATATATATATATATATATATATATATATATTTATATATATATATATATATATATATATATATATATATACATATATATACATAAATATCATATATTTATGTTTTCATATTTTATTAAGGTGGCAGCGAAGTGAACCTTAAATACAAAGAGAAACGAATTACTTAAATTTATATGATGAAATTAAATTAATTTGCACTAAAACTGCCTCCAACTTTTACCAAAGATAATAAAAATAATAAGTTAGTAAAAATTCCTCCCTATTAAATATTTTTTGAGGTTATGAGAAATCATAAGGGTTTAAAATTAAAAAATAAATTGGATGTTAAAACAAATAGTACATTAATTCATTCATTTTAGCTCACAGAATAAGAAAACTTAGATGAGTGTTCGTCAGAGCCACCTGACGGCGTGCAAAGCGAGTTTATTTATTACAGGGTGAAATTAAAAAATAAAATTTCAATTAAATATTGTATATAAAGTTAAAATTTGTATAAAATATTTTCAAAATACCTCAAAAAATAATGTCTAATCTGGTAACTAATAATTTAATTTCTAATTGTACATTGTTATTGCTTTAAATATTATAAAGCAAAAACTGCAAATTAAAAAGTCATTTGTCAAAAGTATACTTAAAAATACAATATTTGAATTAACTGAATATAGAAAATATATGTTACAATTTTGATTATGGGACCTCCTCTTTTTTTCCTTATATATTTTTATAGGTGCTTAATTAGACACTCGTCACCCCATATTAGATATATCCATGCAAAATTTTCCATTTTTGCCCTTTGCAGTCCTATAATTTTTTTAATCTGCCAAAAAAAGCAACAACTTATTATTATTTTTTTATTACATAGTTTTTGCCCAGTATGTTGTGCAAAATTAACCATTTTACAAAATACCGTCATTTGCTGACAATATATGAATGCGAATTTTCCTTATAATTATTTGTTTATGTATAATATGCCAATAAATAAAAATATCTGGAGTTCCTTCCTACACAAAGGATTTAAAATAGGTTTTTGGTAACGTTAAATAATATCATATACCATAGCAGAATCATAATGCACTTAGTTCTTAGCCTTTTCGGTGTCATACTGTTTGTTCGTATTCGCCTGTTTCAAAAGTATCTGCGGAAAAACATGTGTTATAATTATCGGTTTTCAAACGTCTCCATTTACTTCCGTTTAAAAGAAAAATTCTGTATAAACTGGCTATGTGGCATATGAAATAGCTATAGGGATACAGTTTGTAGTCCTCATAGAAATAACAATAGCGGAATGCCAAGCCAATCGATATTTAGGTACCTGAGATGTACCTTTCCCTTTCTCATGTCGTACGAATGGTCATGAAAGAAACGTTGGTGAAAGAGTTGTCAAAGACTTGGTGGCACCGTATAGAGTATTCGGTAGAAACATTACAATGGATAATTTCTTCACTATTCTTCCACTGGCAATAATTTTACTATCTTCGAACTTCACAATTGTTGGCACCTTGAAGAAAAATATATATACGGTGAATATATATAAAAATATATAAAAGTGATATATATAAAAAACGCGAGAAGAATTATCCACTGTGTTTGACTTTCATGAAAAAGTTACCCTATGTAGTTAAGTGCCAAAAAAAAACAAGGTATTAATTATGCTATCATCAATGCATCACGAAGCTAAAATTAGTGATGCAAAGAAAAAACCCGAAATTATTGAGTTTTATAACTGGTCTGAAGCTGGAGTAGACACGATAAAATGCTTGGTAGATATACTACAAGAAGATCAACTCAAAGGTGGCCTCTAGCATTTTTTTTACAATATTCTCGATATTGCCTGCCTTGCATCATATATTCTGTATTATGAGAATAATAAAATTATTGTTAAAAAATCGTATGAACGACGATTATTTTATCGGCAATTGGGCGGAGAGCTATGTACTCCATTCGTTGAAAGTCGTTCGAATAATGCACAAATCATGTGTCATTTCTTAACGAAAGCGGCAATTGAATCTCTTCTTGGTCGAGCTATTAATCGGAATGCGCATCAGCGAACATCATCTGTACCATTGATACTTCAGACGCAGCTCGATTCAACTGGGAGGAAAAAGATTACAGGTGTATGCTATGAATGTCTCCAAAGTGAATTTAAAAAACGTCGCAAAGCTAGAAAAATATGTTGGGTATGTGAGAACCCTATTTGTGACGAACATTGTATTACAACCATGACATGTGAAGGATATACGAAATAATTTAATGTACTTCAATTTTTATATGGCACTGTATCATAATAAATAAGATAATGATAATAAATAAATAGTAAAAGAATGGAAAATAATATTAATAAAATAAAATAAAACGGAGTTATGTATTTCTTACTTACTATTTTTGTTATTGTTTATAATAAGAATTATTGTTTATTTATTGTTGAAATAAAAAAAATACAAACTCAAAAATCAGTGGGTACCCGGGTACCTGGATATTGAACGGGCGTTCGATAGTTAATAACTTTTATTTATTAATTGATTGTAAAAAAATTTGACGAAAAATGGGTGTTAAATTACTTCGATTTTGGTGATCCAGACGGTTATAAACATTTTTTAAGTAGAAGTTAAAATATTTTAGCTGCGAATTGAAAAGGATACCCGAGTGCCCGCTCAGTGCTATACCGGACCGGAGCGCTTCTGCGCTAGAGCAGAATCATTTAGATAATAATTAATTTTACTTCACAAAATAACACCCATATAATGATTTCGCATCCAATCAAACAATATTTATCTTAGACACTATAAAAATAATGTCATAACAACGAGTTTTGTTACAGTCATATACAAAAATAGAAATAAGTAAATATAATCCGTCACAAAGACATCACAAAATTTCAAATCAAAAGAAAGAAAAGAATGTAATCTGCTCTCTGCCTTTTAGTGCTTCGGATGCGCAAAACATAATTAAGATTTTATCCTTTTAAGTTGTCATTCTATGTTTCTATATTTTGTGTGTCATAGTTTTTAAACTGTGTAAGTAGGTGTGATATCTTGAGTAACCTTTTCAATCTTTTCACGTTTATCATTGGTGTTCAAATCGTTACTTTTAAAAGACCAAAGTAAACACACATTTTTACTGTAGGAGCATATTCTTGATCAAGTTGCATGTTGATGATACATATTACCATTCTACAAACCAAGTTTCATAGGTTATATTTTAGTGTATTATACGCTCTCTTCCGCGACCGGTTAAATGTATGATCTCTCAGATGTCGTTCAACATTTCCCGAGCGACAGTATCCATCTCGAGTAGTGGCAGCATACACAAAACATTGTAAAACGTCGTTGCCGAAAAAGTATAGTGGCGAAATCAAAAATTATTCTACATAGACCTAATAAGATTAACAAGGATTGTGACCGGGTACAATAAATTACCGAGGCAAGAGTGATAGTAAGATTCAATCCTCATTTGAGTAGTAGGATTTCGCCACATAAAATTCATGGAAGGGCTGCAATTACCAAACCCTTTATGACGTAACGCTAATCTCTGAAAGTAATGGTGAAAGAATCGTAAAACCTAGACAAATGCAGTATTGTTCAATGAATAATCGTTTACGTTGTTTCCTCCAAACAGTCGGTTTTATGCATGAGGATGCCCAGATTTAGCCAGCCTACGATTGGGCTGCCTACTTCTTACAGTCTAGTATAGGGGAGGATCCGTTCTGATTTGGGCGGCGATATTGTGGCATTCAGTCCACTTACTCACATAACTGGAGGGATTATTGCGAATTAATATCTAGGCATTCTTAACGATGAAATGCTTACTATGACTATATCACCAAGTGCTGCTGTATTTCAAGTAGATGACATACACGCTGCCAAAAAGGTTCAGTCGTGATTTGAAGGATATCCGAATATCATCGTCAGACCTGAATATAATCTAACATTTTAGATGAGAGTTTTAGAGTAGATAGTGAGGAATAGATTTCCATCTTTAACATAATTACGGACTAGTTTCGTACAAGAATGGACAACATTCTATTGGAAACTACTTGGACTCTCTAGAAATCCAATCCGCGAAGAATTGCACCTGTTTAAAAATTAAATAATGACTCAACACTATAAATAAATAGTTATTATGTATATATCAGATGTTTATATTATTTTGTCATTCCCCAGTGTTTACGTAGTAATTGCTGTCTACTAGCGCTGCACTATTCTTCGGGTTAAAAGGAAAAAGCAGCTCTTCCCGCAAATTATATATTGTTGCCACAAAAGTTGACATAGTTAGGGGGAAAAACTAATTAGGCTACAAAATGCAATACTAATTCAAACATAGTTTAGAAATCCCTTAAAATTGTGCGCACAACTTATGTCATAAAAATATAACGATATCTGTCACCATCAATTTTATTACATTTTAACGTTGACGCCATATGAACACGAATATTGTAAAACTCCTCGCACTTACAGCGGAAAATAAAAACGACTAAACTAAGAGCACTAAAAGCTTGCCAGCGAAAACAAAGCCTCAAATTAGCCGACATTTTCAGGGAATAATTCATCCGTCCGCAATGCAAAATGCACCAGTCACGTTTGATATTTACAAGGAAAACAACTCGGGATAACGGTTTAAACACACGTAAAACTTCGCAAGTTTTCCGAGTTGATGCACGACGCCGACCGAACAAAAACAAGTGCCGGGCGCCGGAAACAAAACAGAAGAATTCCGATATTCCATATTATTGCAGTTTGGGTCTCCAGTGACGATCCATTTTCTATTCTGTTAGGATTATCAAGTATGTTTGGTACAAAGTTTGTATGATAAATACCTGGCTTATGCTAAAACTACTTGTTTTTAATTATTTAGACATTTTTATTGTTAGTTACAGGACAGCTCAATTCAAGTCTCAGTGTTTTTGATTTTTGGGAACTTCCCAAGTTATCTTAATGCTTTTAAAAAATAAATGATTATCGCCGATAAACCTCAGGTGGTGTTCAGGGAGTGTCTCTTTCTCGACAAATACTTTGTTATTGGCACTGTTGAAAGGTTATAATGGTTTTCACCACCATTTCCAAGTCTTTCGAATGTTTTTTTTCTAATGTGCCGCAACCATTCTATCATTGGATATTGATAGCCTTCTATTATTTAGATTACTTTCTATAATAGTGAGTTGCATGTTCCACCCAAAAAGTCTATTCTGCCATACAAAACTTTGAGGAATTCGTTCATCATTTTTTTTTCTTTTTTGTTTAAAAAATATGTCCAAACTATTTACCATAGCATTACATTTGATATGCTAACTGTGTCTTCTTTTAAATACCTAACAATTATTATTTAATTGTAATAATTAAATACTTTATTATAATTTCATTTACTATTGTGTTGAAAGACAGACGAGGGACAACATTTCTTCGGAGAAACCTTACTGAGATTGTAATTGAATTTGACAAGTCATTTTTAACCAAAGGTGGTTGAAGGCGTTTAATAGCGTTTATGAAATCGTGTTCAGATTTCAAAACCATCCTAGGCTAAGTTTATCTAATAGATTCTTTTTGAGGCAACATCACAATTCGGTCCTAATTCTCCATTTGTTTTTTTAGCAAGCTACTTAAAGTCTCAATTGTAGAATTATTAATTATTTACCGTTTCGTAAATAATTGATATTAGCTGTACGATATCATGATAAATGATCTAATGGCGTAAGGGAGGTCAAATACTCATTTGAATGAAGAGAAAAGAGATGCAGAATATTCATTAGTACATTTGGCTTAATAATACTTACATTTGGCGAATAAAAATGACTTAAGATGTAGCTTTGATATAATATATCATAGTTTCAAGTACAATGTTTCAACATTTCTATTTAAATTAATTTTTTGTCTAAATTAAAAAGTATTCCTATATAGTATAGAAAATTATCGTCTTGTATCAAAACCAGGGCGCACTTCCTACTCATATAAACGTATGGTTTCTAGTTGGTAAATTCGATATGTTATGAGACGAGTTGTAGAATATTTTCTAAAGATGGCAACATTGCAACAAAGGTAAAATGTTTAGAACAAAACAGACATTTCTGCTAGATTTCGATGGTATATTGTATATTCGTTGCCGAGCCTTATTTCTGTTTGAAGTGTACCGATATAATGCCACTTAAAATTCTTTTTTATAGTGTATTCTGTGGATTTTATAATCTAGTTAAATGAATTTTAGGTGTTTTTTCAAATGTGGTACTATTAATTTTTTACTATAGATTTTCTAATATTAAAATAATTCATAAAAGAAGCAAATCTGAAAAAGTAAAAAATAAATAAAATTATAATTTGATAAAATAAAATAGTTTGTGAAAAGTTTTTTTAACATTACATAACAGGTCAATTGAAAAGTCCCCGGCTTACCATAGTAAAACACATATTTTTGACAAAATTAGTTTTTTATTCAACATAATTCCCTTCAAGGATCATACATTGATTATAGCGACCTTTCAACTTCTCTATACTATTTTTATAGTACGATTTGTCCTTTGCTTCAAAATAGGCCTCAGTTTCGGCGATCACCTTTTCATTCGACAAAAATTTCTCCCCAGCTAGCATTCTTTTGAGATCTGAGAACAGGAAATAGTGGATGAGGAAGTAATTCGAAGCCCAATTCATGGACTTTTGCCATCGCTTTCACTGACTTGTGATACGGTGCAATGTTTTGGTGAAGCAGCAATTTCTTTTTCTTCAAATGCGTTTGCTTTTCGGTGATTTCGTCCATCAAACGGTCCAATAACGCTTAGTAATAGTCGCTGTTGATGGTCCTTCCTTTTTCGAGGTAGTCAATGAAAATTATTTCATGCGCATCCCAAAATACAGACGCCATAACCTTGCCAGTCGACAATTGCGTTTTCCCACGCTTTGGAGCGGATTCGTCCTGTGCAGTCCACTCGGATGACTGTCGACTGGACTTCGGAGTGAAAAGATGAAGCCAGGTTTCATTCATTGTCACATATCGACGCAAAAACTCATTTTTATTACACTTGATCATCTTCAAACACTGCTCCGAATCATCAACTCGTCGTTGTTTTTAGTCAAAGGTGAGTTCGCGCGGCACCCACTTTGCACAGAGCTTTCTCATACCCAAATATTTGTGAATGATATGATGTACACGTTCAGTTCATATCTTTAGAGTGTCTGCTATTTCATTCAATTTCAATTTACTTTCATTCAAAATCATTTTGTGGATTTTTTAGATGTTTTCGTCGGTAACAACCTCTTTTGGGCGTCCACTGCGTTCACCGCCTTCGATAGTAATTTCACCACAACTAAACATAGCATACCAATCCTTGATGATTGATTTTCCTGGGGCAGTGTTCGAAAATTCGGCATTAGGCCAAGTTTTTGCTTCAACTGTATTTCTTCCCTTCGAAAAGCAATATTCTATCAATACGCGAAATTCCTTTTTCACAATAACAAAAGTTGCTTCACTGAAAGTGCTATAATTCACAAAGTAATGATCCGACAGCGGCAGATGTATACACGTATGTTTTGAGGATTTGGGCTAACTAAAGAATATATGGATTTAATTCTAGTAGCGCCATCTATGTGTCAGGCTGGGGACTTTTCAATTGACCTTTTTGGTGAAATTTAACTGTAACTGAATAAAACCCTGTCAATATTATTTTCTAATAACCTTATATGTACAATGTAATTTGTATTTTGGAAGTTGTTTTTTAACTACTATGCATATATTTGTTTATTACCATCTACGTTTCTCGGCTTGATTTAGGTTAATAAAGAATGCCTTTGTTAAATTTTAGTAAAAAATTAAATAATGCTTTACATGTTTTGATTTTGAATGATAAATAATTTTGTTGTCTAGTCAATATTACAGGTCAGCAAGTAATAATCCTCATTAGATTGATTTATGAATAATATTAATTTTAGAAGTATTTCCAACAATAATTCTTACTTAAAATATATAATAATGAAAGCTTTTCAAGAGCGTTTAGTATAATCATAATCCATATTGAAAATTCTGAATATTATTTCCGTAAGTATAAAAAAATCAACAAAAAAATAGTAGCAAACCGTTCCCAAATAAAACCACGAAGCTCCAGCCGAGATTTGCAATATTCATCAGTGCGGTTAAACGCGTTGTGGGATTGTTCATCGTGTTCGGCTATCAGCTTCGATTCATATGTTAATTCGAAAAATATGAAACTGATGAGCGCGATAGCCCAGTTATGCCAACCGTGTATTTTACGCATTCTCGTTCGTTGTAAAGTTCCTGCATTGGTTTTTGGTAATATTGAGGTTTAAATAGCGTACAAAATCTAATAACGACAAAAATACCGTTCTATATTTCAGTATATGCGAATAAAATATTAATTCAGGTATTGAAATAGATGACATTTGATGAACACAACAATCCATAGAAATTGTTAAGTAAAGACAAACAATGTAAGCTATGATGTAATTATTTACATTTATAGCTATTCTAACGTTCATTCACTAACTACTAAAGATAACGAAGGCAAAATCAATTTGTGTTACCATTTTTGTTTTCATTAATTTTCATCATATTCTCTCAGATAAGAGACATTAAAATATGGAATATTTCCAAAATAGCTGCATTTGCGATCTTATTCGCTCTTGAGCGCAAAAAACTGTAATAAATAGAAATAAAGACTTGCGCCATAAGTTTCTTCACCCATATTTGTCCATCCAATTTAGTGTAGACTTTGCGAGAGTCGACTTGTTGGGGCATGGTCGTAAATTTATATCTGCGATGTTTCAATATGTGTGATTATCACAAGCAAGAGTATAAAATCCGACAAGGAAAATGATTCGACTCACGCCGGTAAGCAGGCTGGATAAGACCGGATGCCTTCTGGAATGTTCGTCAATGCCGACGTACCGAAGTTCGTAGTTCGAGATACTCGTTAAACAGTAGGTCGAGCCCAGATAAACCTTCGTTGGCAAAAAGGAGATTCTAAAATATATCAAAAAATATATAACAAAATAAAAATAAAAGAATTAATAATAAAAACATAATAAAAAATTACAGACTGTAATAGATAGCAAGTTGAGGATTTGGCCATAAGGTTTGTTTCTTTTTATCATTGTCATCCATAACAGTTTTATTGATTTTGAGCGAATTTCGGTTTTTTGAAAAGTGATTTTCATATATTTTTTAGTCCAACGTACGATGATTAAGAATCTGGCTCGCATTTTAATTCTTTTAATTCTTTTAATTTATTATATACTATATTTTAGATAGATCGATACGAAAGAACATTTTTCAAAATGCCTTAAATTTCGAATATGTTCGTCTTTTGTGTATCAACAATAATATATTGCAAGTTCCAAGTTTTGCCATTATTTCTTCTAACAATAATTTTTGTTTCATTAATTATTCATATTCTACCATCTTTCGTTTTTCAAATATATACTCATTTTCGCATATTTTGTGGACTGATTACAAATCTGGCTCTCACTTTGTTTTATCTTGTTTAGTTTTTCAAATACGATATATTGAACTTTGAAAATATTTTTAAATTTCTTAAGGGGGTATTCTAGCCAGATTTTAGGTAAATTTTAGGGAATAGAGAAAAAGGTCCAATTATGTCGAGCGGTAATTTCGGATCATGTTCTAATTGCGGTCGAATAAAATTTTAGCAAGAATAGAGTTGAAATTCACAGATACTATTAATATCAAACAATACTTCGTAAATGTGGTTCACATCTATTATTATTTAGTCACATATTTGATATGTAAGAACTTTGTTTAGTTTTGTTATTAAAAATACCATCAAGGAAAAGACGACCTTACGTGATAACCAGTCTGATGACCACCAAGAGACAGATAATGATAACAGTTGATATCTCACAATTGTATTTAAGACTAGCTGGAACTAAAGTATATAGACTTAGAATTCAACAAATTGATGAATGAGAGGTCAATTGAAAAGTCGCCACGGTGCATTGTCTTGAAGCAGCACTTTTTTTTCTTCAAATGCGGCCGTTCTTCGGCGATTTCGTCCTTCAAACGGTCCAATAACGCTATGTAATAGTCGGTGTTGATGGTCCTTCCTTTTTCAAGGTAGTCAATGAAAATTATTCCATGCGCATCCCAAAATACTTGGATCATCCTTAAACACTGCTCCGAACCATCAACTCCTCGTTATTTTTGGTCAAAAGTGAGTTCGCGCAGCACTCACTTTGCAAAGAGCTTTCTCATCACTCAATATTCGTGAATGATATGATGTATACGTTTAGTTGATATCTTTAGAGTGTCTGCTATTTCATTCAATTTCCATTTACGGTTATTCAAAATCCTTTTGTTGATTTTTAAATGTTGTCGTTGGTAACAACCTCTTTTCGGCTTCCACTGCGTTATTTACACTATTTTTTCACAATAAGAAAAGTTGCTTCACTCAAAATGCTATAATTCACAAACTAATGATCCGACAGCTGTCAAATTTATACACGCATCTCTTGAGGGTTAGGGCTAACCAAAAAACATATGCATTTTATTCTAGTAGGCCCATGTATGTGTCAGGCCGGGGACTTTTCAATTGACCTGTTATAAAATACAACAACAGCGAGCACGACGCATTGACATTGGGATTCTCTAGACGCGTTGCTCCAATGATTCAGGCATTACGAGCAGCATTACACTTCCATCCAAATATAAATTGTGACCCTTTTAATCAGTTACAAATAGAAAATGGTGATATATTTTTAACAGCTAAGACATTAAGATATATCGGTGAGTATACTGGGTTATGTTGTGCCAGTTAGGTGATAGGAAGTTTGCCGGGTCACTTAGTAGTACTTCAAATTTAACTCATTAAACCTTTTCCGTATTAAAAACCACACAAACAACTAAAACTACAAACTTACTTGAACTATTCTATGTTAGATATTGAGTTAATTTAATATCGTTATTTTATTCCAAAGATTCACTAATATTTTAAGCTATAAGTTTAAAAATGAAGTGATTATTTGTTATTAAAAAATTATACGCACAAGAGATTACCTTTTCCCTTTTTACCGAACCGTATCATTCGCTTGAGCCTTTACGTTAAATTATCAATTCTTTCAGATCCTCAAAACAAAGCCGATACCCCGCGCCACAATTACGACAACCGAAACAGTTCGGTTCCATTGTTCGGCCGCAGGATCACGTCCACAAAGCGGGAAAATTTCCTGCGAAATTTGCGGGATAAAACAAATGTTTTATTTAAAATTGCGGCTTAGCCGAGACAGGCCTGGCCCGTAACAAAAAGAGTTGGAACGGAATTAAAGGTGGAGGTCCTTTTTGCGGAGCCGCCCGGAGATATCCGCCCGATACCCCGCCAGGACCTACGTGCCGGCAGGATCCGAGATACACAGACAGGGGGCGTCGAGGATTCGGTTGGAATCTCATAAAAAGCGGAACGGATCCGACCGAAATGAATCCATGCAAGTTTGATGATGTTAAAAGAGACTGGCGACGCCAAAGCTCTGACTGGCTGGCTCTTTCCTGGTTCAATTTTTTTTATCGCCGTTTGATTCGGTGGCGTAGCTGGGGAAAAAATGCCGATTATCAGATTTGGTGATCGTGGTAAAGAGGGGTCGAGATAGGGGATAATCTAAATTGCTTGTGTGTATAGTTAATGCCTGTTAATTAAATATGAAGGCTGATGATGGATATGTACAGTTTGAAATATTAAAAAAGGTTTAAAGCGCAACAAACAGATTAGTTTAAAGTACAGAAATCCGGTAATATTTATCTAAATGATTAATACGAAGTATACAAGTATTTATAAAAAGCTGATGCAGAAATTAAATTTTTTGTTGGCCTCTTCAGGAGGACAATTAGTCAAATACTAAATGAGTGTTGATGTTATTTATCCACAGTAGTAACGCTCGGGAGGTATCTAATTTTAAACCCAAACGCTGTTGTTTCTCAATTTTGAAGTTTAAAGCTATTGCCTTTGGATTTGTTCTTCAACTCTGTCCGACATGTAGAATTTGCCTTAATAGTCGGATTTGTAATAGGTTAATTGAAAAGTCCCGCCCTACCATAGTAAAACAATTTTTTTGGCAAACTTGTTCTTTTAGTTAATATAATTCCCTTCAAGGATGATATACTGATTATAACGACCCTCCAGCTTTTCGATACCATTTTTGTAGTACAATTTGTCCTTTGCTTCAAAGTAGGCCTCAATTTTGGCGATCGCCTCTTCATTCGACGAAAATATCTTCTCAGCGAGCATTCTTTTGAGATCTGAGAACAGGAAATAGTCGCTGGTGGACAGATCTAAAGAATACGGTGGATGGATGGATTTTGGCCATCGTCTTCACTGACTTGTGATACGGTTCATTGTCCTGGTGAAGCAGCACTTTCTTTTTCTTCAATTGCAGCAGTTTATTGGCGATTTCGTCCTTCAAACAGTCCAATAACGCTATATAATAGTCGCTGTTGATGGTCCTTCCTTTTTTAAGGTAGTCAAAGAAAATAATTTCATGCGCATACAGACGCCATAACCTTGCCAGCCGACTGTTGCGTTTTACCACGCTTTGGAGCGGGTTCATCGTGTGCAGTGCAGAGAAATGATGGAGCCATGTTCAATGCACTGTCGCATATCGATGCAAAAACTCTAGTTTATTACGCTTGATAGAAATTTTCTGGTATTCTTTCGAACGATGCCTCGATCAATTAGTTTAATTATCATTTGTAATAGTCAGTAAATATCTCCTGTAAGAGTTAATTTGGTTTTAGCAGCTTTTGATACACTATATTTTATTGATCTCATCAGATGGATAAGGAGACTTTATGATCATGAATATGGCCATCCTGGATTGACCCACGATTTTTTGCATTTAAAACTATCACGTTTGATCTATTTTTTTATCTATTTATCGGGTTTTTAAGGGTTTAAGGTTTAATTTTAAGGGTTTCATGAAATGATTTGAAATGCCACTTTCAGTCAATTGATGCGGTGTTCATTTTCCCTTCTTTTGGATCTTCCCTGTCGCACGTTAAACGCCTGGAATCAGTTGACGTTTCAACTGATAAACTGCGTGAAAGTGAAAATGAAAGAAAAGTGAAAATTTGAGGTGAGTTTTAGCGCAATAAATCTTGTATAGAAACAGAAGTGAACCCACGTGATCTCAATTGATGTGGTCAAAACCTTGCAATATTGCCGCATCAAATCTGAGTTTTAGTACATTTTGGCTCTGACATATAACAAAATTCTAATCTAAATAAAATAATGAAACAAAAATGTTATGTAATATAATTTATTTTAACATTGTAGTACATCTAATGCATATAATAAGCCGGCCATAATAATTTATAGGTTAGAGTTGTTTTATTATATATATATTAAACTTTTTTCCACACTAGTATAGCTATAGTTCTAGGAGCGTTTTTATGTAGTGGTATCCCCCGAAGGCCTAATTCACCTAATTAACAGTTGTATATCTAAGTATTGTATTTTACTTTCATTGGAGTGCATATATACCTTTTACGCTTAGTTCTTGTTTCTTTCGATGCAATGTTTTCTTTTAAAGGCATTTCGATATTAATGGATTTCTCTTTAGTTTGATCGGTTATTACCTGTATACATCTTTCTTAATAAAACTAGATTTAATCACGACATTCTCCTTAATGTATTAATATTAAGTGCTGATGGAGCGCGCTAAAAATTATTTGCAATAAAAGCCGCAGAAATTTGAAATTTATTAGAACAAAACGTTAAAACTACGTTACTCGTTATTATAATATTTTGAAGAATTTTAACGTTTGACAAATGGGCGACATTTACAGACTAATTCGGTTACGTGTTGTGTGTGTGAACTTATCAAACAGCATTCTATCTCTTTTTAAATAGAATAAAATAAGAAGGAAAATATTGTCTGACTCTAAACCGAATTTACAATATGCGACAGCATATATTGATGACGTGAGTTCACTGCTGCTTCGAATAGACTATAGTTCAATCTCTCCGAACGTATTTGGTCCTCCAGTTCGTCCTTTGCCAATAACATCAAAATCACCATTTTTGAGTCATTGAAACCAAAACCAACAATTGGTATATGAGGTTTAGACGTTATCATTAATATGTAAAAGTGCTTTATGGGCTTCGTAAGCTGATTACTTGAAAAGTGGAGCTACTATGTCAATTCTAAAATCAAAACGTTACGGATTATCACAGGCGAGCCACATTGACACCAAAGCGAAATATCCATTCTTAAAATCTTGAGCATATGGTGTCAACAGCAGTGTGTTTTACGAACTGCTAAAACCGAGGTAAATTGGTACTGTGGATGTCTATAGATGTCAAATGAATAAATTTAACTATTTTTGATTTATAAATTGTCCGCAATATAGAGCAACAATTTCAAAGTAATCCTCTTTCGTGAAGCGTACTTCCAACATACTGACCAGATATAGCCCTTCCTAATTACCACTTTGGATGCATTTATCATGGCTTGGCTTCCAAATGGTATCGAAATACAAAAGAAGAACGAAAATAGGTCGGTGATTCGATCGTTGCCCAGCCAAAATCATTCTTTCGACACGATATTGCCATGTTGTCTTAAATGTGATAGGCAATAAGTTGATTGTTGTATGTTTAACCAATTGTTTGGAATAAAGGCTTTTCAAAGTGAAAAAAGTGATCAAAATATACACAAACGCCTAATAAGTATTTGATCTCTGTAGATGCAGGAGAAACTAACCGAAAATAGTGCACGTTAGAAGCTGAAAAGAAAATAAATTACTTTTCTATAATTAAAAATATTGTTTCTATTGTTATCCAAACTGTCATTAGTTATCTATTAGTAATGCAAATGGATGCCGTAGATGTTGCTGACTAATAAATGAGCAAGACCCTTTAAAGTCTAAGTTAATATAATAAGCGAATAAATGAAAAGTTATTATCGCAAACATTACGGCAGAATAGACTATTTCATTGACTAGACCTTACTATTCTTAATAATCTAGAATTTAAAATCAATACAATATTGGAACAAGTGTTTACAATGTATATTGTTGCTAAATAATCAGCATCCACAGTAACGTACGTCATTAGCAGTTAATCGAGACATAGCGGCAGTTGGATTTAATTAAAATTATAGTTAAATTACATTTTCTGTCTAAATACAAATTCTAAATTTAAAAATGTAATTCTGCAAACGTCCACTGTAAACAGTTGAACAATGGCTTTATTATGTCAGTGGATTTAGTGCGATTTGCAGCTGAAGTTTCCCTTATAACTGAATAATTAGTTCGTACATTAAAATCCGCCTATCTGACGAATTGTGGAAACAACAGACGGTCGGGCTCGCCGTGATGATGCACACGCTGGATGGAACACGCAAAGTCGGATACGACGTTCTGAGCGCGCGTATAAACGTGAAGATTTCCCAACGAAGTTAATTATGGATGACGTGTGCAACGCCCTTCGCTTCCCAAAAACGGAACTGCGTCAAATGGGCTCTCGAAGGTTCCCTGCTCATGCAGCCTCCGCGAGGAAATTACTTCGTGTGTTTTAATATTAGAACGATATCATTATACAACAGCGATGGAACACAGTTAGCAGTCCATATGTGAAATCTGACACCGGTTTAGTTTTGTTTGTTTTTTATGTTTTATATAAAGTAGTCGGCGCTATTTAAATAAATCAAAAGCAGAATGTCTCGATTTTTTAATCACCTGTTTCTTGTTCGTTTTTTCTTTTTATTAATTGCGTTTACTTAAAAAAGACCATATTATATTTTTCTCCAATTTCATATTTTATTTGGTCTGGTATTGAGTATTAAACGATTCCTAATTTTTGTTTCAATATTGCCTTTCGGCGTCAGTTTGCGTAATTATTTTGGACCAGTTTGGACTAATAGGTAATGTCTTTTGCACTGTAATGCTTTTGCACTAATGCCAAATTACTGTAAGAGATCCACTTTATTAACTGCTCATAATGTGACATGGAATATTCTTCATTCTTTACCTGTCAAGAAAGGAAATCGTTCTATTGGATCATTCCCATTGAATGTAAGTACTTGAAGTCATTTACTACATAAACTTTTAAGCTCTCTATTTTCTTTTCACACATTTTTGGTCAGTTGTTTCTTTTTTAATAATTGTGTATATCTAAAAAAGGCTACAATATATATATATATATATATATATATATATATATATTCGGTGTCTATGTGGGTGACTCTTTTAGTATAATATATTAAACATAATACAAAACTAATAAATACATAATTTTTAAGCTGTCCGAATGTTCTTGTCATGCACTATCTTTCTTTGCTTAACTTTTTTGGTCCTCATGGTTGTTATTTTATTATGTTATTCTATATTCCCTGTGTTAATTGGAATATGATCGAATAAAATCACCGCAAATTTTGAAAGTGTTGCCGATCTAACAGTTCGATAATAGTTTTCTTTAAATTAAGCAAAAATAATTACGATGGTGGGCCGATAAGTACTTAGTCTCACCGCCCGGTAGCGTCACACTCGCAAGAGAAATTTAACCATCGTGTAGTGCATTCTCGTACTAGATGATTACGGCTGCTGTTTTAAAAAAGAATGCGAAAATTCGGCGAAATTTCAGCAGAACCGAACTCGTAGTTTGTTTTGACCGCGTGTGGAATTGGGCGTGTCTGCGGATTTTAATAAAAATTTAAAAAGCAGTATCTGTCAGTGATTCGATTCTTGTGTTTGAAAGGGAACCAAAGAGCACTTGGATGCAGCGTACGGTAATTCTTCTCCTTTGCTGGCAACCGCGAATAGGATTTTGAGACAACCATCGAAGATAACATGACAAAAATCAACTATTTTGTATCGGAAAATCGTCGATTAAAGATGAGAGAGATTGCTGAGACAGTAGGCATCACAAAAGACCATGTAGGTCATATCCTGCATAAAATTTTGGGCACGAGAAAGCTATCGGTAGGTACCACATTTGCTCACTCCGGGCAACCAACGCCACCGTGAAACCACTTCAGAGCAGTGTTTAACGCTGTTTAAGCGTAATCTGAAGGAGTCTCTGCATCGTTTCGCGACCGTCGGTAAAAAATGGTTGCACTGATACACACCATGGACCAAGAACCAGTCGAAACAGGTGATTTCACCCGGCAAACGTGCTTTGTAGAAGGCGACGACTGTCCTAGTGACCGGAATGGTGATGGCCACCGCTTTCTGGGATTCGCAAGGTCTTATCGACTAACGAAATCGAAAACAGGGCTGTACTACACCGAATTATTGGGTCGATACGATGCCGACACTGAAAAAAACGGCGTCATTTGGAGAAGAAAAAGTGCTCTACGCACTCGCCACGACCAAATTGGTCGAATTGGGTTACGAAGTGTTGCCCCATTCAACATATTTTCCGGATTTGGCCCCGTGCAACTTCTTTTCGTTTCCGAGTTACAAAAAGTAATTTGCCGGACAGACATTTAAGTGGAATGAGGAGGTCATCTGCCACAACGGCCCACATTGAAAATTTTGAAAAAACGGATTTTTCAGACGGGTTAAGATGTTGGAGCATCGCTGAGTCAAATGTGTGTCAAAAGCTAAGAGGAGATTATGTTGAGAAATAAATCACCGTTTTTCCAAAATTTTCGTTTTTCATTTGTAGACTAAGCACTTATTGGACCACCCTAAAAATCGAAAATGCAATATTAAGGTGTCCATTATAAGTCTCCCTATATGTTAAGTAATTCAATAATAGTAACGTAAAACTGTTATTTTATATAGATACGTGTTAAGATCGTCGAATTTAACAATTAGTTTAGGCTCTTGTTTACATTGATACTCCACATATTCACCAATAGATATCGCAAGCATATAATATGTTTCTGGCAATTTCATTATGGGTAACCTATATATTCTTCAAATGTAAAGAGGAACAAAGAAAGAATGAAGAGGGAAGGAGATAAAGAGAGAGGAGAGAGAGCTGAAAATGTTAAACCAAAGCCCTGTTAAGCTATTCCTTTTGATAGGGAACAATATGAACTAAACATGACCATACCGCTAATTAAAATGGGTGATATGGGGTATTATGGCACATTTTGATACGCAGACCCTTCTCTAATTTTCTGTCTATATATATATAACTGCGATTAAATTCTAGCAAACTTAGCGCAGACCGTCATAAATTTCTGGCTAGTACAATCTCTTTATAAAAATTATATTCACATTCTAATACTGTATGTAAAATATTAATAACAAACAAAGAAAAGTTAGTGCTGATGTCCTAAATAATATAAAATATGTATTGTAGATATAATGTTTATTGTAACCATCGTAAAACTTGTTTAGTTAGACATATTAAGATAATTGTCTTATATTAACAATATAAAATACGCAATTTATAAAATAAATTTCATTGGTACAAATTTTTATGTTCGAAAAAAATTTTAAAATCAAAATATACTCCTGGTATTCCATACCAGCACC
This sequence comes from Rhynchophorus ferrugineus, assembly GCF_030347505.1. Classification (NCBI taxonomy): domain Eukaryota; kingdom Metazoa; phylum Arthropoda; class Insecta; order Coleoptera; family Curculionidae; genus Rhynchophorus; species Rhynchophorus ferrugineus. The sequence goes on from NW_027472581.1 coordinate 33,265,546, forward strand.
ACTTATCGGGTCCATTAGTGAATCAAAATGATATCGGGATATGCGTGACTACACATCAAATTCAATTAAACAGTTTAGGAAGAGTTCAGTGACTTCAATAAAAGTTTTAAACAAATTAAAATTAATATCACTTAATACTAAAGCATGAATATATGATAATAATCCTGATATTATATAATATTAAATAATAATAGTTAAATAATTTTGATGTTGGTTGGTAAAATATTTAAAATATTTGCAGTATTTGGTTAAAACATGAACTACTACTCTTGCTAAACAGTATTCTAATCCTTTTTTCATTTGTTCATTTGGCAAACTATAAGATGGATTAACAATTGTATTACTAATATCAAGGTAAATTACTTATAAGTACAATCAAATTACAATGGTTCGAAAAGTTTTTACTTCCGACTGGTATTTCTAATACAATAATCTATATAATATCTTCTGCTTATATATTTATAGTCTAGTAATGTTATTAATTATAATACAGATTGCATACAAATACATAGTTATAGTAATGTAGCGACCTTGAGGCATGTCGAATTTTACATCGTGGAATAACGGTCTACAAAATACTCAGAAATATAATCCCAGATGTTGAACACGGGGTGCCAGCAGTACCAACCGTTTCGATTTAACATATTTTTCAAAGCCCTTTTCACGCAGCACATATTGTTTGGTATATAATTTTTTTGTATTTGATATTTTTTCATACATTTTTGTCTTTTTGTTGCTTGGAGTAATTGTATGTAAAATTCTGGCAGGGGAATATTGTAGCGACCTTGAGGCATGTCGAATTTTACATCGTGGAATTACGGTCTACAAAATACCAAGAAATATAATCCCAGATGTTGAACACGAGCGGGGTACCAGCAGCGCCACTTAGGACCCGATAACGAATAGCTGGCGGCAACCCAGAGACGTTTATCTAGCATGTTATTGAAGGGTATTTCGATTAATTCAGTGCCCAACCCTCGTTTGGTTTAGACGTGCCACCATCGACTGCCCAAGCCTCGTCACCAGGTAACACCGCTGCCATCCGTTTTATCTAATTGTATTTTTCCCATTTTTTTATATAGCCCATAAATAACGGTCACATAATGTAAACACCACTGTTTCATTTCATTTTTACCTCCATTCACCGAGCCACATCATTTACCCTAAAGTAAGAATGTGGGAGATAGGTTTGTAGCGTGTTTAAGTATAATATAAAATCATTGATAATGATATATAAATACCAGTACCAAAACAAGTTCTATGAAAATAGTTCAGCGCTACAATTGCGAGAACGTTTCGCTTGTGAAATAATTCTTTTTGATGGCTAACGTTGTGAAATAAACCCGATTAACCCGCTAATTAAAATGTGTAATATTACCCCTTGCGACACGATTTTGATACGAGAATCCCCTTCTAACTCTCTACAAATAGGCGTGATTAGATTCTTGCCAAGTAGCGTGAACAAACCCTTTTTAGGCCATGTCGTAAATTTCTACTCAGCTTAATCTGTTGTTGGAGCAAAAAAAGGAATACGGGTCATATTCCGGCACCGAAATACTAAAAAAAAATACGATCGAATCAGAACTGAAATCGGTATAAAGCCGAAGGAAATTGTTTACGATAATTGAGGCGATTTGAGCTTTGTGAAGCACGAATATGATTTTAAATTGAGCTTTATGGCCGTATGTAATGAAAGTGAATTATCCAGGGTGTTCGTACATTATCATAAATGGGATATTGCTAAATGTGTTTTATTACTTTAACATTATATCTGATGCATGAATACTTAATGGTCAATTATAGTTATTGACATATTAATAATTTGCGTTTTGTCTCTAAATAATTTTTATTTAAAGCCTTTTTTACCAGCATTATTGACGGCAAATATAACGTTTCGTATATATACGGCTAATGCAGAAAGCCTGAATATTGAATGATAATTTCAAAAGAAAACCAATTTAGTCACATATTTTAATTTTTATTATACTGATTATAGATTGTGCAGTTTAATCAACGGTTTACAAACTTAATAATTATTTTCTGTTTGCTCCCTTTTGGTGCTTTCAATTTCAAAAAAGCCTTCCAATTTAGAATGTTAATCAAATTTTTTTACTATGGATGGTTTAATATTCATAAAGAAAACTTCATACAGGTTTTTTAAGTTTAAATCTTATATTTTCTTCTTCAGTATAATGCGAATTTAACATTTCCTTTATGTAAGGTTCTGGACAAATCTTCATCATCTTGATTCTATCGGTTTAAAATATTCTAATCTTCTAATCCATTCAAAATTTGCACAAAGTTTGTCGTTAATATTTGAGTTTTCACTCTTCATCACTCTTCACTCTTTGAACAGGAATTCTCAATTCCCCAGAATAACTTCATCCAAATAAAAAAGCTGAGACTATGAATGTTTGGAAAAATTGTAAGGGGATCCTTGTAATAAGTTTGATTGTGCTATATTATTTAAAGAAAATCTGCAACTAAATGCCAAATTATTATTATAGAAATTATTGAAAATATTTAAAATATATAAATATTTAAAATATTTGGAGAGTTTGAGTGATAAACACATTTATATTTGGGAGTGTTAAAAGCACCCTTTTAATTTTAATGCGTGATTTTTATTACAGAAATAAATTAGAACATGAATTACAACTTTTACTGGACAGTGTTATTTATATGTTCATTTACTTTTCCTTCGTTCGTTTTGCCAACTGTTAAATAGTTTAAGAATTTTATTGCTGACATCAAGCTAGATTACTTATAAATTCCAATAGTTTGAAAAGTTATTACTTTCGACTGGTATTTCTAATAGAATAATCTATATAATATATTCTAATTATATATTTATAGTCAAGCAATATTATTAATTTTACTACAGATTGCATAGGAAAACATAACTATAGTAAAGTTGCGGGAGATAGGTTTGTAGCGTGTTTAAGAATAATATAAAGTCATTGATAATGATATATAAATACCAGTACCAAAACAAGTTCTATGAATATAATTCAGTGCTACAATTGCCGGAACGCTTCGCTTGTGAAATAATTCTTTTTGATGGTTAACGTTGTGAAATAAACCCGACTAACCCGCTAATTAAAATGGGCGGTATTACCCGTTGCGACAGGATTTTGATACGAGAATCCCCTTCTAATTCTCTACAAATAGGCGTGATTAAATTCTTGCCAAGTAGCGTGAACAAACCCCTTTTAGACCATGTCGTAAATTTCTACTTAGCTTAATCTGTTGTTGGAACAAAAAAAAATGGAATATGGGTCATATTCGGGCACCGAAATAATAAAAAAATTACGATCGAATCCGAACTGAAATCGATATAAAGCCGAAGGAAATTGTTTACGATAATTGAGGCGATTTGATGCTGTGCAGTTCAGTTTGATTATCGATACTAATCCGGTATAACTCAGTGCTTTGTGAAGCACGAATATGATTTTAAATTGACCTTTATGGCCGTATATAATGAAGTGAATGAATTATCCAGGGTGTTCGTACATTCTCATAAAGGGGATATTGCTAAATGTGTTTTATTATTTTAACATTATATCTGATGCATGAGTACTTAATTAGTCAATTATAGTTATTGACACATTAATAATTTGCGTTGGGTCTCTAAATAATTGTTATTTGAAGCCTTTTATATCAGCATTACTGACCAAAGTCAAATATTTTTTAAACGTTTCGTAAATATACCGCTAATGCAGAAAGCGTGAATATGGAATGGTAATTTCTAAAGGAAACCAATTTAATCACATATTTTAATTGTTATTATACCAGATTGTAGATTGTGTGGTTTAATTAAGGGTTTAAAAACTTCATAATTATTTCCTTTTTGCTCTCTTTTGGTGCTATCAATTTCAAAAAAGATTTTTATTCAAGTTTTTTTCTATGGATAGCTCAATATCCATAAAGAAAACCTCATTCAGTTTTTTTTAGTTAAATCTTATCTTTTCATCTTCTGTAGGATGCGAATTTAATTTTTCCTTTATGTAAGGTTTTGAACAAATCTTCACTTTGCAATTCAGACAATTCGTGACTTGATTCCATCGGTATGAAATCTTCTCGTTCTAATCCATTTGAAATTTACACAAAGTTCGTAGTTAATATTTAACTTTGCACTCTTCATCACTCTCGACCGTTTGAACATGTCTCAATTCCCCATAATCACTTCATCCAAATCAAAAATCTGAGTCAATGAATGTGTCGTACCATTGTAGGGGGATTCTTGTAATAAACTTTATTGCGCTATATTATTTATACAAAATCGGCAGCTAAATGCCAAATAATTAGTGTTCCTGAATTATTTATTGTATACCGCCGCTCACCTAGCTCAAATCACTTTTGTTGGTAAAGCCAATAAAAAAAAATGGTATTGTAGATACAAGGTCATTTTTTTGCCTGACAACACTCGGTCACATGTTGCAAGATTTGTGAGTGTGATAGACTGTTGCAGCTCAAATGGAAATTCTGCCGTACCGGAAGCAGAATAACGCATTCTGATCATCATTTGTTCCTGATGATTTTGAAGATCGCGGCAGCATAGCTTGACTGGCACAGGGTTTTGAAAAAGTGAAAAAATGGATCGATGGTTGTATCATGTTGCCAGAAATATGGGAAAACCTTGTAAGAAATTAAGGAAAATATTGTTGTTTTATTAGTTAGATTATAGCAATTTTGTCAATGACTGTCTTTTCAAAGTAAAAAAGTAAAAAAGTTTACCTAACTTAGTAAAAGCACCTTAACTGCGACAGGTGAAGATAGAACAACAAAACAAATGAAGGCAAATAATTAGTAACCCTATAGCACAAGATATCAGTTGTAAAATGTAATATATTTATTATTTTACGACATGACAAGTATCTATGGTATTAAGCCTTGTTATCAACTTTTCAAACCAAAAGAACTTATTTGAGCTCGCTTGCTGTTGGAATTTATTCATTGTTTTCAAGCAAGAACTATAGAGCATATTCATTAGAATAGATTAAAAATAGCAAAATAATCTTCTAATAAACAGTTGTTCATAATTTGACTGAGTGCTATTCGTGTTTTATAAACAAAAATTACAGAATTTTAGCGTAACACTTTAAAAAAATATTGCGTTTTTGTTGTCTACCATTTTATCAATTTACCGGTTTCAAAGCCACAGAACACAATTTACTGTTTGCCTGCAAACAACTTTCAACAAACAGAAATTACAGAATTTTAGCGTAACACTTTAAAAAAATATTGCGTTTTTGTTGTCTACCATTTTATCAATTTACCGGTTTCAAAGCCACAGAACACAATTTACTGTTTGCCTGCAAACAACTTCATATTTAATAATTTCAGTTGCACATTCCCCACGAATGAATGCTAGTCTGGAAGGTCAAAGCTTTCGCTATATCTTAAATTGGATTTGGTCCCGGCGGCGTTACTGCGGACTGTTTGGCTGGAACTTGTCGGTTGTTTATTCATTTTCCTGTAACTAATAGCAAACGGGCTAAGACCCGACGACAATACGCTCGCTGTCGTGTTGTATCTTGATAAAAACAAATCTTGTACTCTCTACTAGATCTACGGTGGCTTTGGATTAGATATGTTTTCGTTGGATAATTGGTTTCTTTTATTGGATAATTGGTTCTACAGATATTTAAAGCCGATTTAGTAGTGCAATGGTTAAAGCAACGGAATGTTGCGATACCTTATGCTTATGATCATAGTTGTAAATGTCTCTAGAAATTAGTGTAAAATCTGACAAATAATTACTCAATCTCAATAACATAAAATTGGTCCTACAATCAATTAAATCCGCAGATCCACAGATAAAACCGTTTTGGTAGCGCAATGGTTAAAGCGACGGGATGTTGCGATACTTTATGTTTATGACTGTAATTTTAAATGTCTATAGAAAACAGTACAAAATCTGGCAAGTAATTACCATCTCAATAACAAAAGCAACCAGGCGGATGGTCTCTAAGCTGGTTACTGACTAGTCAATAGGCTTAGTGCCTATTGAAATTTGTTTCTGCCAAGCGTTTCGAACCTAATAAAAAGATTACAAGCTTGTAGCCAGCCATACTCTCATTTTTGGAAAGAAATACTGATGTTGCAGAAACGTTGGACCAAGTGTATTGAAGGCAACAGATGTTGTATTAGATTATATTAATAGAATGAAGATATCAAAACATATGTTGCTATTGTTATTAAAGCTGTTGTCCTGTTGTCCTGTCATATATACATATCTGTCATATTTATTAAATAATGCTTCACTGAGGCAAATAAAGGTTAGAATAATTATATCGATAAGTCATTCAATCATACCAACACAGAATGACCTGACAAAAGAACGTTCTCAAAAAAAAATGGAACAAGTGATTCATAATTATATAGTTTTTCTTTTTAATTTGGAAGGGTTGGCATTGCCTATATGCGGCGGTCATTTTGTTTTTAACCGATCAAAAGGAGGAGGTTCTATGTTTGACAGTATATTTTTTATGCTCACCGATTTCTCCGTCAATTAAGGATCGATTTTTTAAATAATTTTTTTATTAGAAAGAGTGCACTTCCGAGGTGGTCCCATTGGAACCTAATGAGAATCTGGGGAAATCGAAGGAAACCGTCAAATTCCAGAGGGACTTACCAAGTTTTCACATATTTCTTATCTAAAATAATCGGATATTTGTGTATAATGTTATTCCATTATATAAGTTATTGAACTGATGTGATCTAAGACCGGAAGTCGTTCACTTTGCTTTTTGAGCATTAATCATATCATATGAGAAGCTGTAGAATTATTGCACCTTTGCTTATTCTACTGATTGCAATACTTAATAAAATAATTGCGTAGTTCATTGAGTAAACATCTAACACCAAAAAAAAAAGAAATTATATTTAACAAAAAAATTGAACCGTTTTCAGAAAATAAATAATAAACTCACTAAAGAGTAAAAAATAATCAAACTTAGATTTTCAACACAAAAAAAAATTGATTCAACCGATCAGTTTGAAGTCGTTGCCGAGCCCAAACAGTAGAAATATAATAATAAAATATTGGGAGATATACAGAAAATTGTATTACGAACAAAACAGATCTAATTTGTTGCTAGTACCGTTCTTTAAAGTGATCGGTTGGTACTAGTTAGAATGTAGTAAATAAATTAATAGATTTAGGTACGTATTCAGCTAAATTATGTGTTTAGAGTCGAATATATAATACGTGTAGTGGATATGTTAAAAAAGGTTTCTGTTTATTTTTATTTAGTTATTACAACGACTATTATGTACATAATTTATTTTAAAACGTTTATTTTATCTGCGAACGTTTGGACTATTTAGTTTTGCTAAGTCACTATGGAAAGTAAAAGAGCCGCATTGTTAAATGATAAAACTTTATTATTAATATGTATGCTTGCTTGGACCCCAATTTTATTTAAAACCCCATCTTTATACAAGGTGAATATTTCGATGGCTCTGGATACAATACAACGTCATTAGTAAGAGCTATTTTGAAAATGACTTTGATGAGTCCATAATCCATAAGGCAACGACGATTTTTGACGATGTAGTTGGGCCTTCAAACGATGTTATAATTTATCTATATCTGAGTCTTTCAGAAAATATAAATTCGAAATAAAAATATATATGTTCGCCTATAGCTTTCCCACAGCTTGCTTCGTTCCATTTAGACATAAAACCGCTAAACACAAATAAAACATATTTTATACTAAAACCTGCAAATCCCAAAAAACCTACATTTCTAATTAGCGCTATATACATATTCGAGTATATTTACATTTCTAAATGTAGTTATATGAATAATTTGCTTTTATTATGGCAGAGTTAATATTAACAGATCAACTTCAGTTTTCGTTCCAAGGACAAAAAAACCGATATATAAACATGGAGTCCTTTCGTCTCATCGCCCGTAAAAAAAGGCACGCGCATCTGGATGATGAACTCGGGAACAATTTAGAGTAGAGGGTAATTTGTTACCCACCTATAAGTTGGGACGTTTTAATCTCGCGCAAAAATAATTTATATTGAAATTTCGAAAGAGGGAGCCGAAAAAAGTCGCCCCATTCAGTCGAATGCTATTTTCTAAAAGAGTCTAAGGCCACCGACGCCGTCGAGGCAAAAAAGCACGACATCAGCACGTGACTAATGTTGAACGTTGACGGGACTTTTTATCTTCGGGAACACGGTGTTATATCCCGCTCGGAATTAGGAGTAATTTTTTTCTTTTACTTTTTTTCGTGTTCCTCTTATTCCGCTCTGAAGATCGGGAAAAGGTCGCACGAAAAATACATATTTAATAACGACCAGTAGAGTCCTTAAACTGTAGAAATTTATCTAGGATCATATATTAAACGCAATTTTCTGGCGTATATATACAATTTTTTTTTAACATAAAAATAGTGAATATTAAACAGAAGAGATATAGATAGAGAAAAGATAAATACAGAAATATACAGGTGTTTTGTAATCATTTTCCTACCTAATTTTCCTCTTAGATAATTTAGGAAGTTCTTAAATTCATTGTTTTCGAACTTTGTTTCCACTTGTCTATTTTTTGGTAGCTATCAATAAATAAAACAATAACAGTAATGAGTCTATCTATTAAAATAATGAACACACGTGATTAGGCATTATGACGTCGAAAGGTTGCAATGTTACCGCATCAACTATGATATTTAGTTTATATTCGTTACGCATCTAATACGTATATTATCGAATCACTGAGCTATTTATAGTTGGTAGGATAGAATTGTTTCATTATATCCACATTAAACTATTTACCTATCCACCTATGAGGTAAAGTTACTAAGCGCATTATTTTTATATAGGAAGATTTTCTGGAAGCCTAATCAACCTAATTAAAAATTGTATATCAAAATAATGTATTTTATATTAATTGGATGGCGTATTTTCATACAGACTTTTTTCCTTTAGATCTTGTTTTTTTCGTATCTGACTTTCCTTGTCAAGTCATTTTGGTATTACTACGTTTCTCCTTAGTTCTATCTTTGTACAATTTTCTTAATCAAATTAGGTTTAAGCACTGCATTCTCCTCATATATTCTAATCAAATATTTGTATGTATAATTCCATTATATATCATATATATTTTATATATAATTTATTCAATATATAAGTCTTTAATTGTCATTTTTAAACATATATCTATAAACATAAATCTTTCAGAATCTACAATACGATTTTCTGTAATTAGCCTATATTAATTAATTACATCTCTTTAGTTATTAACCGCTCTCATCATCTTGTCTCGGTAATTGGATTATAATCCCACATCCCCAAAGATTTATTCACCGTTCACATTTTCATTTCAGTCAGTGTCACTTTCTAAGTCGCAATCAAAATTGTTAATTTACAATCTATCTAACACTTCTTCACGATTCCACCTATTATCCTCTGGATGAACCTCTGATGATAGACTTTTGATGGACCTCATCCAGTCTAAATGTGTTTTTATAGACAGTGATTATTTCCTGTATTATGAAAGGATAAATAATATATCCATCAAAGAGCTTCATGCTTCCAAATTATCCATGGATTCGAGAACGCGGTGTTGTATCCCGCTCGGAATTAGGAGTCATTTTTTCCTTTTACTTATTTTCGTGTTCCTCTTATTCCGCTCTGAAGATCGGGAAAACGTGGCACGAAAAATACATATGCAATAACGACCAGTAGAGTCCTTAAACTCTAGAAATTTATCCAGTATTATATATTAAATGTAATAGATTATCTACGAGAAATTAGAGATCTTGTAGTAACAAACCCTGAAGCAAGAAAACTTGCAACAAAGCATGGCACCAGTTGATAACATTATTCCTAAAAATTGGGTCCACATGTCAAACAGAAGATTCATGTTATGAAAAATGAAATATTTTCTTTTTATTTATTTATCTATTATTAATTAACGACCCAACAGCCTCTCTGACTTTTTAGGGTCGGGAAATATTTTCTGAATTTCTAAAAAATTTAACAGTCACCAGGAGATCGGCTGATTTCTTTGGAAGGTGGTTAAATAATTTAATTTAAAATTCGTTGAAAAAAATCATCTTTCACTAGGACTACATACGTACGGTTACTTTGGAAATCAGAATATAATAAGATTTTGGATAAGATTTGCTTGGCTATTTCCCTAATTCTTTTGATTCCCTAACCTCGAACTTTTATATCTTCTCAAATTTCTTTCCGAGAAACGCTTGGAATCCAATAAAAGAATTGAGAGTTGAGACAAATCAATGTCTTATTGAAAAAAGCGGTACCAAGTGTACTAAAGTCGAAGGAATTTCTAATAGATAATAAAAACGTTAAATAAAAATAAATATATAATAATAGGATCGATCATGTAAAAAACATAGAACAAGTGATCCACGAGTATTCAGATTTAAAGTCCACATACCACAAGGAAATGTTCTTGGACTAATATTGTATTTTATACCTGAAGTATCCCTAGATATGAAAGAGTAACAAAGGCCACATTTGCCGTAATACTGCCTTACTCCTTTCAATACAGCGTTGCGGGTTCTACGAATTAAGTTGCTACGTCTAATTGGTGGGGTTTTCAAGAACCAAAGCCATATGAAAATAAATAATTGACACACTGAGTAATTTGTATAATTATGAAGAGCTCTATTTCCTTCAAGAAGAAAGAAGGTAAGAACCTTCTGTATTGTATTAGGTAACTTTAAAAAATGATGGAAATCGGTAAAGTCGTTTTTAAGTTATGACATGACAAAAGACTACTTTGACTACTACGTTGACTTTAAGATACTTGGTTCTGCTTTTCTCAATTAGACATGGATCTCTCTAAACCCTTCATTTTTTTATTGGATTATATATATATATATATATATATATATATATATATATATATATATATATATATATATATATATATATATATATATATAATAGATAAGAAGAGGAAAACTTATTGCGTTACTATATCATAGATGAAATGGGACGTATAAAGTGCTGAATATCATTTTCCATTCTTACCCTATCGCATTTCCAGTCGAAAAAGAACTGCAACGGGCCACATTCCTGCGGGAATCAAAAGGGAGAAAACCTCGGTGGAAAATACCTGTCTGCATCGAAGAGTGGAATGAATACGTGCAAGGAGAGCCAAGCAGGAATAGTCCGGTTGCTTTAATGTTGTTTTGGTTTTGTCTCGGACCCGTTCGCCTTTGACGAGGAGATGCACAAAACAGTTCCTCGTGCCTGACCGGCATGAATAAGCTGACCTAGCTGATGTGGAATTGCCGGCATTATTCCGCTACATTAGATGGAACAACCTCTTAGAGTATATACTGTATAATTTCTACTTAAAGTGGGAGTCCTTGTGGTACGTAGTTTAAAACAACGGTGCGACTAAAGAATTTCAACTTAAAATAAAGTTATATATAAGGTTTTTGCTTAAAAATTCTTTTAGAATTAGTGAAATTGAGTTTCAAACTTTTTCCGTCATTGTACAACATTAAGTAAAATAAATTAAATTTCAAGGTGAATACAAGTTAAAACTTAAAATATTATTTATTATTTATGCTACCAGTATAAAGTGCCAAAATCGAATGTTTGATGATGGCTTAAATCATTACAAAAGACGTGGATATAATTAAACACAAACAATAATAATGGTAGTTTTGGCAACACCGCTGATATATTAGAATTCGAAATGAGTTGTGATAATTACAGAAAGAAATACTATTATTAACGCATGAATATATAGTTTCCAATCTAATTATGAAATTAAAGAAGAAGAAATTTGATCTTATTCATCAACAACTACATTCTATTTGATTTCTGGTTTTGTACAACGATTTGCTTTTAGTTACTTTAGATGGAGTGCGTCGGTTTATATTCGCTCAATTTGCGTGATTTGTTGAGGTAAAAAACTTTCTGATATCTTAAGGATATCAGCTATGATTCGAAATCTCATTTTGTGATAATACCATCGTGTACAAACCATGCTTAATATCGTTTAATATCACACATTTTTTTGGGCAGTTGAAAGAGTTGAGCTGAGCCCATAGCCCTAGAGACCTCAAGGCAAGACTGCAAAATTCAGCAAGGTAAATGATTCCATTCATGCCTGTAACCACTTTGATTATGTTACGTTAATAGTATTTATTTAAAGAGTTAAGTTAAAGCTACAAAATAAAATAAATTGAAAATAGTTAGGGATATTTAAATTAGAAGCAAAAATGAATATAAAGCAAATGAAGTAACGAATAAAATATTGACGAAATGTGAAAATTTAATCTAAGCTAAATAACCTAATATATAATAAATGATTTCTGATAAAGACCTTCTTGAGAACCAATTTACTGACTCCGTTTTGTTGGAAATAATGCTCTATTCATCATACACTTTTTTACATATAGATTTAAATACATACACAAAACCACTTCCTATGTCCTTGATCATCGAAACACAAGCCTTCTAAACTGCAAAAGCAGCTAAATATAATTATTGACTGTAAACTTTACCTTAGTTATACCAATTTACTAGTTGGAAAGTTCTCATTCTGTGACTGCAAAAGTTTCTACCTTGGATTTTATTTCCATCGCTGTCTGTCAGGCCCAGATCAAAGCAAGTCACTGGCAAGCGTGCTACCAGATGTAGTGCACTACAACTACTACTTTTTACCGCAATTTTAAGAAATTTGCGGCTGTGTGAAGCTTATGGCAACTATGTTTGTGAATTTTGGTTTCGAGGAATAAAAAACGTTTAGAATACTAGCATGACAACGCTCGACTTATGCATGTTGCAAACCCGGTTAAAACATACTTGGAAACATTAAAATCAGATTAAAATCGGAAGCAGCCCTTCTAATTACCATTTATTCTCAGATATGAGTAACCTGTTTGAGCAGCGCTTCATTTCTTATGAAGATACCAAATATCGGTCGACTTATGAATAGCCTCAAAAGATAGGTCTCAAAGATCCTACCTGAAAGATGGGGAAAAGTGATAGCTATTGATGGACAGTACTTTGAAGAAGATGCACGGTAACAATTTTTCACAATAAACCTTCAAATAAAAAAATGAGTTAAAATTAACTTACAGGCCAATAACTTATAACAGTAACAGGTAAACATAACAGTAACAGGTCAATTGAAATGTCACTGGCCTGACCCATAGATGGCGCTACTAGAATTAAATCCATATCTGACAGCTGTTGGATCATTAGTTTGTGAATTGTAGCATTTTGAGTGAAGCAACTTTTGTTATTGTGAAAAAAAATATATAAAAAGGAATTTCGCGCGTTGATAAAGTAATGCTTTTTGAAGGGAAAATATACAGTTGAAGCAAGAACTTGGCTTGATGCCGATTTTCCGGACATTGCTCCAGGAAAAGCAACTATCAATGATTGCTATGCTAAGTTTAGACGTGGTGAAATGAACACCGAAGACGATGAAAGCAGTGGACGCCCAAAAGAGGTTGTTACCGACGAGAACATTAAAAAAAAAGATTTTAAATGACCGTAAATTGAAATTCAATAAAATAGCAGAAACTCTAAAGATATCAATTGAACTACAGATACAACTGATGTACACCATATCATTCACAAATATTTGGGTATGAGAAAACTCTGTACAAAGTGAGTGCCGCGCGAGCTCACTTTTGACCAAAAATAACGACGAGTCGATGATTCGGAGCAGCGTTTGAAGATGATCAAGTGTAATAAACTCGAGTTTATATCGACAATCATCCGAGTGGACTGCACACGATGAACCCGCTCCCAAGCGTAGGAAAAGAAAACAGTCGGCTGGCAAGGTTATGGCGTCTGTATTGTGGGATGCGCATGGAATAATTTTCATAGCGTTATTGTACAGTTTGAAGGACGAAATCGCCGAAAAACGACCGCATTTGAAGAAAAAAAGTGCTGCTTCACCAAGACAATGCACCGTAAGAACGATGGCAATCGATGGCTTCGATTAGTGAAATCCATGAATTGGGCTTCGGATTGCTTCCTTATCCACCGTATTCTCCAGATCTGGCCCCCAGCGACTATTTCCTGTTCTCAGATCTCAAAAGAATGCTCGCTGGGAAGAAATTTTAGTAAATGAAGAGCTGATCGCCGAAACTGGCCTATTTTGAAGCAAAGGACAAATCGTACTACAAAAATGGTATCGAAAAGTTGGAGGGTCGCTATAATCAGTGTATCACCCTTCATTATTATGTTGAATAAAAAAAACTAATTTTGCAAAATAAAAGGTGTTTTACTATGGTAGACCGGGGACTTTTCAATTGACCTGTTAAATATACCTAACCTATTTCAAAATACGATTTTAATAATATATAATGATATATACAGTGTTATATGGAGCAGATTTTTCTCTTAATAGGTGAGTCTTAATTTATTGGCAATTATCTGATTATTTTTTTATTATGATTAATATCATTAAATCTTCAAAGAAAATAAAAAGTTAAAATAGGAAAGGGATTAGGGACTGATATGTCAGTATTTTTGCCGCCGTTTATATCCAGCAACACTTACGCTTATTTACTTCATTCTGTAATGGATGCCAGGTAAATCTCCTTAGAGAATCCAAGATTCCAGAAACTAAGTTAATTAAGAAGCTCCTCCGCCACCCCTCAGCCGTAATAACACTGTTTTAAAATGGACGAGGCAACGCTTAAAGTTATCTATAAATCTTTACCGGGTCCTCGCCATCTCGATACCAAAAACAATCGGTTTGCAACGGGTCCCGGCTTCCATCTAACAAACATCCAATTTGCTGATTGTTAGATCGTTTTCTTGCGGAGGGGGAGGAGGCGGCGCGGTCTGTATCCGACCGTGATGGAGGATTAGAAACGGCGCCGTGAAATTGCAATTTTGCATCAGTCGAATTGGAGAGCTTTTTAAAACGCTACTCCCAGAAAGAATGGGTAATTAAATGTCGTTTACGAAGATCCATTTAGATAATTTGGATCAGAGGAAGTGGCCATCCAGACGAACAAAGGATGTTTAACGGGTCGTTTTGGTTTGCTCCGGTTGGAATCTGAACTGGAAATATCACGACGATTCGCTTAATGAACGACCTATTATGGAGAAACATATTTCATTTATTTTAGTTCTGATACTTTACGTAAAATGTGACTTCAACAAGATATAATGTGTACTAAAGGGGAAATATTTGTATATAACATAAAATTTAAACAAAATGTATCCAAAATAGTCACGCCGATTAAAACACACGTCATTTTATCACATTAAAGCTTTTTATTTTACTTAACTTAACTTTTATTTAACTTAGAAATTGTTGAAGTATGTAGGAGGGTATATACATTAGAAAATACAAACGTTTTCAGGTATTGTGTATTCTTCTATGTGAATATTAATAGGCCGAGATTTATATATTGTGTACCGTGAAGTTGTTTAGGTAAGCTGATGATGAAAGCAGGGACTGGAACGCGATACCCTGCAAGGGTCTTTGAGGAGTTTTTAGTAGGGGTTTGCTTAACAAAGTCATTCAGTGCAAAAGCCGTTCAGTTTACTTTTTAAGCATTAACTGTACCACATGGGAAGCCGTAGAAATATTTCAAGCAACTGCCTCTATGGTGTACCACTACAACGACTAGAGCTTTTAGTACACACGCGGAGGTGGTGGGTTCGAGTCCCGGCGGGGGCAACGATTTTCTGATGTAGCTTGGTTAGAACTTGTATCAAATCACCTCTAATCATTCCTTATTTTCAATTATTGTTTCTTCATTCCTATTTTTTATCATACAGGCTGCACCTTTACTTGACCTACGCATATCTATGACTAAAATGAAAAAAAAAGTATTAAAAAAAAATTGAACCAAATTGCCGAGCTCCAACAATACAAAAACAATAATGTACTTGTCATATACGCAAAATTAAATTACGGACAAAACACATCTACTTTGTTGCTCGACTTCAAACTGATCAGTTGGTAGTCGTTAAAATAATATTGTAAATAGATAACATCTACTAGATGGTTTAAATAAGGTTTTGCTTATTTTTATTTAGTTATTATAACAATTATTATGTACATATTTTATTTTAACATTTTTTTTGTTAAAATTCTAAGTTTGGTTATTTTTTACATGTTAGTGTGTTATTTATATTTAAGTCTTGAACCTACTTTTTTAATAATGTTTTTCAATGTGTATAATTATTTCGATGACTCCTTTGTTATAGTTATGATTGATTGTGTGTTGGTGACAATAAGACAGGTACGAAGGTCTGATGTTGTTAATAAAATAATGTTTCAATTTGACGGCCTTCCTTAGGTTTCTGGTGGTAACTGTGATTTGTAGTACTGGTCGCGCACTTTCAAGATCTCAGAATGTTAGTCAGACGTTCGGTTATTCAAGTGCTGAGTGACTACTTGAAGTTTTATGACTGATAGTCATAATAGGTGGTCATCCGTTATGTTGAAAAAGCTACACAAGTCAATTATCCATAAATACCCCTGGTATCCATAAATCTATTTTCTTAATGCTCGACAACCTGCTTTTTAGCAAGCCATGTATTTTCTAACTATTAGTGTGGCCCGTTTATCTATACAGTTTGACTCTATCACGCATTTGATAGAAGTGTTTTGTTTTAATAAATAATTTTAAAAATAAAAACTAGTGAAGTTACAAAGTAAACTCCTGGAGATAGGTGAAATATTGTTGCGTTGCAATAAATATTTCACGCATCTATATGTTCTCATCATAACAAGATAATATTGAAGATTTTGAAATTTCATTTGAAATATTTATTTAAAAAGAATGTATTGCAATAAATTTATCTTAGATGAATTGAGTATTTTATTAGCATTAGTTTGATGCCAGTATCTGGGATTTTTAATTATATGTATTAGACAACAAATTTGACATATAGACCACCTGCTATAGATTACCAAGCCTAATATAGTAATCCTTTGTTAGCTTGTCTAGTAACTTCTATTATTTTTCTGTTAGAATCAGATCTCAGGCCGATCAATTTGAAGGTATTACTTAATTTTATACCCACTACCTAGTCCAAACCTGGGACCCGATGAATGCTAGCAGCTTAAACTATTAATAAAAAGCTCCAAGAAAATAAGTTTGATATAAAACGGAGTCTAATTTGAAAATAAAAAAAAATATATTTTTATGAGTATGGCATGTGTAACTTACGGGGCTATTGGATTACATGTATCACCCTTGAAAAAGAATGAAAGGCTAGGAGCTTGAGCTTGATTGAGTAATGTGTAATTTTGTCTATATTAGACAATAGTACTCTTAATGTTTTGAAAAATTATTAACAAATAACGGTTTTAAATTTTTTGAACAGGAATTTTATGTAATAGATGAATACTTTCTTTTCTTCCATTATGTTATCCTTTGAAATTAGTTCACTAAATAGTACTCAACTATCGCAGTGCTTCTTTCAATTATCAAAACACTGTTGAAACCTTTTTTTTGGGGGGTTCTCTCTTTAGGGGGTTCTTTGATGTCTCTTCACGGCGGTCTATATTTTTGTGAGTAGTAGAAAGTGAAATAAATAGAGTATGAGCAAGCTCATTATTAAATTGCTCATTAATTCGAAATCAACTAAATCATTAATAATCAGTAAATTTACTTTTACTTTTTGTCGGTTGTCGATGTACCAGGGCCACTTGTGAGCTCACTTTGCTGGCTTATATCATTCGAAAACTCTTGTTTAACTAGTAGCAGATTGTCCAAAAGGAATAGTTAATACTTCTAAAGCATTACTATATTTTTATGACAAATTTAATGAAAGCTCTCTAATGTATTATTAATTTTACAAAAGCACGAACAGTACTAAAATACATGTATTAAATTATGTAAAGATAGTCAAAAATTAAATTAATCATCGGCACAGCAGCTAAATTTATAAATTGTCGGTATTTTTTGATATTTCCTCGTGTATGGTGGAAGAAATATTTCGTGGCTCGTTGGTTAATTGACACTTAATCCGAGTTTCAATAAAATGTTGCTTTCGATATTTTTTCATATCCTAAATTTTGAATCTATCTATGTCATTAGCAATGTTTGCTCTTGTTTAACTAGTAGCAGATTAGCCAAAAGCAATAGTTAATATTTCTGAAGCATTACTACATTTTTATAACAAATTTAATGAAAGCTCTCCGATGTGTTATTAATTTTAGAAAAGCACATGTCCGCCCAGACAATAACAGTCACATGATAAAACCATGCCAAACGGATTAACAAGGCGCTAAAATTGTTATTTTCCTAGTATTTTTTGAACATTTCTCGTTCATGATATAAGAAATCTGTCATGCATAATATGATTTTCAGAAAAAATGTATCAAAAAAGTCAAGGTAAATTTTTATAAATTGCCTAAATCTAGTTTTAAATATTCCCTCGTTATGTAACATGATGTAAACAATTATATAAAAAGACCATCAAGGTAAAACCGGTTAATTCATTATAATTTAAATAATGAAACAGGCATACGAAAATGATAATAAATATGTGAACTGTCGGCTTGGTAGCGCAGTACGCCTTGGTAAAGGCGACAGGACGATGTAGCGATAATCGCGGGTTCGAATCCTGATGGGACAGGGTCGTAAATTTATTTTTGTAATTGTTTAATATTTGTGATTATCCTAGACAAAAATGCAAGATCTGACAAGGAAAAGAATCCCAGTCACGCCAGCAACCATAAAACAAATATATGAACTATATTAGTAAATGCAATTTTTAAATTTAGACGTTAAAATTCCAAATGACTATATAATATTAAAAATTCTTTGTTTATAGTCAGACATGGTCTAGTTTTGGCTAGCAGTGATTTTACACAGAAAACTTAAAAAAATAATTGGGTTGAATTGAATAGAGAATGGAGCGTGAGGCAGAGTAAGAGTAGGATCTCATTAAAATATTATTATGCCTATTTTTCATCTACCTTGAAATTAAATGTATTTTTAGTCGTGTACGACAATATATAATATGCAGAACTATCTCATCTCTATTGTCGCATATATAATCATTTAATATAGGAACGAAATATGTGTGATTCTTTTCCTGTAATTAGATAATTCGATCTTGAGATTTCGATATTTAATATAACTCAGGAATTTTGAAATTAATAAACATTAACAATATTATTAAAATGAATCTCTTTGACACTAGAAATAGAGAATGATCTAAAAAATAAATAAGGGGGACTAACACTGTCCTATGCCAGAATGGTTGCGGTCCATTTCCAAGAGTAGCGAGATTTGCTGAACATTGTTCGTCCTGCGACGCCAACAATAGCGTATTGGTTAAGAAGTAGACTCTCCCACTGATTATAATGATTATGATTAACTTATATGATTGCTCTCAAAAAATTTTAAAAATATTTTAGACACAACTCAAGAAGCTGTTATTGTATCTCCTGTAGTTAAGAAAGTGACTATATTTGATTTAAATACTGTAAAAATCTCTGCCAAAAGAAAATTATACTTATTTGCTCACTATATGATTTTCTAGTACAACTATATATACTGGACAAAAATGTATAGCTGACCATATATTCATTGTTATTAAAAGATAAAGACCTATAATCATCTTGTGTAATCTTTCACGTAATTATTCACTGTTACTTTTTTAATTTGTGAAATTTATTTATTTTTAATTTGTTATTTAATTTGTATTTGTATTGTATTTCTATTAAGAGCTTTATAGCGAACACGCTTTACGTTTTAGAAGAGGTGATATAAATATCAGGAAGAAAAAATATTAAAATTCTTGGAAGCTTAAAATGAAAGAAATGGTCATGGGAAAGTGCAAGTATAGTTAAATTATGGAAAAAGAGACAGCGTCCTTTTATTTCCCTTAATATTCGTGTAAATTGAATAATGTTGTGGATCGGTTGGAGTGCCTTGAATTTATTTAAAATTTGACTAAAATTATTTGACCGTTCTTATATGTTGTAGGTATTTCTTATTAAAATTCTAGTAGCGCCTACCCAGTTTTCTTACAATAGCCTCAAGATCTCAAAACCCTTCAGTTCCCATCAAAAACCATCGGCTGAATAACCATAAAGTTGCTATCTAAACTTTTTGATCCTGACGGGCCCGAGTCCCCGCACAATAGCACTGCTGACCTGAGAGGGTCTTCGTCGGTTCGCAAACCGTATTAACTTACAACCGTCCAGAGAGACTGACGGATTAACTTCGTGTGATGTGGGGTAAGTGCACCCACAGTCGTTTTGCACTTCGTCAAGTGGCCGTTGAAGTAATTTCGAACTAAAACACAACATCTTCGAAGGAAATAAAAAATATCGAAGTTTGTTGTTTTAATATTATAGTTAGAGTGAAAAAATAACTTAAAATTTGACTACGTATATTTCGGTATAGTATATTTCGTCATTTATATTAAAAATTTATGTTGTATGATAAAGTGGCCAATGTAGTGTTGACAGACAATGTATGGCATAATCCGTCTGTACATAACAATTGCTTTTCTAATTTAGATTTATGTAACTTTATACACATTATCAATGAGCGACCTTGCCGTGGATATGAAGGAGTAGCGTATTGCTAAACTCGAAAATTGTAAAAACATCTCTAAGTTGTGGAGAGTTTTAAGGTTAATGTAATAGGCTTACAGAACTGTTAATTCCTAAATATTCCCAAGTAAACAATAAAGGGTGAGCAGATCCGTTATTAAATGCTTCTAATAATGACAATTATTAGTAGTGAATAGATTCTGGGGTCATTCAAAATCAATAGTTTCAATTTTTTTTCGCGTGCTCCTCGCTTACTGATCTATTAACACTTATAAGATTTTGTTGTACACTTTACCCTTTTTATAATAAATTTTATAAATATACCTTGATCTAATATTTGTAAAGACCAAAATTTAACCTCTAATATCGTTGAAAATGTAGAGATAACAACAGAAAATCGTGCCAAACTGACCGGCACAACAGCTAAATTTATAAATTGTCGGTATGTTTTGATATTTCCTCATATATGGTGGAAGAAATATTTCGTGGCCCGATGGTTAATTGATACATAATACGAATTTCAATAAAATGTTGCTTTCGATATTTTTTCATATCCTAAATTTTGAATCTACCTATGTGTAATTTTTATTTATTTGTTCTTTTGAAACTGAAAAAATAACAAAGGTTTGATTAAGTAAAGGAGCTACCTTATTAACCCTGGTTACCTAACGATAAGTTAGGCAAAAGAAGAAGAATCTGTATGTGATATTGAATGCGATAGTTATATGAAGAAAAGTATTTTAAAAATTTAAATAAAAGTTGTATAAAGGCTAGAATTTTATCAAAATATTATGCAGAACTAGTGGGGTATTAAAAGATTTATTATTATTCTTATTGCAGTAATCTTTTGTTTTCTGCCTTGATATTTAAACCATTTTTATTTACCACTAGATGTCTACCATCGTTATTTGAATAAGACTAGCGAAATGTTTTTGGAAAATAAACTAGCAGTAAGTGATAGATGCGAAGTAATCCTTTTGCATGACAACACTCGGATACACGTTGCAACGGCTGTGGATAATACATTTTTGAAGCTCGAATAAGAAGCAGCCAGCATACTTACCAAACAGAGCCTTTTGATTACCACTTATTAATATTGATGCAGCGTAGTTTTGTAGGGTCGAAATACTGAAGAATTGTGAAAATGGATCGATATTTGAATCGGTGCTAAAGGACACACCGTGTGTCTTTTATTCTCTATAAATGGCTATTTAATGTAAAAAACTGCATACAAGCATCTTATGTATTACTTAACTCGTGGATTTTTTTACTGGACGTAACACATTTATTTTATATCTTCTCTATGGAGCTGAACTGAGACTAAGAAGAGAATATCCGCGTGTTCTCTTGAATATTTTAGTGCGTCTCAGTAACAATGAAACTCTTATTGTTTACTTATAAAAGGGTGTTTAAATGTTTAAAGTGCTGGCCTAATAGGATTATATAAACATACTTAGGAATT
The DNA here is from genome assembly GCF_030347505.1 of Rhynchophorus ferrugineus. Lineage (NCBI taxonomy): Eukaryota > Metazoa > Arthropoda > Insecta > Coleoptera > Curculionidae > Rhynchophorus > Rhynchophorus ferrugineus. The sequence goes on from NW_027472581.1 coordinate 33,287,517, forward strand.
TGACTATTACCAAATATATCAAATAAATACGTAACTATTGTGAGAAAAATGTGTCAACTTCAAATGGTATTTTTGGTCTTGACCGAAGTTTATTTGATAATAAGCCACAGAAAGAATGAGCTTTGAATAATATCGATCACCTCAAATATAATATCAAGGGAAAATGGCTCTACCTGCCTAATATTTTTAAAGATTTTTTTACTTGGGTTTTGTATCCCCGAACCTTCTTGGATTGCTTTCTGGATTCGGAAATGCCAACCGAACCGTCGGTCGAAGTGGGCACCAAGGTACCTGACGTTATGCAGTCATGGAATTATTGCGATGTCGATTTTAAGTTCTTCTTATAGTAAATGATGGCCTGGGTTTTCGGGGGGTTGATTTGCAACCTCCAGAATTTGAACTACTTGACCGCATGATTGAGCTGGTTCTGTAAATGTTCTTGAATGGTAACATCGAATCTAGAGTTCGTGAGAAAGCAGTATCACCGTAAAACGCGACGTCAATGTGATCTTTTCTCGGCAGATTTGAAATAAAGAGGTTAAATAAGGCTGGTGCCAGCGGGGAACCGTGAGGTACATCAGCGTCGAATTGTTTTGGAATAGAAATTGTTTTCCTTATCTTGACTGGAAATATTTTTTCGATAGATAAGATTTGATGAGAGCGGTTAGGTCTTCTGGGATTCCTAATGCCACGTACTTTGCGATCAAACCGTCGTGCCAGACCTTGTCGAAAGTTTTGATTAGGTCCAAGAGGACTGCCCCAGGCTTTCTCCGTTGGTCAAAAACGTGATCGATGTGCGTGGCCAGACGGGTAGCCCGATGGACGGATGAGTGGCGAAAACTGAATTGTCCTTCAGGAATTATGTTGTTATCCTTTGTGAAAGAGTTGACAGCGTAGAGTGTTGACCTCTTGTCAAGCCTCGAAAGGGCTGAAGGGCCTGTACTCAGATGATTTTGCTTCTTTCTTGGGAATATGTGTGCATGATTCCAAGACGCCGGGAAATATTGCAGCCTGATGATGGATTTAATGATATTTGCCAGTTCCGCCAGCTGTTTAAGTGGGATCTTTTTAATTGAGTAAACGATATTCCGTCGAAACCCGGAGATTTCTTTTTTGAAGTTTGCCGATCATAGTGTGTAGAGACTTTGTAGACACGAGATGGTTGAGAACCAGAGATATTTTAAGTTGTGATTACTAACTAAATGTAAAGATAATAATGAACCTACGCAATCGCTCGCGTCAAGATAAGTCCACAGCATGTTATGATTTTTAGTGGTTTGGTTTTCATTTAATTTGAAACTTTTATTGTTACTATGTACACATCCAGAGCATCTTTTCGTTGCTAAAATAATGAACGATTAACTGATTTTTTATATATAAGAACTATTTTATTATTATTTTACATCCATCAGATATTTTATGGTAATATTTGTAGAATGAAATATTCATTGAGTTAAAATAGTATAATTTGTAAATTGATTTAAAATGTAAATTAAGCAGCAAATGTGTATTTTTTATACTGTTGAGTTAATAATCAAAATCGATGACCTGGATTCTAAGTAACATTAACTTCGGTAACGTTCCTCTGAGTATTTCCCGAAAATAAATGATTCCGCGAGTAGAAACATCTTTATCCGAGAAAAATCCACACGAACTGCCATACGTCGCCCATTAAGTATCTCATCTAGCAAGATTTCGAACTCTCCGCAGGAATATTAAGGGCAAACGACGAAAGAATCCTTCCGCTACGACAACGAGCATATTAATAATATTCCCGCGGATTTTCCGAATAAAAATATCGACCGTGAGGAACTGTTTTTTTTTTTCTTGTTTTCTCGAATGGCGGTCTCCGCTACGTTAAGCAGCCGTCGGCGCGTCTTTCCGCTACAACGAGCGTCACTATTCATCATAAATCATCAATCAGAAAGTTGTCTAACCATTTGCGCAAGTTGGAAGACGTTCAAATCAAAGTATCGATCTCTGATATAAGCTGATATGTTAATTATGGATATCTGAATTCGAGCTACTAATGAAGATTGAGCTTTATATACTGTAAATGGCATTCGTGTATATGTATATTTATATATTAATGCATATATTGTTAGAAATTGAAAAAAAAATTGAAATATCGCCAAATTAACATACTTAGAAGGCTATGAATAATGGGGATATACAATCGCAACTAACTATTACAAGACAGACACTAATAAAATACAAGAAGAATATGAAATATATGATGTTTTGCTGAAGAGTGGCTTCGTTATCGTTAAAGAGTCATTATTATCAATTTCAAATTAATAATCATATTTGTCAGAAAATTGAGCAAATTGAAAATCAAACTAAAGCAACTATAGGGGATGAACAAAATAAGATAAATAGATAACAATATATATACACAATAACTATTTGTCAATAACATGTTGAATCGCTATTTGCTTTTAAAATATTTACAAGAGAACATTTTAGAACATTTCGGAATTTCGAAACAGTTATCATTCAGAGCTCACATATATACTACCAATACCTTATTTTAACGGTCACAGAATAAAGTGTATAATATACTTAAATATAACCTACAAATCTTGGCATGTAAACTGATTTATGATGCATTATAGTGGATGCCTCATTCTGCATAGTGTTCATATTAGTTTATCAATCTCCTATATTTTGGCATTAGAAAGATACTCTCAAGTTAGCCTAAAACAAAGAATATTACTTATCAATTTATAATAAGGGAGACTATGGGGCAATTGCAATAGGGCAAACGATTGAACTGAAAATAACTACATGTCAACGTAATGCTACAAAGTTCAACAGAAGTTGGCTTAATTTGGTTAGTCCACAATCTTTAATAAAAATTGTTACAATAAACAAAACAGTCTCATTAAATGTTGTACTGATCACATTAATAAAATGCATCATGCAGGCAATAGGATAGTTTTATCACATTAATATAGTAAGATATACGCTGTATTAGAGAACAAAGAGCCGCTCGGTTTGAGAATATTCGTCAAATGTGTCAAAATGCATAGATTAAGTAGATTTCTGATTGCAAGAACGTAATATCGTGTTTAATATGAATGAAGCTACTAATAGCGATTTTAAAATTGTAAACAATTCTGGCTAAAATGTGTATAAAATAAGTAAAATTTTATAAATGGCTCTTTAATGTAAAAAAACTGCATACAAGCATCTTATGTATTATTTAACTCGTGGATTTTTTTACTGGACGTAACACATTTATTTTATATCTTCCCTATGGAGCTGAACTGAGACTAAGAAGAGAATATCCGCGTGTTCTCTTGAATATTTTAGTGCGTCTCAGTAACAATGAAACTCTTATTGTTTACTTATAAAAGGGTGTTTAAATGTTTAAAGTGCTGGCCTAATAGGATTATATAAACATACTTAGGAATTTGACTATTACCAAATATATCAAATAAATACGTAACTATTGTGAGAAAAAGGTGTCAACTTCAAATGGTATTTTTGGTCTTGACCGAAGTTTATTTGCTAATAAGCCACACAAAGAATGAGCTTTGAATAATATCGATCACCTCAAATATAATATGAAGGGAAAATGGCTCTAGCTGCCTAATATTGTTAAAGATTTTTTTTTACTTAGGTTTTGTATCCCCGAACCTTCCTGGATTGCTTTCTGGATTCGGAAATGCCAACCGAACCGTCGGTCGAAGTGGGCACCAAAGTACGTGATGTTATGCAGTCATCGAATTGTTGCGGTGTCGATTTTAAGTTATTCTTATAGTAAATGATGGCCTGGGTTTTCGGGGGGTTGATTTGCAACCTCCAGAATTTGAACTACTTGACCGCATGATTGAGCTGGTTCTGTAAATGTTCTTGAATGGTAACATCGATTCTAGAGTTCGTGAGAAAGCAGTATCACCGTAAAACGCGACGTCAATGTGATCTTTTCTCGGCAGATTTGAAATAAAGAGGTTAAATAAGGCTGGTGCCAGCGGGGAACCGTGAGGTACGTCAGCGTCGAATTGTTTTGGAATAGAAATTGTTTTCCTTATCTTGACCTGGAAATATTTTTTCGATAGATAAGACTTGATGAGAGCGGTTAGGTCTTCTGGGATTCCTAATGCCACGTACTTTGCGATCAAACCGTCGTGCCAGACCTTGTCGAATGTTTTGATTAGGTCCAAGAGGACTGCCCCAGGCTTTCTCCGTTGGTCAAGAACGTGATCGATGTGCGTGGCCAGACGGGTAGCCCGATGGACGGATGAGTGGCGAAAACTGAATTGTCCTTCAGGAATTATGTTGTTATCCTTTGTGAAAGAGTTGACAGCGTAGAGTGTTAACCTCTTGTTAAGCCTCGACAGGGCTGAAGGGCCTGTACTCAGATGATTTTGCTTCTTTCTTGGGAATAATATATGTGCATGTTTCTAAGACGCCGGAAAATATTGCAGCCTGATGATGGATTTAATGATATTTGCCAGTTCCGCCAGCTGTTTAAGTGGGATCTTTTTAATTGAGTAAACGATATTCCGTCGAAACCCGGAGATTTCTTTTTTGAAGTTTGCCGATCGTAGTGTGTAGAGACTTTGTTGACACGAGATGGTTGATGGCCAGAGATGTAAACTAAATGTAAAGATAATAATGAACCTACGCAATCGCTCGCGTCAAGATAACTCCACAGCATTTTATGATTTTTAGTGGTTTGGTTTTCATTTAATTTGAAACTTTTATCGTTACTATGTTATACATCCAGAGCATCTTTTCGTTGCTAAAATAATGAACGATTAACTGATTTTTTATATATAAGAACTATTTTATTACTATTTTATATCCATCAGATATTTTATGGTAATATTTGTAGAATGAAATATTCATTGAATTAAAATAGTATAATTTGTAAATTGATTTAAAATGTAAATTAGACAGAAAATGTGTATTTTTTATACTGTTGAGTTAATAATCAAAATCGATGACCTGGATTCTAAGTAACATTAACTTCGGTAACGTTCCTCTGAGTATTTCCCGAAAATAAATGATTCCACGAGTAGAAACATCTTTATCCGAGAAAAATCCACACGAACTGCCATACGTCGCCCATTAAGTATCTCATCTAGCAAGATTTCGAACTCTCCGCAGGAATATTAAGGGCAAACGACGAAAGAATCCTTCCGCTACGACAACGAGCATATTAATAATATTCCCGCGGATTTTCCGAATAAAAATATCGACCATGAGGAACTGTTTTTTTTTCTTGTTTTCTCGAATGGCGGCCTCCGCTACGTTAAGCAGCCGTCGGCGCGTCTTTCCGCTACAACGAGCGTCACTATTCATCATAAATCATCAATCAGAAAGCTGTCTAACCATTTGCGCAAGTTGGAAGACGTTCAAATCAAAGTATCGATCTCTGATATAAGCTGATATGTTAATTATGGATATCTGAATTCGAGCTACTAATGAAGATTGAGCTTTATATACTATAAATGGCATTCGTGTATATGTATATTTATATATTAATGCATATATTGTTAGAAATTGAAAAAAAAATTGAGATATCGCCAAATTAACATACTTAGAAGGCTATGAATAATGGGGATATACAATCGCAACTAACTATTACAAGACAGACACTAATAAAATACAAGAAGAATATGAAATATATGATGTTTTGCTGAAGAGTGGCTTCGTTATCGTTAAAGAGTCATTATTATCAATTTCAAATTAATAATCATATTTGTCAGAAAATTGAGCAAATTGAAAATCAAACTAAAGCAACTATAGGGGATGAACAAAATAATATAAATAGATAACAATATATATACACAATAACTATTTGTCAATAACATGTTGAATCGCTATTTGCCTTTAAAATATTTACAAGAGAACATTTTAGAACATTTCGGAATTTCGAAACAATTATCATTCAGAGCTCACATATATACTACCAATACCTTATTTTAACGGTCACAGAATAAAGTGTATAATACACTTAAATATAACCTACAAATCTTGGCATGTAAACTGATTTATGATGCATTATAGTGGATGCCTCATTCTGCATAGTGTTCATATTAGTTTATCAATCTCCTATATTTTGGCATTAGAAAGATACTCTCAAGTTAGCCTAAAACAAAGAATATTACTTATCAATTTATAATAAGGGAGACTATGGGGCAATTGCAATAGGGCAAACGATTGAACTGAAAATAACTACATGTCAACGTAATGCTACAAAGTTCAACAGAAGTTGGCTTAATTTGGTTAGTCCACAATCTTTAATAAAAAATGTTACAATAATCAAAACTGTCTCATTAAATGTTGTACTGATCACATTAATAAAATGCATCATGCAGGCAATAGGATAGTTTTATCACATTAATATAGTAAGATATACGCTGTATTAGAGAACAAAGAGCCGCTCGGTTTGAGAATATTCGTCAAATGTGTCAAAATGCATAGATTAAGTAGATTTCTGATTGCAAGAACGTAATATCGTGTTGAATATGAATGAAGCTACTAATAGCGATTTTAAAATTGTAAACAATTCTGGCTAAAATGTGTATAAAATAAGTAAAATTTTGACAGCGACAAATTAATACCAGTTTAGCAATTTAACTCATATTAAGGAATATAAAACTAATGTAATATAATTATTTTAGGCTGTAATATTACCCCATCTTGCTATCTTCATTTCTTTCTTTCTGACTATATTGACTATATCTCTCCCTATGACTGACTATATATGAAGAAGAAATATTGGAAAATGTGTACTGGCTGTGATAATAAAACAATATATTAAGAAAGCATTGGGAATCACAGTTTGTTAATGACTGTCATAACCAGCAACGAATAGTAGTTTTATGTGAAGCAAACTTTATATAACTGGAAATATGTTCAAGCCGTATAAAATAATAATGAATGAAATAATAATGATAAACGATAAGTTAAATGGGAATATAAAATAAAAACTGGGTATAATTATTAAACGATTTCAAGAGTGAACTGTTTATAGACATAGACATGTGATGGAAAAGATCCAGAAGGGGGGAAATTGCTCTAGCCGAACTGAATGAAAATCAGATCTTGGACTATATGCAGATCAAAGCATATTGTGACAGGCTAAGAAAAGTGAATATATTTTGATAATATCAAACAAAAAAACATGGCTCAATACTCCTCAATACCATAAAGCCTGGCTATGCATACGGCGAGATCAGTAATATTGTCATTTCTCATTTTCAATATTTTTTCTCAAAAAATGCATTTATATTATTGAAGAAGAATGATCAGAATGGTAAGAATTTAAGCAGGGATCTGGTAAGAGATTTATAAAATCTTGAAAATAGTTAGGAGATGAACTTAACACTACTAGTTGGTTGGTGAGAAAGACAAGTGGAAGAAAAAGAGATAAACTATAAACCTTAATTTATTTTAGTAACACAAGTGATAAGCTACATCTTATTGAATATAAATGACGGCATGTGCCTGGAAATCTAAATTTGTTTGGTTCTATTTATTTATTTCAGTTTCAGTTATTATAAAGGTAAGTGTAATTTTGATGATTGTTTAGTAGTTGCTAGCTAAATACATTATGTCAATTAATCTATCTTGAAATTTTAGTTCAATAGGATGACGAATCAATGATATGTGTGTTGGTGATTGGTGATGGCACAAATAATTCGAGTACGTTTTTAATATGCATACATTTTTAGTATGCCTGTATACCTATAATAATATTTATAACTAAGTTTTAAGAAATACTAGTAATATAGTTATGAAAATCCAAATTTCAATAATGCAACTTTTTGACATCATTAGTCGTCTGAAAATTGAAATTCAGCTTCTGCTGAAAAATATGATACGTAAAAAATCAATGTAAAAAAACGCTTATTCTTGGTTGTACGCATTTTTTCCAATTGAGATTATTTATCTACACGCTTTAACCATATATATATTTAAAAAAAATACTAAGGTAGTTTCACCATCACTGTTTTGAGAGTTCCTTAATAGGCAGATATATTTATAGTCTACTCAAAATAGCAATGAACTGGCGTCATTACGATGTCAAATATTTTGACTATCTCTATTTGTAAATTCGTTTTAAAATCAGACAATATTTGCATTCTCATTTTATTCTGGTTAAATGGAGATGCAATGCTGTCTGATACGTTCGAATATGTAACTGAATCAGCCTTTGAAATTCGCTTGGTTGTCAAACATTTGTCATAAATGTTTGTGATAATAATTACAGGTTATAAACCGACAGACTTTGTTGTGATTCTTTGCTTATTTTGATACACTTCAAATCGCTGATTACACGACTCCACGAAAAAATTTTCGGCCTTTGTCCTAAAGTTTATTTTATGATTTTCCACTTAGTTGGCACTACAGTGATAAACAACGATCAGGTTTTGTACAAATCTAGAATATCTTAAAATGTCTTTTTATTATATATGTGGGCAACTTATTAAAGTTCGAGACGTAAAATATGAATTAAATACATCTCACGTTCTCTGTGAAGTTTACGAAGCATATTTTAACAGTCCTGTTGCTCCACATGTTGCTTGTAATAATTGTAAAATATGTTTGGAAGGTAATCAGCAAATTAAATTATTTATAAAATTTGAGCCAATTGTTGAAGCAGAGAAAGTGTTAATGCCGGCTGTGCATATTAAGTTAGGGTTGATGAAACAGTTTGTTAAAAAACTGGATCAAATCTCAAAAGTATTTGTATACTTGAGGAATTTTTTCCCTAAATTATCAGAAGGTTAAGGCTGGGGTTTTTGTTGGTCTGCAAATCAGACAGATTTTCGCCGATGAAAAATTTCCAAAACTGTTGAATCATACTCAGAAAGCGAGTTGGAACAGTTACAAAGCAGTCGTTTCTAGATTTTTAAGAAATAACAAAACGGAAAACTACAAAATGCTGGTTGAATATATGCTAAAAAATGTTAAGGTCATGGGCTGCAAGATGTCATTAAAAGTTCATAAGTTGCATACTCATTTAGATAAATTCAAAAACAACATGGGAGCGTTTTCACCAGGACATTAGCTTCGAACAATGTTATCAAGGCCAATACAATGAAAACATGATGGGAGATAGATGATGAAGATGAAGTAAAAGAGTGCACTTTTAAATTATTTTCTACTTTTTTGTAAGTTGTTTTGATAGTAAAACTAAACATTTAAATGTTCATTTTCAATTAAAAATTAACACCACAGATTTTGAAAAATATCGTTCAAGCGATTTCCTAAATAAAAAAGCAAACTTTTTCATGCCATATATTTTTTTTGTCTAATTACGGCCTAAAGAATTTAATGCTTTAAAGTAAAAGTAAAATTTTGTGTTGACCCGTGTTATTATTACATTAATCGAAAATGTCGGGATCCATTAGATAGTCAGAAACAGTTGTCAAACAATTTGTCATAAGAAAAATATTCCCAATAAACTTCGAACAGGAACGAGATAATGTATGCATTACATGTTCTATAATGCTTGATAAAAATATTTTGTTATGAGTAAAAGCAAAATGGACTAAAACTCAAAGGAGATGCGGAAATATTGCGACGTTTTGACGTCATAAATTTACATTATTTAACTAACCATATATTACAAACACTTTCAAGGTTCGTTGAATCAACGTAATCAAAAACCATCCTCGGTTATATTAAACAAAATGAAACCGAAATAAACATAAATTCCTTTTAATACTCCTAGCAATGAAGAAGAGAACACGAAGCTATATTTTTCATTTGTACAAACCCACCAGTAACAAGATAAAGAACCAGTTACAAGTTAATTTATATAGCGATATGGAGATTTCGAGCTATTCCGGGAACGGCAGACGCTTAACAAGACGCCATTTTGTCCCGAACAACGGTTACGTAAGCGAAGAAAGGGAAAAAACGAGAAATATCATTTCTCTTTTGTTTAAATACTTTTATCTCCGTGGAGAAGACACCTGGAAAACATTGGGACGCTTTAATTTTCCGCTTTTCCCTTTTCACCAGTCGCGTTAGTACGGGTACTTCTTTTACTTCGTTATTGCAAATTACCGCTCCCAACGATCAAAGATAATTAGTTAACTTTATTTAGTTTCCATATTGTTTCGGATGGGCTTTGTTCGTTGTTTGATTCAGAGGGAAAGTTGCTGGAATGCCGAAAGTTGGAAACCATCAGGGTCAGTTTCTCGGATGGTATTTCAACGGTTTAGATTTTTAACTTTCGATTCAGATATTGTTTTTTTTTGCAGACCTATTGTCTGATAACATTTAATTATAAACATAAACAAAATATGGTGTAGTTCTGTTCAAAACGTTTGACGTGGTGTATCAAAATTATTTGATATAGTCTAATAAATAAATTTCTCTCTCTTTGTTAACTATAGAGTAGTCTTATGTCTTCATATGTTTTTTGATTTATCTAAGCTATTTTTCTTGGGATTGTGTTATAGCTGACTGGACAAGTTAGTTCACATAATCAATAGATCGAATCGATATGATTCTGTGGGTTTTTAGGAAACCCTGGATATAAATATATTCTTTGACTTGTTTGAAACATTTCTTTATGGGCTGTAATTCGTATGACGATTTGGTGAAAATAATCTGTAGACCTAATCAATATCTCTTCGCATGATGCAGTTTTACCTAAAATTACTAGTTGTTAAATTTGAGATAAGATATGATTCGATGGTATCGAGAAAATTCTCGGAAAAAATGTGTAATATGCTTGTTAATTACCTTAAATATGCATAAAACAGGTTTTAGTTTTAGGGATATTATCGCCTTTCCTTACAAATCAGACACTTTTCCAGAGCTATGGAGATTTGTTGATATGATATATTTATACAATTTCTCAGTTTTTTTTAAATATATTTTAAAGTCTTCTTTTTACCAATGAGGTCTTTTCTCGACTGGACCTACTTTTAATGTGGGCTCCGAACCACGGTCCTCGGCATTAAGTCATCCGGTCTTACCTAGCCTGGTTATTGGCGTGACTGGGATCATTTTTCTTGTAGCATTTTACACTCTTGCCTAGGACAATCACAAATATTAAACAATCACAAACATACATTTACGACCATGCCCCAGAAGGAGTCGAATCCGCGACTGTCGCAACAGTAGGAGGACCTTTCTGTCGCCTTTACAACTGTGCTGATCAAGCTGGCTTCTCAATTATTGGTAGGATATTTCCCTCCTACGCGAGTGAACCAAAATGCATACCACTGCGCGATATGACAAAACGATATGATAAACATGTAGAGTGCAAACATCAACTGCTTTTGCATAAATCAATGCGTGGTTTCTTGGTATTTATTTCCTAATTAGATTAAGATTTCCGCATTATTAGATTTATCACAATATTATATCACTATAAAGAGATATCAATTCCGATTACAAATGCCTCCGGCTATTATTCTATCTCAAAATTTTTTACTATAAATTAGGACTTAATGGAACAGCTGATTGGATGAGTGACATTACTTTTGGACGTATATTGTTTAATTAATTAAAGGGTAACGCTAAAATTTTGTGAACCGTTTACATTTCAATAGTAATTTAACTATATAACTTTATATAGTTAAATATATATATATATATATATATATATATATATATATATATATATATATATATTGTGTGTGTATGTTAATTTGCAAATAGGCTTTAGTGCGTAGTCTTGGTATATCATCGCTTTTGAACTTTTTTTATGTTAGTGAGAAGTTCGTGAAACCAAAAATACTTCACCAATTCCGCCGGGTGTCACTTTTATGTGCTGATTTAGAAGTGGCACCTTATTTTGTATGAATAAATTGAAACATTTTTGTTTTGTGGCTTTTCTCGTCCACTTTGCACTTAGAAGCTAATTGACAAAAACTCAACCTGTCAATTACTTTTTAACTGTCCTCTATAATACTGTCTTCATGTTATGAGATATGAATGTAAAAAACTTGTTATGAGTTTTTAATTTTTTTGTAGCTATCTGGTCCTGACAATAACGAACACAACAAAAAAACAATTATACAATTTGGTTTAGCGATTTATTTATATAGATTAGATTGTACTGATTAGATTATGTGTACGAATAAACTCTGTATATATGTTATTATATTATAAAATACTATAATTTTATTGAATATAACATTTAATATAAGTATCAGAAAATACTACCGACCTCTAGCATAAAATATCATTTTTCTTTTTATATTTTACATTTTCTTATATAGTGAAACGTTGCGATCGGGGGAGAAGTAAACAATATTCTTCTTGAATCATGTTAAATCACGTTTCCATTGAAAACCTTCAGGAGATAAAGGGACCGAGCGAGGAGAAGTCACATAATTTTGATACCACCCCAAATTATTTGAATGGAAACAAACGATTATTTCGCTGGCGTAAATTATTAAGCAACAGCCCAAAATCCTATTTAGCCCCGGTTGGCTCTTAATTCCTTTTCACTGTAAATCATGCCCAACATAAAATAAGAACCTTTGCTACCCTTACCATCTCCATTTTCTCGTCACATTTTTCCCGTACTTTCTTCGTTCGTTACCCGCCGAAAATCATTTGTTATGGCTGTGATTGAAATGACATAATTTATTTAGATCGTTGATAATATAATTTTAGTTATTTTAGAAAATATAGAAATGATAAAGAATTATTTTCGTTATTAGAGCAAGTTACTTGTTTAAAGAACTATGTTATATTATTGGCTGAGGATAAATTAAATGAAATGGCAGGAACATTTTGATGAATCCACCTTATAGATCTTGCTCAATCCGATCACCAATTATTATGATTTATGCAAGATCCTTTTAATGCTATAATGCCGGGTTCAGAAGAAGCTTATAAATCTCATTCCCTTTAGTTGAAATCTCTTCATTGATGGAATTGTGGTTTTATTAAAAAGTGCGCTCTTTCGCTACCGATCGAAATGGCGCATATTTGATGATTGGTGTTTGACGTGTATATGAAAATATTTGGATTAGAAAAACCTGAAACAATCGACTTTATTTTTTCACAAACAATTTTATCACGATTGACAAATTAATTAAGTCATGGTGTAGTGATTAGCAAAACAGATTTATATTTACTGGCTCTTAATTTCACCAGCTTTTAGTTAATTTTAATTACAATATGTCTTTCTGAACCTACCAAACAAACAGCAGAAGTTTGCAAACAACAATGGTTATCTATATTCATTGTTTTTCACATTCACATTTATTTACTTACAGTATAAGAACTTAAGAGATTTTTTTGTTTTAACATGGACCTTGATCAAACAGTTTGCCCATGGATATTATTTATATTATACAATATATTAGTCTTCCAACTCAGATTTTACTAGTTTGATGGAAAAATAAATAATTATCGCTCCATATTCAGGCTTTATATTGTACTATACTTGAATTCCTGCAGTTCTAGCGCCTTTTTTAAAATATGTACTGTGTGTTGGGTTGAAAGCTTGGCGTGAAATTATTTACCTTAATATTAAAAAGCATACAGCGCTAACTGGTAAATTCACTGAGAAATTACTAAATAAATTATAAATTATGCTAAGTGTCTTCTTTAATTAAATAGTACATCATATATAAGGCGTATAAATAAATGCTGAGTTTTATTTGGTACTATATATATAATTCACTATATATATAAGTATGGTCCACTGTTAGCTACGACTTCCCTATCTTCCAAACAATGTATAGAATTAATTTGGTGGGATCAACTTAAGTTTTTCTAAAAATTTAAATACTACCAAGCTCGTCTAGGCCAATACCTATTAAATACAATAGGTTGGATAGGGATTTGCATTTGATAATGTTCGTATAAACTTTCAAGGAGGATGGTTTTTGGATGATGTGACAGAATGTTCCCCTATTACAAAATCACTTTATGCATTTTTACTTTAAAAACGAGACTTTGAATTCATACTTGACAATGCTTGTCCCAAATTTATCAATTTATACTATACCCCTAGATGATTTTTCTAAGAGTGCCTATTGTTACAATACAATTTCGATCTTTCACTATACTTTTTGTTATACTTACCACACTAGCGCTTGAAATAACTCCTAAAAACTTATGTCACTTAAGCTGGCATTATCATGAGCTTTAATTTTTAATTGTAAAAATTAATTGGAAAATATGTTATTAGTTTAAAGTATCAATCAAACAAATTAAATTTACTCTGTGAAATGACTTAAATTAACTTATTAGTGAAGGTTGTGGTGGGAATCTACATCTGTTAAACTATGCTTGAATTCGATTCCAAATATTACAACTGTTGCAGCTTCCTAGTGATAGAAAGCTGACTAGAATCTTCTTGTGTCTGAGTATTTTACTGCAACGAGTTTTTGTTGAATACTATGTTGTTGGAAAAAAGACTCTATCTATTTGACCAAACTGGCGGTTTCCAGCATGATTGGTATAACTACTGCAGACAGGTTGTTTCACCAAGAACTGGCTACCAATTAGCCGGTTATATCATTATTATTCGTATTAGTCCTTACTTATGTTTCTATGGATGGTTCAACAAGATGAACTAAAACATCTCAGAGTCTTTAGCTCGCCGAATACTGTCAAGGGACGAAATGCACCTCCAATTGTATTTATCCTAGCTCGATAGACAATATGGGCTTGCACATTGTAAAAGTTTGTGGTGCATAAGGCACAGTAACAGTTGAGAATTTGCACCTTTGTGAATAGGTATATAAATGGGTTTAAATCGCATTATCTAACAAATGGGATACATTTCAATAATTCAGTATATATACTTTCATATATATTTTATGGATATAAATTAAATGGATATATTTTATATACAATATGGATATATATTGCTACGAATTGAACTATGAATACCTTATTAAACATGAAATGCTGTTGTATCGCTACATGTAGATTTCTTCATATTAAAGTATTGGCGAAACTCAAGTAGAAGAAATGAAAAAAATGTATGACGCTGGTTTATATAGCTAATAGTATTTAAATTATGTACACCTACGTACACCTTATATTTTCTTATTTAGATAAATTTAATAGCTCAGATATTGAATTTTTTACATTGCGCCTGGTTTAGCTCGAACTAATTTGATTTATATTTGGCGCAGAAACTTTCCACGACCGTATAACAATGGCCCCCGAAATAATATAGTGTTTCATTGGGATTACACGGCTTTCGGAGTACCTTCGGTTCGGATTTGTTCGTGGCTTATGACACCAAAATCTCATATTGTACAACAAATTACCGCCAAACAGCGACCTCTAAATAAACTGCTAATAAACTTTAGGGTCTATTTCCATTAAACCTTTACAAATACTATAACTAGTCCTCGGTACCTTGGCGCCTCTCCGCCACCAGGTCCTGCTACGGCAACAGCGGTAATCTGCGTCGAATAGACGATCTAATCCACGAACTCACTTTTCTAATCCAGCCCCAAATTAGCCCCATTTAAAACCCTTCAAGGGACCTGCCATGTTCGCATTAAAAAGGTCCATAATACACCCTTGTTACGGCCGATATGACAAGGAAAATCAATTAATCTTCAGACAGATATTCGTAACACGTAAAAAAATTAATACTTCATTAACGTCCGCATTGTCAGAGTTGGTACGTTGCTCTCCTTGAAGAAAATTTAAATAGCTTATTCCTAACTTTTGGTTTTTAGTTGTGCATAATTTAGGAATTATTTTCATAAAAATATCATTAGCAAGCTTTCTTCTTTTCTGTCTCAAAATGACCAATAAATCAAGTCGACTAAGGTTGAATATCATTAGATGAATTTTATCGAGCTTTTATTGAATTTGAGAGTTTCGATCGATTGCATCGTCAAAAAGACCACGGGAAATATATGTTGGCGTTAAATCGCACTCTCTGAACTCGAAACACCCGCATTAATATAGTTTAATTTAAATAAAATGATTTTATTTAATTTTTTTATCTCATCTTGTTTATCTCCATTTTGTTACACTCGTCATTGGCGAACTGAAAATATACGCCTAATGACCAAAATCCATCTTTAACAGTAACTTTTGGTTGAGTTATTGTCACTTGGAAAATTTCGACTGGATTGATGTTATTACTAACAAGGTAATTTACCTCCTCGCTAAATATTATCTTCTGGTTAACAAAGTGGTCTTAACGATCACTCAGTTTATTATTTGGACCTGCTTCTCAATTGTGCTACTTGATATAGCATAGCATGAGGGATTGACTGAATTTGATCGATGAACAATAAGAGCAGACACCGCTAAAATAGCATGGCTGCCAAGGACTAATAACAGTCGCTTCACCATTATTGAAAAATCATCTAACAATTACATACTTCTTCTACTTGAGTTTGGATCAGAGTAAAATGTCATTGAAGAAACTTAGCTCTAGATCATATATTTTAAAAATCTATATGGAAAGTCATAAATAGAAAGCCCTACTCCACAAGAAAT
Source organism: Rhynchophorus ferrugineus (assembly GCF_030347505.1). NCBI lineage: Eukaryota > Metazoa > Arthropoda > Insecta > Coleoptera > Curculionidae > Rhynchophorus > Rhynchophorus ferrugineus. The sequence continues at coordinate 33,303,939 of NW_027472581.1, forward strand.
TACTTCCTACATTTTTTTTGTATATATATTTTAGGGTCTCCTTTTACCAACTGTGGGTGTGGGTTTTTCTAGGCTGGGCCTAAATTTTAACGAAGGCTCCGAACCACGGTCCTCAGTCTACCAACTTTAGAAATCATACCAGAAGACATCCAGTCTTACCCAAGCCCGAATACTGGCGTGCCTGGGATCATTTTCCTTGTCGTATTTTACACTCTTGCCTAGAACTATCACAAATTTCAAACAATCACAAACATAAATTTACGACCGTGCCCCAGGATTCGAACCCGCGGCTGTCGCAACAGTAGGAGGACCGTCCCATCGCCTTTACCACTGCGCCACCAAGCCGTTTATATTTAATATTTGTTTCGGTTGATGACTCAAGTCACGTAAGATATTGTGCTAATAGATTGTATTGTTGTGATTCTTACATCACCTCTTGTTCAAAAATATCAATGCAATGGAAAAATTCGCAAATAACGATGATCAATACTTTGAATACACTAATATTGTACTACAGAATATTGTACCCAATATCTCTAAGAAAAACTAGAAAATTAGAAAAACCCTCAAAAATTATTTCTATAATCTAAATCTTAGTCCTTTTTATCAAACCGTTAATATATATTAAGATCCTAATTTTATCTTTTTTTGCTTTAAAATAGCATTTGTTGAAAAGAATTGGTATAGTAATATATTAATCAAAATATTACCTGTCATTTTCTACAGCTTTTTCCATCTTGGGAGGAATCCATTTATCCATCTATTTTCGCGCATCTTCATGTGTTGAAAACTATATTAATAATACTATTTATTATATTATATACTACTGCAGTGGAAGCAGCCAGGAAGATGCAAATGTCAGTATATAACTAATAAGATGAACCCAACGATATAGGTAGGTGTTAATGCACAATGTGCAGCCAAACTTAATTGGCGGCAATTAGGAACTGGATTTAGTTAGGATACCTCGATAATAACGTAATTCGTATTTCTTGATGAAACACGTTAAGTTTGTGCCTTACTAGGTGAATATTATAGATAGACTCTTGAAGATTAAAAGTAAATAATCAATAGCTCTAGATTATGGGCTATGTTTGTTAAATTTGATTTTAATTACATACGTTTTAAAAATAGACTATTGTTATAAATAATTGGACCAATTCATTGCCTTCAAGTTTTTCTGGCCCCCCAGGACATTTTTTCCCATTAACATAGAAATTTTCGGTTTAGTCATTGATATCGAAAAGGGTAATTGAAATGTGAGGGGGTATCACCATAAGTTTATAGAACTATTTAATAGTCTTCGGCAACAGATTCAAAAGTAATTTCGAAAATAAAACTTGGCGCATTCCCTAATTAGCGTGTGTATACACTGAATCAAAAGTATGAAATGTAAATAATGGCTCAATAATATTAAATGGAAAATCGTTATTTTGTATGGAGAAATGTCAAAAGCGCGCTTCGCATTGTTGAAATATATGGCGTTGATCCAAATACTTGCAAAGATTGTATAGTTTGTTTTAGTCGTTATTATTGGCTAAAAATTAGTTGAAAGATCCTGAAAAAAACTATATTACCCGAACAATATTTCTTATTATAGTGCATTGAAATTAATTTACATTCCTATACTATGTTATATAATATAAGCTTACGTTAATTTTATAGCTTATGCTCATTACTACCTATTAATTCTCGGTTATAGCCCTTGAGGTATTTGAAAAGATTAGTATATAAACGCATAACAAAAGTTGTTCTATGATCCTTCTAAAGTAGAAATAAATATAATGAATTTACACTTGGTTGTGTATTTTAAACATAATTATTATCATAAGTCCCAGCAACATATACATTCTAACAGTTCCGAAGTCGAATTGATATGTACTGAAACACCACACGCCATTAGTAATATCCTTTTTATTTAATTTAATAATAAAATTGATAGTGTCATCTAGTAGCATCAGGTAAGTAGTTCAACAGTAAATGGACATGTGAAACAATTCAAATATGAAGAATTTTAAGCTCAATTCCAACGAAATAATAATTAACAGTCATGCAAGTCAACACTCCAAATTTGTTGAAATTGATGTCTTTAATCCTCGCATTGAAATATATATTATATATAGGATTATGATATGCACTTTAACTCAGACTCAGATAATCTTTCAATACGTATGATATTCTATATATACGTTTTAAATGCAGACAGACCGGTAGAATATTTTATTACAATTCAATATTGAAATCATACTAACAAAATAACAAACAGTACATAGAGGATTAACAATGGAGAAATCTGTTTCTATCAAAATATCCACTATAATTATTATTGACAACGTTAGAAGTTGCGAGTATTTGATTTTTCATTCATCTTCAAGCGATTTGATTGCATATCATTTAAGACCATGATATTATCCTATTGCTAATTCTAGGATAAATAACAGTGATGAGAATAACAGTGATGATTTTATAAATAAATAACAGTGATGAGATTAAAGAGAATATTTGACTCAGAAAAGAGCAAAAGATGCTGCGAGCGGACCAAATAGAACGGCGTTGTTGCCAGATTGACTATTAAATAATAAGAAATATGTTCGAAAAATTAATAGCAACGAAGAAGAATACACCATACATGAAGGTAAACGGTGAAAGTTAACTACAGAACTCGAGAGGAAAGTGTGCAATAACTATTGGATGTCCAAATTTCAGAAAAATTAAGGAAAAAAAAGTTGCCATTGTTGAGTTTTTTAAAGAGGACATCGACATTATCTGAAGGAGTAATTGTAAAGGAATTAAAAATGATACACACCCTTTCATTAAACATAAATTGGACGCAAAATTACTATTAAAATTTACCGATTTAATAGGATATGAAAATTGATTGGAAAGTAAAAATAAACTGGCCACATTAAGGGGGCATAATGACATTATACATTAATGAGAAATGTCTAGAGAAGAGAGATAAATTCAAGGAAAACAGCGAGGGAACAGACGAAGAAGTACAAACGAGTACATTCAAGACATCAGATCTTAATAATAAATGGGCATTAATAATAATGACTATTATAAAAGTTAATTCAGCACTACTACACCAGCATATGTTATATGTTTAAAAAAATAAACACATAATAAATCACCATATAAAGGAAATACAGAAAATGTTTAATGTTTATAAATAATGAACATAGTGTTTATAGACAGTGATGATTATAATAATAAATAACAGTGATGAGATTAAAGAGAATATTTGACTCAGAAAAGAGCAAAAGATGCTGCGAGCGGACCAAATAGAACGGCGTTGTTGCCAGATTGACTCATAAATAATAGAAATATGTTCGAAAAATGAATAGCAACGAAGAAGAATACACCATACATGAAGATAAAAGGTGAAAGTTAACTACAGAACTCGAGAGGAAAGTGTGCAAAATCTATTGGATGTCCAAATGTCAGAAAAATTTTGGAAAAAAAGTTGCCATTGTTGAGTTTTTTAAAGAGGACACCGACATTATCTGAAGAAGTAATTGTGAGGGAATTAAAAATGATACACACCCTTTCATTAAACATAAATTGGAGGCAAAATTACTGTTAAAATTTACCGGTTTAGTAGGATTTGAAAATTGATTGGAAAGTAAAAATTAACTGGCCACATTAAGAGGCGGAATATACATTAATGAGAAATGTCTGGAGAAGAGAGATAAATTCAAGGAAAACAGCGAGGGAGCAGACGAAGAAGTACCAAAGAGTACATACAAGACATCAGATCTTAATAATAAATGGGCATTAATAATAATGACTATTATAAAAGTTAATTCAACACTACTACACCAGCATATATTATATGTTTAAAAAAATAAACACATAATAAACCACAATATAAAGGATATACAGAAAATGTTTAATGTTTATAAATATACATAAATTTATTTGTGTACTACAATTCTAGAAAAAAAATTAATATAGTACGAAACTAATATCGAAACAATTTTGGAACATATTCAGTGCAACTAAAGATGATATAATTGACTGATATATACTCCATTATTCATAACTAACTGAAATATATTTCCTCAGCTACATTCCATCTATTTGCTCAAACGTATCGGGCCATTTGCCAGCATCAAATCAGATTAGCTCTATCGGCTTAGATCTTCACCAGACTGCACAATATGGCTCGCTTCACAACTACACTGAAACCACACAATAAACCTCAACAGGGCACGCCCCTCGCAATAAGGCAATTGTTAGCTCGTAACAGGAAGCTCTTCGTCTACTGGAGGATTCCGATCGAATTTGTCTGTTCGATTAACCGTCTGATATGATCTATCGAATATACAATTCCAAACCAATAATAGACAGATCATAACATTATTTGAAGGTATTTACTGTTTTTAATAAACTCTACTGAACAAAATTATTGCAGGTTTATTATAACGAGTGTATTTTATGTTTAGCTTTAACACCTGTGTTATTTTCAGCTCATTATGTTTCAGTATTCCGCGAATAAAATACCATATTCGTCTACAGTTGGAAAAAAAATTACGCCTAGACCGCGAAGACAATAATCAAAATTTTATGATTAGAAGAATTTGCAAGAAAAGATTCAATCTGTAGGTACAAGGTGTACTAATAAAGTGTACTATACTAATTGGGACAATATGCTGTATAATGGTGTGGGTGTAGTTCTTCTGAATACCTGAATGAATGCTATAATATATACACAATATTTATTTATTAATAAGGATTTGAGTCACTATTTGTTTTTGAAACAGTTTCAATTCTTGAGGAAATAATGTCTGAACAGTTTCGAACTGAAAAAAAATTTGACAAATGCTTCAGTGATGTTGGAAATACTCCTGACTTTTTGCTCTAAAAGGGAAGATGTTTGATGATATTGTGATGGCTCTTAGACTTTATCGGTGTATGGGCACATTATCATTTTGGAATATATCAGTATTTTACAGCAATATACTAGATGAACACCACATAACCAAGATGGCGCGCAATTAAAATTGTAGTGGGACTTTTACCGCACCCTATATTCAACATGGCCTTTATATTATTTTATCTACAACTGCATTTGTATTTATATCTGAAATTATGATGTTTAATAGTGATGCTTGTTTTGCTTTATTATAGTGATATTGCCAATATTTCTGCTGATTTTCCCCTTTCTCAAGTTTGATGGAATGTATTAGCTTGAGTTAAAATTGTTACTTATCCCGTGCAAGAACACATTTCGTTATTGCTGTGAAAATAACAACTGACGTAAAAGGATGTCGGGTTATAAAGCGATACGAGGACATAGGGGCTTAGGCAATAGTGAAATCAAAGATCCGCACATGGGCATAAACTCTATAGGACGCAAAATGAGATTTATTTCAATTTATTTATTCGCTATTTAATTCAAATACTGAAATATGGTACATTTTCGGTTTTATCTAGAGATTCTACAGCAGTAAGCGATGAAGTATATATTTTAATATCAACTTTTAATATAAATATTTTTGATTTTATTTTTAATAAACAAATTTTTATAAAACAAAATACATTTTATCAGTTTCAATACCAAATTATAGATACTAAAAAGTTTGTTATTTCAAGAATAAGTAGTATATTTTACAACGGAGGATTTAGTGATAAAAAAATAAAATAAATTTAGCAATAATTTTTCTCGAAAAACTCTGCTGAAAATGTAATGAAAAGAAAAAAATCAATAAATGTTATTAACGTGCATGCGTTAAAAATGATATAGTTGAGGAAGGCTAACTGGGTAAACTGAAGAGGCTTGAAGAAGCCCAAATCGAACAAAATGTATATTTTAGAAAAGAAAATGATACGCCAAAGTACTGGAGTTAATAAGCAAGACTCTGCTCGATTTAGTGGTTTCATTGCGTTTGTCCCTGATGATCCCTGATGTCCTTCGATTTAATTGGATTATTGGCACAATTGGGGATCTTCAATTGGCTTATAATCGGGTTAAACTTTGTCCGTCTCTTGACGTCTACACACTTATCATCTAGAGCACGTGCAGGTTTATTACCAAATACTTGTCTTTCATTTTGTCTTGATAAGGTTTTGACTCTCACATACTACACTATTTTAAATATTATCTAAATAGACCCCTAAATAGTTTTATTATATATATATATATATATATATATATATATATATATATATATATATATATATATATATATATATATATATATATATATATAGTTAGAGATATGTTAGTAAAATTCTCAATTACATTTATAAATTTCTAATAATTATTTCTCAATATACCTCCTTTATAATATATGCATATTTGTAGCTTAGCCACTGGCTTATTTGGAATATAGACATTTATATATAGAAATGGAAAACCTTCATAAATAGCCATTGGTTAGAAAAGAAGGTGTTTGGCGAATACAGCATGCTTTCATAGTAGGAGTGACATATATGCCACCTTAAATAGGGCGAACCAAGGGCTTCCCATAGAATCACTATAACATTCACAACTCACTCTTGATAAATCATAATTCAGGGTCGAGAAGTTTGGTTAGAAAGACCCAAATTAAATATGGTCTTGGTTTACTTAACTATAATTGGTATAAATGACGTAAGTAGTGTAAAGTAAAGTATTTCATTAATTCGCAAGGAATTTAGCTGAAATCGTTAGCTTTGGGCAACCAGGAGGCAAAGTGAATCAGCAACAATAAACATATAGAAACACACAAACAGCTGCAAAGGAACAAAGGCAGTTTGCTACGAGAGCTATCGAGGAAGTTCTTCCACTACGACGAGAGAACTAGTTTTTTATTAATACAATACATAAGTTAATATTTAACAAAATACATTTTAATAAATAAAATTATCCATCTATTCAATGAGCTTTGACGTTACAAAACAATCCCAAAATTAATTCAAAACCCTTCTATATAATACCTTCAAAAATTCAATTTATTATATAATCAAATATTTACCAACCTTTAAATGCTTTTTAGAACTCGATTTTTTTCTTTCTTACTTTATCGCAGTTTTACGCTAGTTTTGTGCCAACAATAAGAGGTTTCTCTTGACCAAATTGGAATATCTCCAGTTAATCGTTCGTTTTAATTAACGCCAATGGCAGATTTTCGAAACTAATTAGAGTTGGCGTCGAAAAAGGGCGATTTTATGGTTTTTTCTCAGAGAAAGAAAATCGAGAACGACATTGTTATTAAAACAGAATTCCACCTCAACACGAGGCTATTTAACTTCTCCGATGAAAAGTGGGAGTTAAAATTGGCGAGAATTGAAGAAACGTTTACTTTATGGGTCTTCTGGTTTTATTATGTCGGATATTGTTTTCCTAGCTTCATAAATTTTGTAATTTTAGTTGTTGCTACTGAAATAAATGCCTGAATAGTGAGCGTAATAATAACTGAGGAAACATTATGAACAATTTATTATATGAATAACATGATATACTCATCATCAATATGATTTTATTTTTATAAATATATTCCTTGTTGATTAATTACTACTGTGTAAAGGAAACAGAAATAGTTTTGAAATAAAACATATATAGTCTTTTCACAGTTTTGTTGTCATCCAAATTTGTGTCGTCAGAACGTCGCAACGTTGTCACATCAACTGTGGGTCTTTTCTTGTCGTTTATTCTGTCTTTGACCTATAACAAAATTTTAATGTAATAAAATGCTGAATTTTTTTTTTATAAAATATACTTTATTTTAACATTATAGTACATATAAAAACTACGGTTAATTATGCAGCCACAATATTTTATAGGTTCGACTTAAACCTCTTACTATTATTGTTTTGAAGAATTTTGCATACGTTTGACAACCGGACGACTTTGACTGGTTCTGTTATATGTTCGAACTTATCATACAGCATTATATCTCATTTTAACTACAATAAAATGAAAATTAAAATATTGTCTGATGTACAAGAAAACTTAGAATAGACCATATAGTGATTTGTAAGGTTTTCTTCGATTCAGTTTTAATTTGCTGATTCAACTATGTCAAATTCAGTGTCCTCGCTGCTGCTTTATTATTCACAGTTTGGGGAATAGGCAATAGCCCAACGGTACTAAATTAAGCTAACATTTCCATGAAAATTTCAGAAAGAACTTTAGAGTAAATGATGTGGCTCGGTGAATGGAGGTAAAACGAAATGAAACAGTGGTGTTTACATTATGTGACCGTTATTTATTGGCTATATAAAAAATGTGAAAAATACAAATGATAAAAAGGATGGCAGCGGTGATACCTGGAGACTAGGCTTGGGCAGTCGATGGTGGCACGTCTAAACCAAACGAGGGTTGAGCACTGAATGAATCGCAATACCCTTCAATAACATCCCAGATAAACGTCTCGGGGTTGCCGCCAGCTATTCGTTGTCGGGTTCTAGTTGGCGCTGCTGGCACCCCGCCCCTGTTCAACATCTGGGATTATATTTCTGGGTATTTTGTAGACAGTTATTCCACGATGTAAAATTCGACATACCTCAAGGTCACTACAGAACTAGTATTGAAAAGGATAATCTTGATACTATAACTTTTTAATTGTCTCATATTTAGTATAAATTTTAGATTATGTAACTTATTCAGCCAACTTTAAATCACTATCATCCATATTATTTCTACCGTTTAGCGAGTGAATTTCTTGCAACCGACCTTATAGCGGCGTAAAATTGCTTTACAAACATATTTTGGGTTTAGAATAACAATTTATAAATAAATTCATTATTTTTGAACTATTCTAATATAATATTGGCTGACGACTAAGCGATTTCAGTACTTAAACACAAAGGACTGTTTGCCTGAAATATATTATATCATATGCATGCAGAGAAACCCGAATTGCGCCGAAATTTTAATATCAGTTCGACAATATTAGATATGTTGCGGGATATAAACATCAACAATACCCGAGGGAAATTAATTTGTTGTACCTGTCGATCAATTTACTTCGCTCCCAATAGATTGGGACGTAACTCAATCCTGATGAGTTTGTTTTATTAAAATAACAAGTATTCGTTTTTTCTGTTTTTGTCAATCTGCCGCAAACAAAAATACTTGTTTTTTGTTGTTGTATGCAAAAATATACATTTATTTTATTATGTAAATACCGACGTGATATTCATTAAAATTTATTTTTGTTAAGCCTACGAATTCCTTAACGATTCTTAACAACCAAATATATTTCCTTGTTAAGAGTTTAGCCTGATACGAGAACGCCATATTATTATTTGATAGATGTAGTCGAAATAATCGTAGTGAAATAAATACAGTTGGGCAACACATATTACTGTTCGCAGTTTGAATTCACAATTCACATCAATTCATATTCACATCACTAAGGAACTATAGTCTCTTCAAAGTTTTTTTAGTAATGCTTCATGGATATTTGTGACGTCGAAACATTACAGTTTAGTTTGCAGGTTAGATTTGTTTTGTTTCCATTGAATCCTTTTCCACACCACCCATGAGGTAAAGTTTCTAGGCGTGTTTTTTTATATAGTGATATACCCCTGGAGGCCTAATCCACCTAATTAACAATTGTATATCTGAGAAATGTATTTTACTTTCATTCGAGAGCATATTTACCTTTTTACCTTTAGTTCTTGTTTACTTCGATGGTGTGTTTACTTGTCAAGCCATCTTGGTATTACCGTATATTTTATTTCTTCTGCTCCTATCTGTGTACCCAACTCTTCATAAAATTAATCACTGATTTCTGTCTAATACATTTAGCATATCTACAAAACAGTTAGTATTCTTTCTCCCCTCATAGGTTCTAACCTAATGTTCATGTTTAATTTTGAACAATTACAAACATATCTGTGCACAAAAATCATTCACGCACTACGATACCATTTTCTAGAGTTCTATTCAATTAATTATTAATTATGTGCGTACCTTTAATTGTTTCCACTCTCATCACTCTGTCTCAGGAACTTCCAGCGCTGCACAGAATTATCACATATCCTGAATTGTCAGTTTCACTTTCCCACTCACCATCCAATTCAATCACTAAACCGTTAGTTCCTAATTTATTTTAATAGACTTATAATTTTAATATAGTTAAAATAGTTTGTATACTGTTCTTATATATTTCGCATATTTGGTCTCGAATAGAGCCAATATCAAGATGGCCAAGATTCCTCACCCTCTTTGTATGTAGACGGGTTTCCTTGGGTAAATCTAACATATTGTTCTTCATTTTGTAAGCGATCTTACATAGTACCCACACTAATATTTAGCGCGGCAGCAACCCGCTAAAAACATTTTCAATAAAATTGTAGGGACTTATATTTTTTAATATCATCAATAGTTAACCTCTCTAACGGAATTTACCAGCTAAAGGGGGCCTCCATTATCTCGTTCCTTTTCGAAATAACCTATTAAAGCCGCAATCAATTTGTGACCCTTTTTTTGAAACAAAGTAATATTATATATTACGCAGTGACTTAAATTATCAAAATAATCAAAGGGCTAAAGTAATGTTTGCCGGTTTATAACATGTAGTAATTATAACTAATATTTTGAATAATTTAGCGTACATCTGACAACCAGAGAGCGACCGGCTGTCAGATGTATGAAAAATTCTTGAAAGCAATAGTGATAAGAGATTTTAACTCTTACCTATAAATTATTGTGGTTGTATAAGTAACTGTAGTTATTAGATTTATTATAATTTTAAAATAAATTATATTTCATAATATTTTTGTTCAATTATTTTATTTAGATTAGAATTCTTTTTATGTCAAAGCCAAACTGAACTAAAACTCAGAGTTAATTCGGCAACATTGCAATATTTTGACGTCACAAACATCCCTGATGCAATATTAAAACGACTTTGAATAGACTATATAAATTATTGTGGCTGTATAATTAACTGTAGATTTTAGATATACTATAATGTTAAAATAAATTATATTTCATAACATTTTTGTTCAATTGTTTATTTAGATTAGAATTTTCATGTATGTTAAAGCCAAACTGAACTAAAACTCTTTATGCGGCAACATTGCAATATTTCGACGTCTCAAATATCCATGACGCATTATTAAAAAAACTTTGAGTATACTATATTTTTATTATATAAGAAAGATTAAAAAGTTGTGGGCGATAACAACTTATCAGTTATGAATAAGAGATTATGGCAGCAAAATTAGATTTGAAAACTATTACCTATTGATTAGAGTATATAATAGGATTATATTGTAGATAATTTAAAATTTTACGCGATAAGGGAAAATTTTTGGTTAACAGTGAAAGAGGAAAGTAGAGTGATGAATATGAAAATGATTCTAAAAATACAACATAATTTTTTAACATACAACAGTTATACGGTAACAACAATTATATTAGTTACTTGCATGCATTTTGATCAGTGCGATATGTATAAACAATGTAAGATAACTATTAATTTCCATTGATTTTGACATTTCTCTCTATATATTTTAGTTATACCTTTAAGATGATTGAGTTATTACATATATTTAGGCATTAAACATGGCAAAATTATATCTCAAAATTATATTTTCGATAGTCAGTGACAAATAACAGCAGGGAAAGTGGTACTTGTTCAGGATGTCAGAGAAATAAATAAGGTAATAGGTAATTCATTACTACCTGAAAAAAAAAAGAGAAAAGTGTTCTGTGGAATATCATGCCTGACGATGAAAAGCGTATCTGAATGACAATCCCAAGCACAAAAAAATCATAGGTTAGCCCTGAAAATCACCTACATTTATCCAACCAGCCTATTCACCAGACATAGCGTCCCCAAACTTTTAACGGAATATCGCCATGTTACCTGGAAAGAAGGCAAAAAGTTGTAAAAAATTTTGGAAAATATTTTGATTAATATATATCACACTAATTGTTGTCAGTAAAGTTATCAATGATCAAAATGATGCAAGCGCCTAATACATGGAGTTACTAGCTTAGTAGTTAGTTTGTGAATTTTTGATACGTGAATTTATTATGGAGTAATATAATTTATAAGTATATTAATAAATGTTATATCTGTATGTGTTTTTTAAATTTTTTACCAATCCTCGTAATTTCAACATCTTGCAAAATCCGAAAGCTCGTTAATAGTCTGTTCCCATCAGCAACTATCTCGGCTATTTGGAGATTTCCATTTCGAACTTGTTTATTCGATTATATCTAAATGGTCTATCGGCGAAAGAAGGTGGAAGCTGGATGATAGTTTCAGAAATATCGCGCAGAACAGAATTCGCATTTGGCTAACTGCTAAAAGGTAATGTTTCAGAGAAAGTTGGATTCACGTCGTGATAGTATCGGAGAACGTTCAACAAAAGCTAAAAGAGATTCTTAACTTTAACAGAACAAGGTTCTTTATATGTAATTTAGTTTAATAGAATAGTTCGGAAATATTCTTTTAGATTCAGTGAAGATGCTCTGAAGAAATATAGACTTCAATTAAAAGAATAACTACATATATCTAAATATTGTTAAAAGCTATATCTATATATCTCTAATATTTATTTGATTTTTTTAAATTTTTTGTTAACAATTTCTCTAAATGGTTTAATTAATTAGGGTAAGATTTTTTTCTGTAATAATTGCCATCACATAAGGAGTATCCTCTCATACGGTTTACATACATGGATATCTGGTTAAGAAAATTTATGTAAAAATTATTTCTTGACATGTTCTCCATTACTTTTTTTTATTTTTATAGGAAAGTTTGAATTATTATTGGAAAATACGGATAATACGGCACCTTATATTTTATTAAATTCTATATGAAAACTGATCACCTAGCTTAACAATCATTATATTCTAACAATTTTTAAATTAGTTCCCATACTCGATGAACTATGCTTTTCTATTCTCTGAATTTACTTTCGTGCATTATTACATTGTAGCGACCTTGAGGCATGTCGAATTTTACACCGTGGAATATCGGTCTACAAAATACCCAGAAATATAATCCCAGATGTTGAACACGGGCGGGGTGCCAGCAGCGCCAACTAGAACCCGATAACGAATAGCTGGCAGCCCCGAGACGTTTATCTGGGATGTTATTGAAGGGTATTTCCATTCATGAGTGCTCAACCATCGTTTGGTTTAGACGTGCCACCATCGACTGCCCAAGCCTCGTCTCCAGGTAACACCACTGCCATCCATTTTATCATTTGTATTTTTATATTTTATATTACTTCAATAAATAATGTAAACACCACTGTTTCATTTCGTTTTACCTCCATTCATCGAGCCATATCATTTACCCTAAAACATTTTTGCAGGGGTTAACCCCCTTTAGGCTGCAAATGATATGATTTTCTTTTAGTGGTCGAATCCACTATCCACGAATACCTATCATAATTCACTGAAATTTAGGCATATCTCCTCCGATATCTATATATAAATAAAAATCAAATGCCGATTGTATGTAATCGCATCATTTCGGAACAGCTGCATCTATTTATTTAATAATTTTTGTTGGGTTTATATTTTTTAAGACAAGCTGCCTTCGGTTGAGACAAACTATGCCAGTTATTTCAGATCGATTGATCTTTTGATAAAATAAGTACTTGCATAAGAGCATCGAATTGGTGCAGATATTCTTATTTGGTTAGATTAGGTTCTCATTAACGACTATGCTAGTGGTGTTAGAAAATTGTATGTTCGCAGATGTGTGTTTAAAACTACAATAAGATATTGGCAGTGACAAAATTCCTTCTGATACTTCTAGTGGTCCCATTTCCTTTACACCAAATTTTTGACAACTGTTCATAATGTCGCTGCAAATTAGAAAAATTCCCTTGTTCAGCAAATGAACCATTTTATCAGCGAGAAAAAAGGATGCCAAATTGATGATCAGATGCATTCATTTAGGTTGATCCATTGTATTACCAATCGAAATTAAGACTTCAATTATGCCACTGAATTCATACATTTATTAGATTTAACATAGCCCAAGGGTGACTCGTTGCTATGTAAATTATGCTATGCAATCTAAATCAACCACAACTAGGGAACAAGACTCGCTGTTAAAATTTGTTTAATAACATGATTGAAGGAACTATAATCATAAGAAAGCTCAAAGGCTGATTATTAAGGTTCTATAATGATATAATACCATAACACTACTAATTTTAGCAGATCCAGTTTTCGATCTGCTGACCACTCGCAGACGGTCATTAAATCACACGACAATGCACGTTATTAAAATGTAGGTCGCAATGTTGCCGCGTCAACTTAGAATCCTGGTTTACCTCGTTTGATGTTATATAACCTCAAATAGTTTTCAGAATTTTGCAGATGTTTGGCAACATGGTCTACTAGTACATACTAAATGTAAATATTATAGGTTATTCTATTTCTTTTGAAGTAATTGGTGCAATATTTCCTTTCCTTTTTCTATTCTTAAGGACGGGTGTGTTCTTTAGTTACATTTTCAGAAAATAACACTGATTTTTCTTATTGTCTATAGACCATGATCCGCTGTTGTTCCTTATAGTAGAAGTAGATTTTATAAACCTTTATATATACTATATCTAAAGTATTTTGTACATACGTCATCTACATTTGGAATGAGTGGCGTCAAAATGTTGCAATGTTGCCGTATCAATTCTACGTTTTAGTTAGTTTCTCTTTGACATAAAACAAAATTCTAATCTAAATAAAATAACTAAACAAAAATACTGTTATCAAATATAACTTATTTCAACATTATAGTAAATATAATGCATATATTATCAAAGAAAATAAAACTAGAATTAAGTACAGAGTTATAATAGTTTGCTGTTGTGGGTTGTGTTTGATTAAATTTACATTTTTCTATACCGTCTATGAGTTAGAGTTCTAGGCCCGTTTGTAATTATATCCCTTGGAGGCCTAATCCACCTAATTAACAATTGTATATCCAAGTAATATATTTTACTTTTATTAGAGAGTATATTTACCTTTTACGCTTAGTTCTTGTGTACTTCGGTAGAGTGTTTTCTTGTAAAGACATTTCACTTTATTTGTCCTTCGTTTATTCTGTTATTACCTGTATACATCTTTATAGATAAAATTATATTTAATCATTGAATTCTCCTTAATAAATTTATTTTTACAAATCTGCAAAAAATTTATTATTGTTTTTCTACTGACACATTTTAATCAAATGCTCATGTTCTGAATAATTACACATATCTGTGAACTTATATCTTTTACACTCTACACTAAAATTTTCTACAGTTATCATATATTAATTATATACTCACTTTATTTGTTTCTATTCTCATCGCCATGACTTAGGAATTGGTTGCGTTGAATCATATTATATTCAGAAAGTTTTATTCAAGCGAGTAAGTAAGGTGTTAATTTCCAATCTATCTAACATTTGCTCACAATTCCAACATTTGTCAATTTCTTCTTCAATGTGCCTTATTGAGTTCATCAAAAGCGAAGGTGTTATTAAATGTTCCTGTCAATTAATTATTATGTAAATGAATTATTAATAAATATTTTGAATAATAAAAGTAATCATTTTTTATTCCATAACAAACATGTAACATTGTAACATTTACCTTTTTCTATAAATTTTTATTGTCATAACACTATTTCTATTATTTTCTTGCCAAGAGTGACCCTTGAGTATATAGGTCCCATTCCGAAATATCTATGTCTCATAAATTGAAGTAATACGTCTTCCTTCATTTTATTATATGCTTTTAAAAAGTATGTTCTTTTAAAATCAATATCCGGAAGTTCCATTTGACTTCTTCTTCTTTTGAGACTAATAGTTTCCTTCAATAATTTAATATAGATTAAAATTTAAAAAATAAAATAGTAAAATAGTAAATAGATAATAAAAATTAAATTAAAATTATATTATGTTTATATTGAAAAATCTAGTCACTGTTTCTGTACATTTTATATATTTAATATCTGATATAAATATCTTTAATATAGAAATAACATCAAGCTGATCTTGATTCGTAGGAGGACGGTTTTTTTTGGTGAATTCAAGATTATATTTTTAATTTTTTGAGTTATTTCAGTGACCGTGTCTATACTGATATTCAGTACAGCTACAATGCGCTAAAAATATTTTCAATAAAAATTGCAGCAAATTAATATTTAACAGTAAAAATGCTTATCTCTCTAACTCTAACGAATCTTACTGGCAAGCCTCTATTATCTCGTTCCTGTAACTGGTTAGAGACGCAATCTGTTCTGTCTGGCTTCGAAATTTTCAATCAGAGTAATAATTAACAGCGATTTGAAATTTACCAAAACAAGGAAGGCATTAAAATAATGTTTGCCGTCAATTTATAACCTCTTATCAATAATGTTTAGAAGAATTTTGCATTCGTTTGACAACCGGATGACTTTGACTGGTTAGTTCGATTACGCGTTCGAACTTATCAGACAGTATTGTGTCTCTTTTTAACTAGAATAAAATGAGAAGGAAAATATTGTCTGATTCTAAAGCGATTTTAAAAATTGCGGCAGGCAACACATTATCCATTTTTTTTGTTCTGGCCTAAAAACCAGGCGGTGGAATGCATGACGCATACCTGGTCGCGGAGACTTGCCCTGGAGTGACAAGTTGGACCGGGTTATGTGGGACTGCCTCTGGGCTTACCAATACACTAAACCGAAACCGCCTCACAGTTGACCCCTGTGGATCACTACTGCTACTTCATTAAATTTGGGGATATGGCACCCGCTGATCGGGTAGCCGTTATTGAGCACGAGGGCCCGGCGATTCTATTGATTCGCGAACCTGAGTTAACACACAACTGGGTACTGTTGTATGGGGGCAAAAGTTATGACTGTAGCGACGGATGGGGTCATTTCAGCCTGGAAAAGGGGGAGAGCTTAGCGGTGACGCGGTGCTAAGCTCCCAGAATGTCGACCAGCTCTCGAACAAGCGCGTTTTCAGAAGAACTTGAGCTGAGTTGTTGTTTGTGGAATGATTGAGATATGAAGTGCTTGATTTCTGGAGTGTCAGTTTCCCTATGAATTTGATTATTTCTGACAAACCATGGAGCATTTAATATTCTCCTGAGGAGCTTATTTTGGAAAACTTGAAGCCGTTTGACCTGGTTGGGTGTAACAAACTTGAAGTAGCCATTAGATCCGAAGAGGAGTACGGACCGAATTAACATCTTGTAAAATAAGCATTTGATGGAGATTGAAGTCTGCTAGAAGGGCAGATCAGAGAAGATAGCAGGTTTGCTATCCCCGAACCTTTTTGGATTGCTTTATGGATTTGGGAATGCCAACCGAACCTCCGGTCGAAGTGAAGACCTAGGTACGTGACGTTATCCAGCCATGGAATTATTGCAGTGTCGATCTTAAGTTGCGAGACGCGCAGTGCGTAACGCTTCTTGTGGAAAATGATGGCCTGGGTTTTCAGGGGGTTGATTTGCAACCTCCAGAATTTGAACCACTTGACCGTATGATCGAGCTGCTTCTGTAAACGTTCATGAATTGTAACTTCGAACCTGGCGGCCATGAAGAAAGCAGTGTCGTTAGCGTAAAAGGCGACGTCAATATGCTCTTTTCTCGGCATATCTGAAATAAAGAGGTTAAATAAGGCTGGTGCCAGCGCGGAATTTTGAGGTACGCCAGCAGCGATTTGTTTACGACTGGAAAGTGATGCCCTGATCTTGACCTGGAAAGATCTGTCCGAGAGATAGGACTTGATGAGAGCGGTTAGGTCTTCTGGGAGGCCTAACCGCACGCACTTTGCAAACAATTCGTCGTGCCAGGCCTTGTCGAAGGCTTTGGTTAGGTCCAGAAGAACTGCTCCAAGCTTTTTACGTTGGTCAAGAGCATGATGGATGTGTGCAGCCAGACGGGAAGCTTGATGGATGGATGAGTGGTGAGCGCGAAAGCCGAATTGTTCATCTGGAATGATGTTGTTTTCCTTTGTGAAAGAATTGAGAGCGTAGAGTATTGCCCTCTCGGCAAGCTTCGAAATGGCGCTGAGAAGGCTGATAGGCCTGTAATCAGATGGAGATGATTTTGCTCCTTTCTTGGGTATAACCGCTATATGTGCGTGTTTCCAAGACGCCGCGAAGTGTTGCAGTCTCATGATGGAGTTAATGATGTTTGCCAGTTCTGCGAGCTGCTAATGCGGGAGCTTTTTTAACTGGGTAATCGATATTCCATCGAATCCTGGCGATTTTTTGGTTTGAAGTTTGCCGATCATAGTCTGTATAGACTTTGGAGACACAAAATGGTTCAGAAGAAAGGCTGGGGTTACTGGTCATTTGACGGAGCTGGATTCGTTGATGATAGTGTCAATGTCTTTAGCTTTAGTGTTCTGTGCGGGTGGGAGGCATTTCATTTGAGCTTCGTAGGTCTCTGCAAGGAGCTCGCTTTTTCTTGGTCAGTGACTGCAACACATTATACATCGTGATGACTTATGTACAAAAAAACTATGGATAGACTATATTAATATTTCTTTTAGATAGAATTTAATTGATCCAATCAGATTTTAGATTTATGTAAGCTTTTACATATTAAACACAACCTTATATATAGGTTCTACAGTTTATTGGTACTTATCTTTATCTCTGTCTGTTCTCTTGGACTCTTTCTCGTGTCCCTTTCTGGTTAATTATACACACCTTTAGTCATATGTTACAAGATTATGGTGATAGCTGATGGGATTACACACATGACCTATTTATTTGATGGAATTATAATGTTTTATTATACATTTCAATAGCTAGTACATTATATTATTATACAATCATTATTATAGATGTATTATATATTATTTATGTAACACACTCCGTGGATAATAAGACGTATAGAACGTACTTTACAATTTAAATGTTAATACTAAATCTCTGCGACGATCTAAACTATTCTCGATTCAACCTAATGGCGAAAAAGTCTTCCTCTGGCCATGAATTTAAAATTATAGCGATGCTTTCGCCATTCTAACGCAGATTATTCTTTGTTTCACACGCCGTGGTTTACAGGAGAAATAGATTGATGTCTGTGTTTTCCCGAAGGCATAATATTCTGATAGGATATAGCTTAAGCCTCTGTTGTTTCAAGCTTGGAAACGTTGTAATTTATTCAGGATGTCGGTGCTTGAAATGCATTGAACATTTGCTTATAGATTGATAGTACAATCTCAATCCGGTCATTACATTTCGATCCATACGCTATTACCATATTGCTATAGTAATGATTTGTTAAGAATATTATTAAATAAATAAACATACAAGTAACGTGTTATTAAAAACTGTTCACTTTTTGAAAAAAAAATTGTTAGCGTTTGTAAATAAAATGAAAAC
Source organism: Rhynchophorus ferrugineus (assembly GCF_030347505.1). Lineage (NCBI taxonomy): Eukaryota > Metazoa > Arthropoda > Insecta > Coleoptera > Curculionidae > Rhynchophorus > Rhynchophorus ferrugineus. The sequence goes on from NW_027472581.1 coordinate 33,323,223, forward strand.
AAGCCGGCTTGGTAGCGCAGTGGTTAAGGCGACACAACAGTCCTCCTACCGTTGCGATAGTCGCGTGTGCGAATCCTGCTGTGGCATGGATGTACTTTAGGTTTGTGATTGTCCGAACGAATTAAAAATCCGACAAGGAATAGCTATCGGAGTCTATGTCTTCTGGCATGACTTTAAAATAAATAAAAAATATACAACGGATTATTTAATTTATCTCTTGGCGACCGTATTGGAGCCAATACTTCAAATTAAGTGATCTACTTATTGTGTCCTGCGCTTTAATGATTAGGAATAATTAAATTAATTAACTAAAAGTAGAGAAGGAAGATAGTATGCCAGATTAGTTTTGAAACACTTCTATTTTTTGACATTATTTCGATTTTCGATTGCTAGTTTCTATTTAGTATTCATCCATATCTGAGTAGATCGTATCTTTACATCTCTTATATGTTCTTTTAATATTATTACAATCAATATTAAAATACCTCTTCCTCCACGTACATCAGATTATATATTAATATTGACGTTGCATGGTTTTCCTTAGTAATTTTGTCTGTTCTACTAAGACCCTATAATGAATTATTGAATATGCTAAAAACAAGTTTTTCTGTAATGTATTCTCAAAAAATTGAAATAATAGTAATTGGACTGGTAGTATAATGCTTTTTTCATTTTACTTATAATCTGGTACTTATTATGACACACAAATTTGGCACAAATAAAACTAGGAGTTGATAGAGCAATGCAACGAGTTATGTTCTATCGCTAGTGATCCAAGAACATACGCATTTCGAAGTTTATTATCCTTAAAACGTAATATTATTGTTATTACAATCCTTTTTTATATTTTTTTCACATAATGTACACTGCATTTCCATTTAGCTGAATACCTTTTAGTTCGGCGATGTGCACAAGCACAAAGATCTACCCCTCAATTTTGTTGGTGCCTTTCTATCGTCCTCTGAAGTATACGCAAACCTATAAATTCGAGTTAGGAGGTTACGTGACACATCATGTCTCCCATCGTTATCCTACTCTTACGGTCCACCTTATTGATGATCCCAAAGGTAACTTTATGAATGTCAAACAGAGATACATGTTCTCTAAAAGTCGAAATTATCTGACTCTCTAACTTATCTGCGGCTGTAAATTACATACAAAAATCTGGTTGTTTATCATTTACTTATTAAACATGTTAACAACAAAATATATAAAATATCTAAATGAATTTTAGAAACATATTTAGATTTTATTTATAAAAAAGTTTATATAATTTTTTTCTGCTTAAATAAGGTTATTTAAACTTAGTTATATTACATATAGTGCTTTTAATCAAACAGCCAATGCCTTTGCTGCACCCAATTTAAGTATTCATTTATTTTGGCTCTGTCAACAAATAACTAACTATTGTAACCATGTTATAAAATATAATTTATTTTAACATTACAATATGTTTAATGCATAACACTACATAGTATAAAACAAAGTCGCCTTTTCTGTCCCTATATCCCTATGTGCGCTTAAATCTTTAAAACTACGCAATGGATTTTGATGCGGTTTTTTTCAATAGATAGAGTGATTCAAGAGGAAGGTTTATATGTATAATACATGCATAATATACTAAGGCAACATTAATAATTTTAGAGGTTTATAACGTGATGTCATAAATTAACCTATTTTTTAGGCTTATTTAGCAATTAGCAAAAACGCTGCCTAACCCTACGAGTTAGATCAAATTAATGTACTACAGTATTGTACACCATAAAAAGGTCTACAAAAAAGTCCGCGATAGTATATGTTTATCTTTTAGGGATAACCCACATTAACCATTTTTATTGTTTACTTTTTACGTGAGAAAATGGCTTATTTACGAAGCTATTTTAAGCAATACGGCATTAATCCTTATCGAATTAAGTACCTTAAATACAGTGTGCAATTAATATAGATCAATATGGTTCCTTACAGCATGTAAATTAAACAAATATTTTCGGAGATATTACAAATTTAAAATTTGCGTTTAAAAATGTGTAATGTAATAAAAATTGTATGAATTTAGATATTCCAAAGATAGCAGGAAATCTTCATAGTAAGTATAGGGGAAGAGGAATTGTTTTACTCCAAATTTAATGCGTGCAGGCCAAGGGCAGTAATGAATGAACCAAAAATACTGGATCGATTTTAATCATGTTTTCATTGAGTGACATAGGCATATATATTTTATGCCCGTGCAAAGTCGGAGCGGGCCGCTATGTTTTTATATACAACGTTCATATTTTTTCTGTAGTGTATTTAATTTAGTATCAGCATTGCACCCGTGCGAAGCCGGGGCGGGTCGCTAGTATATATATATATATATATATATATATATATATATATATATATATATGCATATGCATATGTTTAAGGCATATATATATATATATATATATATATATATATGCATATGCATATGTTTAAGGCATATATATATATATATATATATATATATATATATATATATATATATATATATGCATTAAACTATTGAAGGACTAAAAATATTGACTTAAAGTAGAATTAATTAAACAGTCAGAATAGTTTGTAGGTTAGAGTTATTTTATTTGCTTTACATTGACTTATGGCAACGGTGTCAACCAATACTAACACAAATCGAATTTATGTATAGAATTGGTTACATGTGTGGACTCCTTAAATCTTATTCTGTCCGTTTTCAACTAGCCTAATGCCAATTAGTAAAATGAAAACAAAATATGCTCCGAATTTAAAATGTTAAGTTTTTATAAACTGGATACGTTCGATAGTGTTGATGATATGCATTGACTATTTTATTCGAAGGTCCATAATGATAAAATATTGAATGTAGGCGTGGATAGTCAGTTTGCGCTCTTTATTCAGACATTAAAAAATACTTCAAGTTTCAAAATAGTCTCGTGCGACAGCTTTGGTAGCAATTATTTAATTGTTCTTCAAGACACTGGCTGAAAAAGATAAGAAATGACGTGAGGTGAATTTTGCATTTTTTGGGTCTTGTATCTTAATTTTGAATGAATAAGGCCGACAGAGATTTCATAGTAATATTTTTAAATATATAGAAGTCAAGTATGTTATTTAATTGAATAATAGCTAAAAGCAATATAAGAACAAGTTTACCTAAAAATTATACACAATTTGATTTAAAATATTGTTATAAACTAGAGTTTATCTGGAATGGACCTAATAATTAACATGGGATTTGAACTACGGTTATCCGCATTAAGACTATCGACTGGCGAGTGATTAACTAGGACATCATCCCAGAAGACATCCAGTTTGACCCAGCCTGATTAGAGGAGTGATTAGGACCATTTCCTTGGTAGGATTTTCTAATTTTGCCTTTTAGATAATCACAATTATAAGTAATCACAAACATAAATTTATGATCATTCTCCATCCTTCTGGAACATGCCCTCGACTATCGCAAGAGTAGGGTGACCGTCTATTTACCTTGACCATTGCGCTATAGCGGCAGGCGTTGTTGTTAAATTGAAGGGTTAAATATTAGTAAGACCGTGTATTAGTTCAGAACATATCATACAGATGATAAAATCAAGGAGAAGAAAGAAGAATATATTTACTAAAGAAGATTTTTTTCTGAATTGTATATGAAATTTCTGAATTTTATTGTATATTACATATGTGTGTTTATTATTTAAACCTTATTATCTATTTACAACAAATTAGATTTGTTTGTTTGTTTGACAAATTTTCCAACCAAACTAGAACAAAAAAAGTTGGTGCCCAATTGGGAATCGAAGCCGCGACCTTCGCGTGTAAACTTAACATTCTAACCATTATTACACAATAAAAACAGATGCTTGCAATGTTTCTACAACGTGTTGTATGATATGGTTAATGCTAAGAGAACAAACTGAGTGGCTTTTGCACTAAACTACTTCCTACTTTTCGTCACATCTGTTCAGCAGTAACCTTTTCACCAAATATTTGATTATTTTAGATAAAAAAATATTTTAAAACCTTGTATGTGCCTTTGAAATTTGACGGTTTCCCTCGATTTCCCCCCTACTCCCATCAGATCTTGACTTGGTTTCCATGAAACCACCTCGAAAGTGCACTCTTTCGAATAAAAAGGTAATTTAGCAAATCGGTCCATAATTGACGGAGAAATTGGCGAACATGAACGAGATAAAAGCGAACATACATTAAATCAAATATATACAGCCGAACTTAGAACCTCTCCTTTTTGGAGTCTTGAAGTTTGAAAATAAACTTACATTCATTTTGCTTCTAACATACCACAAGAAATCCATTTGACGCCAGTTTTCTGGTATATCGGTTAAAGTGATGAAAATATAAATCTGGTGGTCAATAACCCGCCTCGAACTTCCGGTCGATCAGTTCCTAACGCGTCCCGATCATTCCTGCTTATGAAAATAAAAGACTCCGACCCTTTATCTTCATTGCGGGGCAAGGGTCGAATCTCCCCGTTCGGTCCATCCATCAAATCCCTTCAATTAAGCCTTCGAGCCATTGAGTGAAACGATTTTGCGGGCGAGACTAACTGCGTCTAATTAACAGAGGCCAGACGTCAAACGTCATTTTTCGCCCGCCCACAATCGTCGCCGTCGTCGTAGTTGGCGGCGTTGCGGGTTTTGCGGTCCGCCGAGCCGGGTAATGGGGTTTGCGCCTCGAAGGCAGCGGCTCCGGGAGAGCGACGTGGCGGCGAACGGAGGAAGGAAAAAAAGACGCCCGCCGGAAAGGTGACATGACAAATTAGCATTTTTCCTTCCGGTGTTATTTATTTCTTGAACCGCAGGAAAAATCATCGGCTGACAGACCGTCGGCAAGGATCGAGGGGTGTAAAACGCACAGGTGGCTGGGAATAAATTCGATTTTCTCGGCCTATTAGGCTCGTTATCTAAGAGTAATTTCGGTTTATTTTCACTTTTAATGAAAGTCGTAAAATATATGTAATGAATAATTTTAAATAAGGGGCATTTCGTAATCGCTTGGAACAGACAACGATGAAAGCTGAATTGAACAAGTATTTTATTTTATACATTTCAAAACTTTACTAGTTACAATTTGTAAGAAGAGCATTTTCTCCTTTTAGGAAATACCAATTATCTTCTTATATATGGACCAGCTTTACACGATATACTGTTCATTGAAGTGTTTTTAATACAAAATACGTTTTATTCTTTCATCTGGTGAATGCACAAATAACTGAACTTTTTCCGAAAAGCAACATGTCCCTTCAATAAGAAGCGCACGTGAGACGAATTACTTTTACCTATTTTCATATGATACACTATTTACTTTTAAAACAGCTCAATTTCTTAGCGGAATAATATCTGAATATTTCCCAAGAGAATGTCTAAAACTCCCCATAACCATTCACTTATGTTGAGGTCTGACGACTGTGTTGATCACGGAAGATATTTTATAACTTTCTTATGGTCCGTAAATCAAGACTAAACCCTTTTGGCTATGTGTATGGGCACATTATCGTCGGGATACACTAGCAAGACACCATATTGGAATAAACCAGTGTGTGAAAGCAATATGTTAGTCATAGTAATAACTTCATCATTGACAATGTCAGGATATTCCTTGGCAGTAATCCGATTAGTGATTTGAATGAGAAGACCAGATGAATACCACGGAATTTCCCCCATGCTTGACCCTAGGAAGGCAGTCCTGACCGGGCTTCTTTTTGGATTCTCAAGACATAAACCTAACCGTTTGTAGGAAATAATGTAAAATAAGTTTCATCGGATCATACTGCATTATTCTGATCGTCGAGAGTTTTATGATCGATGAACCACCCCTTTCGCAGCGCAGATTTGGCTATAAAGTGGTTCACAGTAGCAAACCTTATATGAATGTTAGCTTTCAAGCAGAGTTTTGTCGAAATAGTATTGCTCAAGTGAATGTTGAGACTTACTATCACTTTTACCGCGATAGCTCTAGGTTATCTAGCTAGAATCATTTCAAATATTTGTCGGTTCCTGACAGTACTTAGTATGTCATCTGCAATGTTACAAGGTATACTATTTTGCAGGATACATTACTCCACGGTAAATAGGTAAATAGGTTCAGTAGGTAAATAAAAATGGTAACATTTTGGGAATAACACATTTTATTTAAAAAAGTATTAAATTAAACGAAATTATAAAAATATAATTAATATATGTCGAGCTATTTTATTTTTTATTTAAACATCAGATTACAAATCACCATTATCCTTTTTATAAATAAATATACACAAATTTGATAAATAACTGATTTAATATTGAATCTATATATAAGGAGGGAAACAAACATTGCAAATTCTTTAAAATGAGACATTTTATTTAAAAAATTATCGAATAAAATGAAACAATAAAATTATATGCCTTTCTGTTTTTGTAAAAACACCATATTTAAATTAATATACATATTTGAACAGTTACCAAAAACTCCAAGCAACTTACTTACAGCAGTAACCTTGATTGACATTGGATATTTTCTGCGATGAGCTTTAAGTGTAAGTAAGCGTAAATTAATAAAGGCCAAATATAAAACATTAAAAAAATATTTTGTGTATCTAATCATTAGGACGGTTGATGTTTGATATAGAGGATTTATATTTTATATAGAAAACAAATATAGCTTGTGGTTCATAATTTAGGCAGTTTCAGTATTAATTAAATTTGTTCGTTCCTTAATCATAACAATATAACCATCGATTCAAAGCTTTAAAGTATTACTCAAGCATCAGATGATGTCAATGATGAATCCAATGAACGTAAAAAATTGAAACTGGAAGTTATTATTTAAATTATATTTAATTATGACTAATGATTATTAATTATTAATTATGATTTTTTAAAAATATATAAAAATAAAGTAAATATTTGCGTATTGTGATTCATGTTTTCACCTAAAATAAATGTTTAAATAAGTGTAAAAACTAGTACAATATATACTAATTAAAATATCTTCCATCATTCCCTTCAACTTTTTTGCCTATTTTGAAATACCATAGCACAGTATTGTCGAGATAATTGTGTTGGTTTGGCAATCATCGATCCCTTTTAACATTTCCTCAGAATCTGGAAGTCATGTGCAAACCAAGTCATCCTGCGTTGATAATCAGAAAACTCGATATCTGGTTAGTAGTGTCGGTAGGACATTCGAGCTTTAGTGGTATAATATGCCATGGAAAACTTTCTATTTCGATTGGAATGCAATGAAACCGCAATGATATAAATATTTAGAAAGTCGATTTTAGTCAATTCATGTGGTAGCTATTTCCCATCTTGTTTTATACGTCTAAATACAGATGATTCGTTAACCGCTAAGCTATATGAAGGCCCTTTGAGAGCTTGTGTTAGGTTTTCACCCAACAAGTCTTGCAACTTAATTTTTGGTCTTCCAAGCTGTTTCTGCCATCGATGAAATCGATAAATGTAATATAACGGAGCAGCATGGTCATATGGCTTTGAAAGTGTTTGACGTGCTTCAGCAGTAAATTTATTCAAGCCAAGCAACAAAAGTAATGAATGTTTCAAATTAGGAACCTTCTATGGTCAGCGTCTGTATACACTGAATCGCCCAATAGCTCTAAATGGCATACAAATCTCTAGCTAGATAATTGTGAAAATTATCGTTAGCATGTTGATTATTGAAAACATAACCGGTAACTAGCAGTATTGTCCTTTTTTATTTGTGGATCTTACATACTACATAACATAAATCAAACGGTAATCGATACGATAACCTGTGCAGCTTTATCCGTAAACAGACAAAAAAATAAGAGGACCTACATCGGTCCCAATATAAATGCGAAAATTTAAAACGGGGGGTCGGATTAACGACATTCGAATCGTCGATGGCCGAAAATTATGGTAATCGAATTGGCCATTAGGGCGGGAACACCGTTGTCCGATCGAAAAGTCCATTAACAAAATTAAATATTGGCAATCGGCGGCAGCGGCGGCCGACCGTGGGCGACAAATTGCGTGGACGACAAGGGGGCGGGGAAACTTTTGCGCTACGGGTGCACGCCGCAGATAAGGCGACTAGAACGCATCGATTTATCGACGACTTGACGGTTCTTGTGCCGAAGAAAAGTTTATGGTCCCAGTGGAGCTAGGGGGCGGGGGGTAGAAGGGCAGATAGACCCTCGAAATAAGGAAAACTAACTCAATGGGTAACGTAAATAATTCCTCCATCCGGCTATGAATAATGTAGCGTTACGTATAATATTTATTGTAGGCTAATTGGATTTGGTCAATGCGAAAACTGTCTTTCATCCCCTTGCTGCGGACCGGATTGCCCTCGACTGCAATGTGACCCTTTTTATCTGATGCTTATGTTAATTTACATAATTAGACTTGGTGTATGCTTTATTTTCTAATGTACATATTTTAAAACCCCTACCAAACATTCATAATTAGTTACAAATTAATTGGTTCAATAAGTTCACGGTAATAAAATGGTCTTTTTCTGAAATAAAGAGGAAAAATGCATTTTTATTTGTAAAATTGCTATACATTTATTTGAACAAAAACATTTGAATTTATTCAATAAGTTGAGGAAAAACTAATATCGATTTTTCCGTGTTTTTCAAAACCAATTTATTTACACAATCTTCAAAAAGTAATCATATATAATAGAAAATAAATAAAAATAATACAAAACCATTACAAAAAAATTATCTCGAAATATACAAAACTGAGACAGAGCTGAAGCTGTCACTTTGAAGAGAAAGGGGATATTGCCGTAATCCAAAAGAAACAAAGAAAAATTTTAGGTCCAAAACACACTGAAGCTGGAACATTCAAGCTAAGGGTAAGTGGAAAAGTTTACCAATATATCTCCGGAATTAAAAAGCGCAGGAAAAGTTTTATGAGCATATTAAAATTATAGAACCAAGCAGATTGACCAGACAGAAAGATCTGAAAGGCGCCAAAATAACAATACATACAGGACAGAAGGTGTTCTAGACAAAAATTTTACGACTAAAAGGTAAGCAAGACTGAGAAACCTGGAACCAAGTGGTCAGAGGAACGAAAAATTGCACACTCCGAGAGAATGAAAGCAGTATCGGCCGAAAGGAGAGAATAAACTAAAATATCCCTTTGTTGGTATTCATGGAGACTCGATCATTTCCATTTTTCAATGTTAATTCTGACATAAAGTCTCATATATAAATGATACAGAACTGTTTATAGTCGATGTTAGTATTTTATATACCTCGATATTTTGAAGAATTCCGTTGACCTTTTCAGAGATTGGCCGATCAGAACCAGGTTTCTTTTTAATATCAAAATTACCTAAACGAAAGCGAGCAAAGTAATTCAGATACTGCAATTACTGTAAGCAGTCATCCCCACCATAAACACCATGCATTTTTAGACGAATTTACGCTTCATATTTCACTTTTTAAAATTAAAAGAATGGGAATAACAGGTCAATTGAAAAGTCCCCGGCGTACCATAGTAAAACATATTTCTTTGGCAAAATTAGCTTTTTATTCAACATAATTCCCTTCAATGGTTATACAGTTATTATAGCGACCCTCCAACTTTTCGATGCCATTTTTGTAATACGATTTGTCATTTTCTTTAAAATAGGCCTCAGTTTCAGCGATCATCTCTTCATTAGACGATAATTTCTCCCCAGCGAGCATACTTGTGAGATATGAGAACAGGAAATAGTCGCTGGTAACCAGATCTGGAAACCACGGTGGATGAGGAAGCAATTCGAAGACCAATTCATGGATTTTTGCCATCGTTTTCACTGACTTGTGACACGGTACCTTGTCTTGGTGAAGCAGCACTTTCTTTTTCTTCAAATGCGGCCGTTTTTTGGATCAAGGTAGTCAATAAAAATTATTCCATGCGCATCCCAAAATAAAAACATCGTGTGCAGTCCACTCGAATAACTTTCGATTAGACTTCGAAGTGAAGTGATGGAGCCATGTTTCATCCATTGTCACATGTCAACAGAAACTTGGTTTATTACGCTTGATCAAATACTGCTCCGAATCATCAACTTGTTGTTTTTGCACGTTGCACAGAGCTTTCTTGTACCCAAATATGCGTGAATGATATGATGTAAACGTTCAATTGATATCTTTGGAGTATCTGCTATTTCATTCAATTTCAATTTACGGTCATTCAAAATCATTTTGTGGATTTGTTTAATGTTTTCGTCGGTAACAGCCTTTTTTGGGCATCCACTGCGTTCACTGTCTTCGGTGCTCATTTCATTACGTCTAAACTATGTGTCAGGCCAGCGACTTTAATTGACCTATTATATGGAGAATGAAATTCTAGAATCTCCATTTTACAAATACAATAAAGTTTAGCTGAGAAAACGAATTACACTTCCTTTGTATCTATAATTTTCTATATTACCCCTCAAGTGTACTAAATTATGGCTTCATTGAATAAATATTACTAGAAATATATCTTTAAAACTATTCATTAGGAAAACCTAAAACTATTTTTTCGATATCAAATTATGCGTGGAAATCATCACCTGATTAAGTTCAGTCGCATATTTAGCTAATTCATAAACTCAATAAACCGCTTTATTCATCTTTAGATGATGAAAACTAAATCGAAAAATGCTCAATTCCAAAAATATACTTCCATAAATATCACAAATACTAGAAAATCAAAAAGGGATTCTTTTGGAGGGTCTGAAATTAATTAAAAAAAATAAATAAAATAGTTTTCGTTTTTGTCTATCAATGGTTTAGTCATAAACAGTATGATATAAACTTTTGATCATAGATTTTAATAAATATTTATTTATAGAAATGAGAATTTATAAATGATAATAACACTTCTTCAAATTCACATTAATAGCGTTCCATCTTCTTTTGACGCTAATAAAACGAACGCTCTGATTCGACTGGTAAATTAATATTTTCTTTAATAGAACAAGATTAGAAATTTCAGTTATTTTTCCATTAAGCCCGACCATCTCATCCCCATCTTATTATTCGATCGAAGACAGGATAAAAATTATTATAGCGAACATCCACCACCACCGAATCGATGAATTTTCCCATCTCATTTCTCATTCCTTCCAGGAAATAATTTAATAATCGATCTGCAAAAACGTAAATCTTAAATGACGCTCTTTTCATTTTGCGGCGTTCATGCCCGATTTCTTCGGATTTTACAATGGAGACATGCTAGTCCGCCGTGGACGAATCTTAAGAATTATTCCGGTGCAAGATGATTCAATGGAAAATTGAAATTACTACTAGGAATGTGAATTAATTTTGAAAGATTTACATTAGATGGAGTTCAAGTTTTATTTTCACCATTTCATATTATTATAATTCAATATAAACAACGCTAAAAGCCGGCTCCGTTGGCTCAGTGGTCAAGGTTCAATTGTCGCGGGTTCGAATCCTGCTGGGGCACGGATGTGCTTTATATTTGTCTTTATGTTTGTATAATGGAATTATAAATATCTTTATAGTCAACATTGGAAAATCCGATAGGGAATAACCATCCCAGTCGCGCCACTAACCGGGCTGGATGAGACCGGGTGGTCCCCAAGTTGGTAGGATTAATGTCGAGGGGCGTGATTTGGAGCCAAGGTTAATCTGTAGGTCCAGTCCAGATAAACTCTCGTTGGTAAAAAGGAGACTTTAAAATATTTAAAAAAAACATTGCTAAAAGTCATTGATTCCCATAGTGCAGAGAAGCACCATAGTACACCCCCTAAAATTCAAAGAGCAAAATAAAAACTACTTTAATAAATGTAATTTATTAATTAATAATTTACGTAAACAATTTAAAAATATTTGACTCTGTAAATCTATTTTAGTATGATTTATCAGCAGAGGCTCCTGGAAATTTCAAAATTAATCTCGAACCAATTGTATATACAAACTAATAAAATTAAAATAGGGACTATATTTGGTGATTGCATATACACAATGATCAGAGCTTTTCTTTATATTTACAACACCGTGTGGCTCATTCAACGATCCAGTCCCTGGTCAGCAATTCAAAAGTCCAGTCATCCAGTTATTCGACCTTCTTCAGCAATTCCAAACAGTATGTCCCTCACGCTGTTTCGATCTAAACAATTTGTAATCTGAAGGCGCTTGGTGAGTATACTGGGTGCGGTAGAATATTCGAGCTGCAATATTGTATCTTTTACAAGTATTGGATCGAAAAAAATGACTTTGCGTGTATTACTCGCTGGTGCTAGTTTTTTTGGCAAAATACATACAAATTTTACAATATGCAAGGCAAGGATTTATGGCCATTTTTATTCCATTTCGGGTTAGATGTAGATGGCTCTCCTGTTCAAAATGGAATTGTTATTCAGTTAGTGTGGTAACCATTTCTTCTCCTTTTGTATCTTGCCTTTCGCATCTAAAAGTCTGGAAATAGTTCAATTGTCAGTTACTAAACTGTCTGACAGTTACTTGATATCTTCAGCAGGAATTTCGTGCAGTAAGTCTAGAAATCCGTTATCTTCGAACTTTGTTCTTCCTCCCGGCCATTACTTAAAACATTTCTTAAACAAAATAGTGGATTATGATGGAGCACCAACCCCATACGTTTATTTTTAATAAATATTTGATGGGGTTTGGCCGCAGCTTCTTTAAATCAAACGGCAAAAGTAATGAATTCCAAAAATGTAATTTTGATTATCCTTGATTTATTATCATCTGTATATACTAAATAACTCAATAATACTCAGTGGAAAACTGTTACCTTATATGGAAAAATATATTTAGTTTAACAGTTAGGTTAGCTTGTTGAAGAGTGGTTAACCTTTATAATTAATACTTTGTTTATAATTTTACTATTTGTAAGGAAAATAACGTACATATTAGTCACAAATTAAGTAAATATTACGATGTTTTTTAGTTCTTAAAGTAAGCTTTCTTGAATATATAACATATAAATGCCAACTGTTAAATGATCTCTGGTCATTGAATATACAAAAAAAAATATTCTGTGGTTTTAGCCTTCGATGTTTCCATAGGATTTGTGGCCGTAATTTTTAATGATCGAATAATCTTTAATGTATATTCTGGGTGGTTTTTTAGGAAACAATTTAAGGTGTATATGTTCATTTAGTGTCCTGCTATGTTTTCTCCATATTTTCTTTATATATACCAGACATTTCTGTCCGTAACGACATTTGATCTTTTGTGGGATGAGAAGAAGTACTTTTTCTTATCTAGACTAGGTTCATGAATGTATGCAGCTCTAACGTCTGCAGGAGCTAGCGGACAAATATTTTGAGTAATTCCTGTTCTTTATAACCTCCCACTCATATAAATGAGTATTAGTAAATCAGAAATATTTGTTTCATATTTAAACTAAAACTAAAAAAATATATAACAGAACACTGTCGTTGATAACATATACACATAGACAAAGATGCAAATCGGTAACACCTACTTGGAAATTATAATTTAATTTAACTGAGTACTATTGAAACTGAGCATTATTCATTTTTGTTTGTCCATTTTCCATAAAAAATAGATCCGAAACTGAATCCGATAAATCATTTTGTGTTGCTGAATTTGCCTGATTTTACTTGAATTTTTTTAATAATTTCTGTGTTATAGTTCAAGTGCGATATATAGTCATAATGGTATTCTAATATGTTACAATGCTACTAAGCTAATTATTATATTGATCTTGATAAATTGAATCTATATAATATTATAGCAATCCAATTGAAAAAGGTTTTGATCTATAAATATAAATTCTGATGACGTAAAGAAAAGAAAACAATCTTCTCAATAAAATAGCTTATTAATTGCATTATTTTGTAATTTACTGAAAGTTAATACAAGGACTGAAAAGTTCCGGGCGTAACAACGAAACCGCACTCTTTTTTTAATGGGCTTTATTTTCGTATTTACTATTCGTTACCGTAATCTCCATCAAGCCACACAATCATTCCAGCGCAGTCCTAACATTTTAATACCACTTTTATAGATCGATTTATCTTTTGCTTCAAACTTAGCCTATCACCAGTTGCCGTCTAATCAGATGACGGTCGTTTGGATTCTGGAGTGAAGTGGTGATGTTTCATCTATTGTCAGATATCGACGCAAAAATTCCAGTTTGTTACGTTTAAATATGGCCAAAAACTAGTTAGAATCATTAACACTTTTTTGTTTTTAGTCAAGAGTGAGCAAACGCGGCACTCACTTTGAACAAAGCTTTCTCATTGCCAATTACTCATGCAATATAAAAACCAATGGGTTCTTTTGATATCTTTATGATGTTAGCTAACTCACGAAACTCCACTTTTGCATCATTCAAAACGATTTTGTGGATTTTCTTTGGGACGTCCGCTGCGTTCTGCATCATCGGTATCTCTACAACCATGTTTGAAGTCAGAAAACCAACGTATTATTTTTGTTTCTGATGGAGCGGAGTCCTTATAACAGTATTCAAGCCACTAAATAAAAAAATGGTGAATGCAATAAAACTGGCGCCATATATGTAGTAGGCTGTGGACATTTCAACACACGTGTTAACTGCAATAGAACGAAATCAATAAAACATAGACGTCTTAATTCGAAATGGACTAGTTTTTATATGAAGGGAATACAACGGTTCTTGGTAATGCGGTCTATATTATATAATTACTTTAAATATTAATATTACAGCGTACATTTATTTACTAAACAAATCAAAACCTGACAGGCTAATTAAGGATCTCTATTCAGAATCCAAGTATTTTTAGAAATAAAATTGTATCCCAACATTTTGATTTGTTTTTTTTTTCTAAGAAAAAATCCGATGTTCTATCGATGTGTACGCAACATCAAAAGCAATCTATCTCTCATAGGCTGAAGAGTCAGGGGAATAGAGCCTTACAACGTTTGATATGGGTCGAAAATAACCAAATCTCATCTTTTAGACTCCATTATGATATAAAATTCGCAGTTTATTGACGTGTGGAACAAGACAATTTTGTCCTTGTCAAATATAATTGATATTAATAATGCTAGAACAGGACATTATTAATTTAAAAAATCTAATTAGTAGTAATATAATAAGATTTTAAAATGTTCAAAATAATATTTAGTGTCTGCTACAGTCTTCTACGATATATATTTATATATTTACATGTGTAAGACTGTGAGTATAAGAAACTGTGGGATATATAGTCCTTCCAACAAAATAGCTAATACATGTCGTCAAAATATACAATGTAACGTTGCCGCATCAAATTTAGGTCTTGGTTTATTTTGAATATGTCAAAACAATATACTAATGTAAATAAAACAATGAAATAAAAATAACTTTATCAAATATAATTTACTTTAATATTACATCCCAGCAAATGCGTATATTTCCAAAGGATTTAAACTACATTTAATATATATAGTTTGTAGGTTAGAGTTGTTTTATTATATTTACACTTAACTCTTTTTCCATACCATTTATGAGGTAGAGCTTTAAGTAGGCTTTTTTACGTAGTGATATTTTCTGGAGGCCTAGTCTAGCTAATTAAAAATTGTACATTCAAGTAATGTATTTTACTTCCATTAGATAGATTCACCTTTTTACATTTAGTTCTTGTTTCCTTCGTTCCTGTGTTACCTTAACTCAATTTGATATACCTGGGTTTTTCCTCTTACTACCTATGTACATTTTCCTTTACAAAATTAGATCTAATCACAACATTATTGTTAATGCATTTGCCATATCTGCAAAACAATTTGTTTTCATTCTCTCATCATAAATTCTAACTTAATGCCCATGTTAATCTAAACAACTTCTATGCACATTCTTTGCACATAAATATTTCACACTCTACATATGATTTTCTACGGTTTACGATTTTATACGCCTCATAAATTTAACTTGAAATAGAATCTAACATCAAGGTTATCTTGATTCATAATCTTCTTCATTTTATGCCGCCTTTTGTACTTGCCCGCTTTGAATACTTATACTTCTGATTGGACCTGCAACAGGCTAAAAATATTTCCAATAGAACTGCATCAATTTAATATTTAATATAATAAGTACTTGCCTTTCTAACCCATTTTACTGGCAAGACGGGGCCTCCATTATCTCGTTTAAATTCGACTATGTAATGGCTTAGGCATTTTTAATCAGAATTATCTTAAATTTTAAACAACAGTTAGGAATTTATTAAAACAAGGGTAATCATTAATGTTTTGAACAATTTTGCAGATATATGACAATGATGTTGACGAATACCAACACAAAGCGAATTTTGTAGACCGATTCAGTTACATGCTCGTACGCATCAGATTCCATTCTTTCTCCTTTCAGCTAGAATAAAGCTAATTAGCATTTTAGCCTTTCTAACCCATTTTACTGGCAAGACGGGGCCTCCATTATCTCGTTTAAATTCGACTATGTAATGGCTTAGGTATTTTTAATCAGAATTATCTTAAATTTTAAACAACAGTTAGGAATTTATTAAAACAAGGGTGATCATTAATGTTTTGAACAATTTTGCGGATATATGACAATGATGTTGACGAATACCAACACAAAGCGAATTTTGTAGACCGATTCGGTTACATGCTCGTACGCATCAGACTCCATTCTTTCTCCTTTCAGCTAGAATAAAGCTAATTAGCATTTTTTTAAAACTAATTACATATTACATACACTTATACACTAAACAAATTCGTGTGGTTTGGTTCGCTTCAATGTTCTGATTTCCTGCGAATTGTACAACGTGGAAGCTGTATTGCTTCCACGTTGCTGTGATTTAGCAAACTTATTTCATGTTTTAAGGCGAAATGGTTACGTAGCGATAAGCATTGGTAATTAATTATAGAACTTTGTTTCGGGTACGTTGGATTACTAATTGGTTTAATGTCTTATATACCCCATATTTGCACACCATAGGTACAAATTGGCTTTATGAGTGACTGATAAAAAATCTCTTTGATTTTAGGTCAAGTTGAGAGTATCTTCCGAGTAGCTAGTACAGTTACAGCTAATCTGATCTGATCTTTGTCTAAGATGATGTTTCTAGTTTAACCTACCATCAGGATATATTCCAAGGTATTTGGCTGATTCTGTTTGAGGTATTGAGCATCCGTCAAATGATATAATTAGGTTTTTATCATTTCGCCGCAACGAAGTATTAACATGGACAGATTTGGAGGTATTAAGTTGTATTTTACAGTCTCTGGTCGATTCGTAGATCTTTTTGAACGCTACTTGTACTTTTTCTACAGCCTTAGACAGAGATGCAGATTTTGCTACGATAACAATTAATAAAACGAGAAGAAAAAATCCTCTCCAGGTTTAAAATGAATTTTACGTTTTTACAAACTGAATTTTGCAATACATTGAACGGTATCGATGACGTACTTTGGTTATTTTATTCGAATGGCTACAGTTAATTTACGACTAATAGAAATATTACTTACAAATTGGTCCTTGCGTTATATTGAAATTTAAAGTGGATTTTCTCTTTTAAGCAAAGAAACTTCCGGGCACAACGAAAAATAACGATAGTTCAGCAGAAATTTCAAGGCAAGTCACTGCCAACTCCCTTCCTTTTTGTTCTTTGCACAAAGTGGCATCCGAATATTATGTCGTAACTTTACCTTCGTCGAATCCCCACTCGTTCCCCGCCACCCGATCGTCGTTCCAACCGTTGTGTGTTTAATCCCGTCGTTTTCCACGGAATTAGCCAGAGAAAAGTATAAACTAAAAGTGCTTAGTTGGCGCTGGAACGTCTTCCGAAAACTTTTTGGAGATTAAAGCTTCTCGACAGATTAAAGTAAAAAAGTAGCCGTTTGGTCCGCTCTTTACTGAAAAATATGATAGTATTTTTATTACGTTTTATTTCAAAAGTCACAAGCATTCTGTGTCAGCGATCTACTCTATTGTGTCAGATATTTTATATTTACCCCTGAAAGTTATTTTGCCACAAGCCCTATTGCACACAGCATAAAATTTTAAAATGTGGAATTTAAAATGTAAAATAGTAGTAATTTGTTATTAAGAAAAACTAATACGATAATATATGTCGACCAAAATTATTAATTATTTCTAATATCTGTTATATTTATTAGACCAGAATATTAAAAAAATGTTTCCAAGCCAAGAACGAAACTTATAATTATCATACATTTGTGTAAACAAAATTAGTAACTATTTCATTCATTTTAAGGTTCCAAATATTGTCTATGCATGTTGGCAAGATATCTAGTCATTGACACTGAATCACATTGTAGCTATTATACTTTATTTGGTTTTTTTTTTGTCTCTCTAGCATCATTTAATATAGACCAGTACTCATGTATTATCCAATTACCGAAAACATGTTATTCACGATGTTTGCAGATTTCAAAATAATTATTTTAATATATAGAATACTTCTTGTCAAGCAATGATTCTCTTATCGGATACTCTCATATTTCAAATTCAGATCAGTAGAATTTATACCGCATATAATTTTTACATACACTTTTCTAAACTTGCACTCATAATTATTTGTTTACCATTTTTAAACATATTTATATCTATATTTTAATTTACATATTTTTTAAAAATTTATATTTAATTCTGATGTTTTAATTTACATGATTTTGTATCCTTAATTTAATTGATTTCAATAAATATTGCTGGAAACAAACTTAAAAATTTGTAACTTTTTTTAATACGTGTCTCTCTCCGACGTATTTCAACAGATGGCTTTTGAATTAGATAAACTAACCCGCTGGTACTCATTAAAATCAAAAATTTTGATAATTGTACCTACGAACCATGAAATATGTTCAACTATAACTGTAACAAATAAATAAATAAATAAATGAAATCTATGAATCTAATGAAAATAAATAAATGCAAATCACCAAAATGTAGATAACCTTAGAATCCAATCAGTTTTGCAGTGTTTTTTAATATATAATCTCTTACTTGTTAATAACTCAATCTATTATTTAATTTGGATCTGATTATCCGGCTCTCTATTTCTAAATCTACCTGAATGGTAAACGAATGAGGCGGTTTGGTCCGTTTTCTAACAGGTAAAGATAATCAGTAAAATCAGTTTTCTTAAGTAAAATAATAGCGTCTGTTATCATTTGAATTCACTTAATTAAAAGGAATTAAATTAAATCAAATAATGAAAAAAAAGACAGGTTGACATTGGATTGGCAATCTTTCCGCAGTATGTTGGAACGTTTCTTGGTGTAGCTAAGTGGTGTTCGGACGAAAGTATCTCAGCTGAAGCTGTAAAGTCACAAAAGATTGCCTAGCCATATCTGCCATATAGAAACATTAAAATGTTGACGCACCGCCCCTAGTAGGTGAATTCTTGACACACGCAACGCAGTTCAAGGTGTAAGACCAACAAAAGCGGACTGAGGTTGCTGTGGATTAACAGTCTACTGGAATTTGGATAGGAGCTTATAATTCAAAGTGAACGAGCACCAAAGGCGGATTGCAGTAACTCAGTTTCCTTGCCATTGGCTATTGTAATATAGTCATCAACATTTGGAAAATCAGTGCTTAGTAAGTATGAAGAAAATTTGTGTAGAAAGAGTGAAATTTCGAAGATTTTCAAAGACAAACTGGCGGACATCGGTAAAATCGATACTCAAAAATAATTTTTATAACAATTTAAGCTGTCCAGACAGAGCAACGACCACGTATAAACCTGGGGCCATTTCTTTGGGAGGAAGGTGTTATATAATACACCTCTGATTATACGACTATCTGTTTCTAAATCTACCGGAGTAGTGAACGACTGAGATAGGTTAGTCTGTTTTCTAATAGGGTCTCTGTGGCCCTCTGTCGCCGTTTAATAAGTCGCCCCATTCCATAAAATTAAACATTGTTTTAATGTAAGAAAACATTTTTAAATTCCTTAACAAAAATCCACCCTTTAAAATAAGGATGATACCATTAGCGCGGAAAGTTTGCTTTAAAAATATTATTCGCAAGCCTCACAGAACAAACGATTTTTAAGTTAACAAAAAAAACAAAAGCAATAAAAAGGAATACGGAAGAGACATGGAAATAAATCAAGGAACTTTATTTCAGTTATTTGCAATTTGTTTAAAATATCAGGAAAATGGGGATATCGAGATAGGGTCGCTTCCAGGAAACAAAATACTGCCTGATTGCATTAAAGATAAATTCACCATCTATACGGGAATGATAGCGAATATACATAATCTAAAATTGAGTTTTACATTTTGGTCTTTCTGTTTTATAGTTTGTGGTTAAAAAGCATTAATTATGAATTAATTGGACGTAATATGTAAATATGAATACAGTATATTTTATATTAAATTAATATTTCATGTAATTAGCAAATCACATAATCGTGTAATAAATTTAATTAAATGTAAAAGTAATTGCTATCTGCCATAGGATGCTGTTACAAGTAATAAGAAATATATTGTAAATATATAAAAATGTGTACGCATTATTTTAAAAATATTAAAAAGCTCACAGTTGATGTATTGAGACCATACACCAATTAATTATAAGTGTTTGTCTATCGAATGCAATTAATCTGTTTAACTTTTCCAACTTTTCGATACCATTTCTGTAGTACGATTTTTCCATTGCTCCAAAATAGGCCTCAGTTTCGGCGATCACTTCATTCGACAAAAATTTTTACCCAGCGAGTATTCTTTTGAGATCTGAGAACACGAAATAGTCGCTGGGGGCTAGCTCTGGGGAATACTGTAGACGATAAAGCAATTCGAAGCCTAGTTCATGGATTTTTGCCACCGTTTTCACTGACTTGTGAAACGATGCATTGTCTTGGTGAAGCAACACTTTATTTTTCTTCAAATGCGGCCGTTTTTTGGAGATTTCGTCCATCAAACGCTCCAATAACGCCATGTAATAGTCGCTGTTGATGGTCTTTCATTCTTTAAGGTAGTCAATGAAAATTATTCCCTGCGCATCCCAAAACACAGATGCCATAACCTTGCCACCTGACTGGTTATGCATCATGTGCAGTCATCTCGGATGACTGTCGATTGGACCTTGGAGTGAAATGATGGAGCCATGATTCATCCAATGTCACATGTCGACGCACTAGCTCGGGTTTATTACTCTTGATCATCTTCAAACACTGTTCCGATTCATCAACTCATCGTTGTTTTTACTCAAAAGTGAGTTCGCGCGGCACCCACTTTGCAAAGAGCTTTCTCGTACCCAAATGTTAATGAATTATATGAGTTACACCTTCAGTTGATATATCTAGAGTGTCTGCTATTTCATTCAGTTTCTATTTACTGCGTTCACCATATTCGGTGCCTATTCCACCATGTCTAAATACCAATTCCTGATGATTAACTTTCCTGGGAAAGTGTCAGGAAACTCGGCATCAAGCCAAGTTTTTGCTTCAACTGTATTTTTTCCCTTCAAAAAGCAATATTTTATCAACACGCGAAATTCCGAAAATAATTCTATATATATATATATATATATATCGATATATATATATATATATATATATATATATATATATATATATATATATATACATATATATATATATATACATATATATATATATCGATATATATATATATATATATATATATATATATATATATATATATATATATATATCGATATATATATATATATATATATATATATATATATATATATATATATATATATATATACTAGGATAAAATATGATTAACTAATTAATTAATTAATCCTACTAGGATTAAATCCATATATTTGTTTACAATGTCGAGTAATGAACAATATGATATTCATCCATAATCATTTGTTAACCTCGAGCTTTCTATGTTTGCGAGACCAGAAGAAATATCGTGTTACATACCTAAATATTTAGGAATTAGCGTAGCCGTAATCTTAAAGAAAGAGATCTTTTTACGAAGTAGGGTGAAAAAATAAGACAGGATTTGACAGTTATATAGAAAAAAGGAGTGTCTAATAGTGCACAATAATTTGAACAACATACCCAAGGATTATTCAAGTAAAACTTAATTATAACATATAACAATATATTACATCTTCTAGTTGGTGGTATTATTCACTTCCTTTCCTGGTAACGAGCTAATAACGGGCTTATTAAGATCAGCAAGAAATCCATTAAAGTTTGGTGATATTACTTAAGTTTTGGTAATGCTACTGAAGATCGATTGACGGCAAGAATGGACATAGACAGTATGGATACGTAGTTTCCATGGTTTCATGTTATGATTTTGCGAATTTAGCCATCAAATAGATCATGGAAAATGCAATAATTATATTGAAAAAAAGCAGATAGTAAACATTATAAGTATTTATGGAAATTATACAAATGGTACCTCAAAGAGCACGTGAAGTAAGAATCCGAGAAAAGCAAGCAGGATTCATACTGAATCGTGTTTTATCGATATGTTCGCACTGCGCCTGTTGAGGAACTTATTAGATGTGGAAAGCGTGCGATTGTCATTGATTGATGAAAACAATTTCATTGATTCTCATTCTGCTTTCGACTGGTCGTCAAAATGATTTATCAAATTAATTTGAGATCCAAGTTATTGTTCGCATGAGAGATATCGTCTTTCCAATACTTTTCAACTTGCCCTCTCAACGTATTGATATCAACATTGATCTGATGTTGACTGATGATAGTGCTATATTCGCTGACACATATGTTAAGACTTCTAACATTGCGAAATCAGATTGCATCAGAATGATGATGAAAAGATCCATGCTATCCGATGCGGCCGTTTGCGGCCAATCGCCAACTGTCGCTAACTGACCAATTGGTTGAGGAATAGAAACTTTCCCACTATAGATTGATGTTGATAATGATGAAGATGGTGAAATTAAGAGAGTTGTATGCTCGTACTAATCATTTTAATTTCTTTTTTTCTAAGTTATGTATATGTTGCAAGCAATACTATAAAATGTGGCCAGGAATATTACTTCTGTTATTCTTCCTACAAAATGCTGAAGGTCCGACAGTAAACATCACATATAGATAATGCTTGAAGTGGATAGATGGATAAGCAGTTACATTGGTTCAAAATCTACTTTAAACAGTAGAACTGGTACCAAAAATATTGATGTTAGATCATTGTATTCCGCAGGATATACATTTTATTAATAATAGTGGAAAACACCACTATAGACACGAATATATTATAAATTGGGCTTCATGTCAAATATTGCGTTAAATTATCTGATTTTCAAGTTAACTACAATATTTTGTTAATTAAACATTCGAGCTTTGACAAAATATTTTACTAATAAACTATCCAATTTGTTTTAAGTACTTAATATATGAGTATATACACGCGTTGTACTGTCAGAATGGTATTTTATAATATCCTATGTTTGGCTCAATTATTGTAATGATATAGTAAATATAAACAAATATAATTTGCATCGCCATTTTGCAATGATTTAATAAAAAGCTTGTAAAATATGCACAACATAAAATCGGGACCGACAAAGTGAATTAAATTATTTAAAATTATACATTTGTTTAATTAGAGTTTGGTTATTTTCTAGTCTGATTGATGCAATTATTTTATTCCATTCAATATTCATTTAATTTAGCAGTTTAAAAATAATCTGTTTATTTTGATTTACTAATTGATTTATATAATTAAGTTCCAGATATTTATGAATAACAATTAAATCATTATAATGTATGCAAATTAGATCATATTAATATATTTCGAAAATATGAAGTACACAATAAACTGTATGTCCCCGGTCATTCGCTAACAACAACAAAACACATTTGAATGTAACTTCAAAGAGGGTTAAAATAGTTTTATGGGTGCCATTAGTTTAGATGTGGCTAAACTGTTATGTAATTTAAGCAAAACAGAAGACTAAGAATTAGAGTGAACTCAGATCTTTATCCGTGAAACATATTAGTGGTCAAGTCTAGCCAGCGCCATTTTCTTGAGATGTTTACGGAAATCTGCCTTTTCTTCCTCAAAAATTAATGATAATACCGACTAGTTTACCGAACAAAAACTAATTTTACGTCAAAGCCATGCACCTGCTCATACAGTAAGCACCTTATTGAAGGCCAGGCTATATAAACAACTACTTTAGTCGTCTAATTTTGTTTCCTGTGTCGTTTTTTCTCTTTCTCAGTCCTCAAAAGTTCCATTTTGACCGGCTTATTTATTTGGTGTTATTTAACATGAAAATATTATTTGTAATATTCATAGATATAAAAATTATCAGATTAATTAAAAAATATATTTTGTGAGAAATTGTTCCAGTACCGCCTCCTTCCAATTGAATGTTAGTCTATCAACGATGTATCTTATATTTATACTTATAGTAAAAGCTGGATAGCTTCACACAATACCTATTATCTGGGATTAAATAACGGAAGATCATATATCACAGGGTATTAATTTTTATGATTTCTGGAAAGTTAATTTCATGCAATTACTACTATTAACATTTTACCGTCAATGGAGGGTGAGGCTTCTCCGGTGTAATACCTATTCTATTTATACTACTTGTTGAATTGATACCTATAAGAAAAATGCTTTAATAAAAGAATTATTCCTGGCTTGGTTTGTAACCTTGGCTGAGTAAGACTAGATGTCTTCTGGGATGATTTATATGTTGGTCACTCGCCAGTCGGTAGGCCTAACGCCGACGACCGTGGTTCGGAGCCCACGTTAAGCGTTTGTCCAGTTCAGATAAATCGTAGTTGGTAAAATGATTAATTTTTGAGTAATGATTACTGATGTTGCCTAAAATCGTTAGAACCAATCAAAGTTGCGATTTTCAAAGTAATGTATAAACCTAGAAAAGAGGATATGACGATAAACGCATTTCCTACTGGTTCAGTTTTCGTATACACATTCTCATATTGAATTTATATCACTTGCCTGTTTTATCCATGAAAAATATCTGCTAACTATTTAGGTCTTCGATATAAATTGCGAGGGTTTTACTAGAAAACTTATAACAATAAAGGCACCAATAAAAACTTGGTAAAGAATAAGATATTTTTTCTGAATAATAGAAAATGTACAAATCGTTGGAAAAGCTTTCTAACAGCACTAAATTTTATGTTTAAAACTTTCGAGATTTCATAGAACTCATGCCAGCTCTATTCCATACCGAACGAGCCACACTTAAAACAAAGTTATGTAATGTTTATTTAAAATAGGATAAATTTTCTTATTCCATCTACTTTTAGTTCTTCTTATATTCTCGCGTTGTATAAAATAAGTAATATATGTAAATATATGTAAAAAATAAGTTTTTTATTGACTTATATTATTATATATATATATATATATATATATATATATATATATATATATATGTGTATACATATAAATATATTCCATTATTAGCGCAAATTTACATATTCTAATACTACTAATCGAACAAATTATTGCTTTCTTGTATCCGATTTTTTTCTCGATACGTGAATTAGCATGTATTACAAAGCAAGATATAAGTTGTATCGATAAAATGGAAAACTCGATTAAAAAATAAAAAAATGTATGTTCAACTATTCAAAATCTTGTTTTTTAGTGAATGTATGAATGTAATTAACAAGAAAAAAGGGCATCTGTCGATCTGTCAATCAAAATTGCTCTGTTCTATTTTTGATTATATAACAATATCATTTTGAGCATCTAATTATTGCTCTGGATATGTTTCTATTTAACTATAATATTCCTTCAGAACTATATCAAAATAATTTTAAAGATGGAAATCAATTTATATTCACATACCTTTTGAGAAGGGATGTTTATAGGTTGCAGCACTTGATCACAAATCATTCAGTGGCCTTCAACCGCTTTTTAATTCAATTTGTAACAAAGCCCTCAGTAGGTAGTTAAAAATGTCTGAATTTATATATTTAATTTACATACAAATTTTTAATGGACTGAAAATTTGTTTTGTTCATATTTCGACGAAATGACACGTACTAAAAAGCGAAGCCTGTCACTGAGACGTCAACATTAGGTTGGTTACAAATATACTCGATACGAATAATATCCAGTAATACTATCTGTGGTAAATCCTTTAAAATTATTGTATAGGTGTAATAATTGGTTTAGCGATTTTGGTGGGACTGTTCGTTTGTTTGGCTTTCTTTGGATTTTCTATTAACTACCTTATACATTTTTGTCAAAATAATTTCTTAAGGTTAATTTTGCAGTTATGATTATTGGATAAGATATTTTTTATTTTCATGGTTTTATTTTACTCTGTAAATATTCTCCTATCACACGTAGTATATTCGTAACGTTTTGGTGAATATGGGTGTTTTGTTGTGGTTTGGTTTACTTTTGTACAACCATTCAACTAGTCATGGAGGAGTACATATTGATGTATTTTCACGCACTCGTCTTGCTTGTGAATTAATCCAAGTACATATGAAAAGTAGTAATAAATGAATTTATAATTAAGATTGTACTAAGCTTATCTAATAAAGATGTTATAAAAAAATCAACTTGTCGTCACGCCTTCTAATTAATATAAAAGATTTTATTTTAAACGCTTCATTTTTCATAACTGGTACAGTCGATAGAATTTCGCGGATATTAAAAACCTGTTTTCTTTTGAATTGATTAATTTAAACTAAATAAAATTGAGTGAGTTTCAAGAATAGAAAAGAGGTTGACGTTGGCGTAAGCTGAAGCTATAAGGTAATAAAAGGTAGAAAGGTAGGTGCTCTGAGACCTCTAGCTTTAAACTATTGGAAACAATTTAAGCTTCAAAAGCTGCTCTGCTCCATGGATTCGATAAAAACATTGCATTCCAGAGCATCATATGTAAGGTCACCAAAGACGGACTGAAGTGGCTGGAAACTAGCATAGTCTACTGCAAATTGGACAGAAGCTTGAAATTCAGGGTGAAGGGCCACCAAAGACGGATCGCGTTAGCTCCGTTTCTCAGCTGTATATTATTGGAATTTGGAGTCGCGAAAACTTGGGAAACCATTCCATATAGTGCGTACCATGAAAATTTGAGTGGAAATAGTGCCATACAGAAGATCATCAGAGGAAATAGGACTAGGGTGCAGGCGATGATCACATATAATTTTGTTACAATTATAAACTGTGGTTAGAATAGATTTAAACCCTTAGTATCGTTTTGTTTAGTCGTTCAACATATTGTCACTTTTTTCATTAAAATAAGATTTTATAAAGCAAAAATTAAAAAAATATGTCATATTAAACCCTTCATATTTGATAACTGATATATGTCACTTCGTAGATGAAAATATAAGATTTTATTCTTCTGTTTATTATACATTTTTATTTCGACTTCTTTGAACTCAATAATTAAAAAAAAAGAACAACCCACGAATAACATCCGCAACATAAAAAAAGGAGAAACAACTCCGCTGAAGAGCCTAATACGGGGCCGCCCATAACGCCGTGATGAATTCGTTCTCGACCTCGCAGCTGTCATGTTCACACTTCTTTATTCTGGCCCCGTTCTTCGCCGTCACAGGGCCCGGGTAAGGCATTATCCTTTCAAGCTCAATTACCCTAATTAAATCGCGAAAGAGTGAAAAAAGAATGGTCTCGCTTCTCGTTACGCAACAGTTGATAAACAGGCTGTTATTCTTGAGAGGGCCGTCGGCGGACAAGGGTCGGAGGGGGTGCTGTAGATGATGGGGGTGGTAATAGTGGCAAAATTTTAATTAAGGTTAAGTTAATAGAGTTTTTTGGAGCTTCAGAGGGTAATCGAAGGATTACGGTAACTGAAAAAGGTTTTGATCGCCGGTTAAGGATATTTTTATCTCCGATTTAACTATTTTAAGATGTAATTGAGAGTGTTAATTGCAACTAGCGATATAAATTCTACTAAGATTTTTTAAGTTGATTATGTTTCCTACCTAATGAAGACAATAACTCAACAAATATATGTTATGCTACTAAAATTTGTTTTGACAGTATTTTTAAGATACGATCAAAAATATATTTGACATATAATATTAGTTAAAGTACTCTATGTCTGTATATTAAAAAATATTAAAATATATGCAAACCAACTCAATAATTAACATCCACTAACATTTTTCTAACTTACATTTAACTACGTCTAATTTTCATTAAGTTTTAGTAATCATCATTAATAATAAAATATTGATAGGTTCAAATTACTACACCACTGAATATTATAACTATTGGTTGGTTGAATTTATTCATATAATTCTTTCGTTGCTCAGTTGCAAGTTTGTGAGGGAGAAAACGTTTATTTAAAATGGAAAATTTTGGCTACAAATCCATATAAAAAAGTGAGGGAGAACAAATTAATTATGACGGACATTATACAATGCATTTTGATGCTAACAGATTTGAGTTTAATTGACTGACTGACCTACTAGCTACCTAAAACCTACAAAGACCACGAGAAGTACTATAGGTAAACTAAACACATACCTAAAGAGCATAGTCTTTCCCAGAGACCATCATCTCTCAATAAAACGTCTTCGAAAAAGCTTCAGGCCCAGATGGTATTAGAGCAAACCATCTGAAAAATCTCACCAGTAAGCAACTTTTAGAGCTTGACAACATCATTAACTACAACCTGAGGTTAAAGTATTTCCCAAAGAATTGGAAACATGCGCTTGTCGCTGTTGTTTCGAAAATGAAAGCCAAATCAAATCAATTTGACTATAGGCCCATGAGCCTGATTAGCACTCTCCTCAAACCTGCCAAAAAAGTAATATTATGCGCTTTAAATAGCTGACGCACACCACATAATCCCGAAGGAATAATATGGTTTCATCTGCCAAACATACTAGCCCTCATTAAGCTGCGCGCATCGCAACAACCATCCACTAGGCACTTTACATGTTTCTAAAGCTTTATATCAAGTATGGCACACCGGTCTACTCTTTAGAGCAAACCAGCTATGTCCACTGAATGACCTAATCTCACTGATTCATTCATATTTGGACAGTAGATCCTTTCAAGTAAAGATCGGTGACGCAGTCTCCTTTCGAAAATAAATCTGCGCAATTGTCCCGCAAGGTGCTCCACTAGCCCCAGCCATGTTCAACCTTTATAAGGCTGATTTTCCACTTCAAAAACACTGACACATAGCATGTTATGCAGATGATACAACTTTCTTCATTAGCGGTTACAGTTCCGGCGCCATCCACGACAGACTTTAAGTCCGACTGAACCAGGCGATAGCGTGATACAACTTCTGGCAGCCGCAGATTAACCCGAGTAAACTGAGGCTATTCTATTCCACAGTAAGAAGTAGTTCCGCGCTTATCGCCTGCAAAACGAAAAGTCCCTATCCCCTTGCTTCAAAAGGTATCTTGCAGCAAAGACAGTGGCGTGTACAACCTAATATTTCCAGTTCTCTGCAGAAAAAGCGAACTCCCAATCCCCCAGAAAGGGATTCCGTATAAGATGCTAGTCCGTCCAGTCTGCCTCTAGGGAATACAGATATGGTACAGGTATGTCTCTGAGGGACAACTTGCACTACTCCAATTGTTCCAGTTCAAAAAATTCCGCGCGTTACTCAATGCCTTATGGTTTATGAGGAATGTGCACCTCGAATCAGGCATCCCGTTCGTTTCACAAAAATGCTCAATGTAAAGTTCACCCTTGGCGCCTTAGAACACGAGACCAACTTGATCAAATCTCTACCGATCCACAAACCCCGGTAGCTAAACCAACTACGACAATCCCAGTCGTATTCCGGGGTTTCTGTTGCTCGCAAAGCTTTTCTGTCCTGAAGCTGCAGTGACATCAGCAAAATACCATTTTCTTCTAGCTGGTCAATCTGGAATAAAAAAAAGACTTCCCTTATTAGAATATACTCATACCTACGCACATTACGCAATTTTTTAATTTTTGTCGATAAACCTCCGAGACCAAGTGGCCTTCTGACGAAATATAAGAAGCAGTTGGATTGGAATAACAAGGAATCTAAATAATTTATTGTTAATAATATTAAATGTTATTATAAAGATAGAAAAGTTCTCATGTATATTAAACGAAGGACATATGATTTATATTACATTTTGTGTAAAATATTTAAAAAAGTATTTAAATTTCATTTTAAAATTATATTATTGAACAAAATTAAATTGGTTAATGAAGCTAAGAAGTTAAGAAGTTAAGAAGTTAAGAAGCAGTTAAAATAACAAGGAATCTAAATAATTTATTGTTAATAATATTAAATGTTATTATAAAGATAGAAAAGTTCTCATGTATATTAAACGAAGGACATATGATTTATATTACATTTTGTGTAAAATATTTAAAAAAGTATTTAAATTTCATTTTAAAATTATATTATTGAACAAAATTAAATTGGTTAATGAGATAATGTCGTATATTTTATTATATGAAATTGTTAGACATCGAATTTTATGTGTTTTGAAACTATTTGATTTCACCTAGTTAGAACTAACAAACAAGACAAAAACTAACGCAGTAGTTACAAAAAGAGAATAATATAGCGGGCATGCACAGGATTTCAGGAATATTTCTTCTATTTTTTATTCAGCCATGTAAATGATTCGGTATAAATTCGTTCTTGAATAGAAAAAATATATATAATATATCTAATGTGTTTGAAAGAGTCCGTATGGCTCACAATACACCGAATTAACTACACTTGAAATAATTTATTATTATGTAGAATAAAGATATACTGAATAAAACTTTATTTGTCTCCATTCATTAAACAGTTTTCTTGCTAATAAAAACTGAGAAAGAATTTCAAGGCATTATTATAGAGCCATCATATTAATGGCCAACGAATTTCCAATGGATTTCAAGGAATTCGATGCAAAATATTCATTCGTATCGTCTGTAAGCCATAACCACGAGATTCCATCATCCGTCCAGATGCAGTCACGTTCATTATGACGCCTAATCAAACGTAATAATCGAATGAGGTCGCATTTCGTATACAACGTGACCAAGCCGAACACGACCGGCTATGCCGTCGCAATATAGACATCCAGATCCAAGGAGGCCGTGATATATTGTAAGCGTCGCCCGTTCCGTAGACTCTATTTATCATCTAATCCCATCTGGTTGATTACATTCCGCAAGATTGGGGCGGTCAGGGAGGGCGGTAGAGGGGATGGGGAATGGGTCGACGAGGTCTGGACCGCCAACCATATAAATCCGCTCAAGTTATCTGGATTAATGTCGATCGGACAAAGAGGCCTAGATAGCCTCAGCTTTCCGTCATTTCTGAAGTAGTTTTTTTTTCCTTGAACATGTTTCTAAACATGTTCGTAGTACTTTTATTATATATTTTGGGAGTTCAATATGTTTTTGAAATTGAAACGAAATGAAAATGTCCGGAAGCGGAAGTGAAAAATCTGATTTATAGTTGTAAATATCGATTTATTTTTACTTATAATTTTAAGTTCAGTATTCTTACTTCAACGATCGCTGCATCTCTGGATTAAACAAATATAAAGGTTTGCCAGAGGTATAAAGGTCTGCCAAATGCCGTCTTTGAGCACCCACTTCTTCTCTGATAACTAAAAATTGTTTTTTGCGATTATGTATTATGATGGTTAGGCTTATTTATAATGTGTTGAAAAAGCCACGACTAGGCAATTGACACAGAAGACGACAGTTACAAATCAGAGTATGTTGTCTAGTAGTTTGTAAATCCTAAAAACTGGACTTAACATTTTGTTAATCGAGGTTTAAACACAGGAGACCAAAAGAAAGAAAAGCCAAGTTCACGTCATTTATTATCAACTTGTTTTCATTCCAAATTATGGTGATAGACCAAAATCATTTCAATATTAACGAAAACTATACAAAGTAATTTTGACCATTCTACCATCTATATACATAGCAAGAGCTTTCTTGCGGTTATTACTCGGTAAAGAAGCACTTGACTCTATTGCATAGTATTAAACCTATCAATTTATAGGTGATTAGTATAAATACTATATATTACTATATATATATATATATATATATATATATATATATATATATATATATATATATATACCATATACCTTTTACCAAATATGGGTTTATATGGATTGGACCTACAGTTTAACGTGGGCTCCGAATCATGGTCCTCAACATTAAGTTTACTGACTGGCAAGTGACCAACTTTAGAAATTCTCCCAGAAGACATCCGGTCTTACCCAGACTGGTTACTGGCGTGACTGGGATCATTTTCCTTGTCCGATTTTACCACTGCGCCACCAAGCTGATTACTAGTTAAATTACCCTTAATAATTTTTTTTGTTTTAGTACATTTGTTTGTCTTTATAGAATTTTCAATTTAGAGTGATTATCCAACAGCAGCTTCTACTGTTTCGCCGATATAGCCTCTGTTTGGAACAAATATTTTAAATACGTTATATTAATAGCTCTTTATTTATTGGATAAATAAATGGTACCAACGGAGGCACAGATCACCGTATATATTTTTAGTGAAACTAAAGGGATTATTCACTAAATGTACTACAAATAATAATTAAATCATGTGAAATAATTACTCATAACATTA
Source organism: Rhynchophorus ferrugineus (assembly GCF_030347505.1). Lineage (NCBI taxonomy): Eukaryota > Metazoa > Arthropoda > Insecta > Coleoptera > Curculionidae > Rhynchophorus > Rhynchophorus ferrugineus. Next base: position 33,355,697 of record NW_027472581.1, read on the forward strand.
TTTTAAAACTATTTAAAAAAATATTTTTATTTTTTTAACCTAACTCTTTTAAATGCAATACTGGAATTGTAAATTAACACATGAATAAGTTTTAACTTTCTATAAAATAAATTTAGCGTTGAGTAGTGAAGCTATAATCATTTATCAAGTTTGATTTTTAGTTTATTTTTGCGTTTACACATCATAAAATACCAATGTTATTAAAGGTCGAATCACTTGTTTGAATCTCTTCCACCAGCATGTTAATGCTGCATTGTACATAACAAGAACTGATGGTATCACTGAGTTTCTTAACAGTTGACTTTCAAACCAGACCAAAAACTTGTTCTAGTTCATTTCATCATGATAGTTGCTATTGAAGTATACATTAAGTTTGCTATAGGAATAAACCCAGTTCTGTTTTTAGCATGAAGAATTATATATCTGTAATTATTAAAAAGTACTATGACTGGCAAAACATAATGAAATGTTATTCTGCCTTTTACATTTTTCCATCTAGTTTTGTTGTGTTTATCCTTTTTTATCATTGTCTTGTTGTGGATGGCCAAATCTTTCTTTTGGGAATATGCATTTTTCATTTAAATACCCAAAGTTAAATAGGAAATCTTCCTTAATTGAATGACATACTTTCAGAAACTGAATTACATAAAACACAAATATAAAATTTTATTTACATTTATCCAGTAACAATTTGAAATAGTTCATTCTTTAAATTGCTATCTACAAAATTTAATTTATGTTTTGCAAACTATTACAGACTTTGCCGAATCACTTGTTGGGATCTCTTCCACCAGCGTGTTAATGCTGAATTGTCTATAAAAATAACTGATGGTTCCACTGAGTTCTTTAACAGTTGATTTTCCAACCAAAAAGACTAAAAAGTTGATCTAGTTCATTTCCCCATGGTAGTTGCTATTAGAGGAAATATTAACTCGGCTATACGAATAAACAAATTCCTGTTTCTAGCATGAGGAATTACATATCTACCATTATTAAAAAGTACTACGACTGGCCAAACGTAATGAAATATTATTGTGCCTTTTACCTTTTCTCATCTACTTTTGTTGTGTTTACCCTTTTTTATCATTGTCTTGCTGTGGATGGCCAAATGTTTCTTTTCGGAATATGCATTTTCCATTTACATAAACAAAGTTAAATAGGAAATCCTTCTTAATTGAATAATATACTTTCAAAAATTGGATTCTTTTAAAACCAATGCATGGAAATTCCATCAGTTTTCTTCGAAGGTCACCTTTAGATCATTTAAAACCTATGTCGCCTAATAGTGTATGAAAGGAATATTTTAGACACAGTGTCCATATACTAATATTCAGTGTCACTAAAAATGTTTCAAATAAAAATGTCAGAATACCAAAGTTTTTAACGTCTAATTATTATTACTAATGTTTTGAGGAATTGTGCGGTGAACAAATACCCTCTGGTTTTAAAATGACCATACGTAAATTTGCCCCTCAAGCACCAATGGACGTGGAACGGAAAAAGTGATGAACACTACTTTCAGATATTCGTTAGCATAAGCAGAAATTACTACCATTAAATTTCTATATACACTTATATAGTATAACTTCAATATATGACATTTTTTTACTAAAAACCATAATCAATTTAAACTTATTTGTAATTTATAGTTACAACTGGATGTAAAACTTTAATTTGTCTTTTTAATAGTAACTACTGCCTCAATTTGTATAAAATAAATTGTTATTAGGCTTTCCTTATCTATCACTAAAATCTGTTAAATTAGTAATGATATTATCAAATCGTCGATATTTGATCCGTAAGATTCACAAACAAATAGCAAACAACTTTCAACGTCAATTGCACATATTGTCTTGTTAGAATAATTTATTTATTACATGATGTTAAACTTGACATTGACTGTACCATAAGTTATAAAGGCCTTACTAAAGCATTATTTATTTATTATTAAGTTATTAGCATCATTTTCATAATGTACTTGAAAAAAAACAACCATGTATTAAAAAATACCGTATATATCATAGGAAAAATTATTTCATAAATTTATTAGAATAATGATACCATCCTGAGTCGAGAAATAACGATGCTGAGTATTTTATATGAAAGACTGTAATAATATTTATGGCCGGATATAAAATAAGACATAAATAAGGAAAATAAACAAGGAATTTCATTATGTTTAATTGCATCGCGCAATATGTTGCTTAATTAAAATGTTGTAATTAAGTTTATTTGCTTTTTGCTGGGTAACCTTTAACGATATATTTGTATACATATATACGATGTTCGAAGGCGACCGTATAATCTCCGCAGAGGCCAACAAAAATTGTTAACAAAAGCAAATTTATTTAAATTAAAACTGGCCTTGTTTCATCCGTATCTAAACTAAAGCCCCCCAAAGTAATACCCGGAAAATCCCAAATACAAACGCGAAAAAAAGCAGTTTTAAAATTCTTTTTTTCCGCTCTGGGCTGTGTACGAAAGAAACAAATTAAATATTTTTTGCGAGTGGAAATTAAACAGCACACACAGGATAGAGTACCGATATTAATAACATTTAGTACTGTGCCTTATAGGACATGGCATTTTTCTACCACAAAGGTGAGATTTCTCTTTGTGAGAATATCACAACTTGATAAAAACTGTTTAGCCTGCATTATTATATATCATAATTTAATTGAGTATGATACGCATTTAACCTATTTTAGACAGTGAGTCTATTTTTACAGCAAATTGATATGATTGATATTATAGATACGAAATTGTTTGATATCGTCTCACAAAAGATGGCGTAAGTAATACTGCACTCCAATGTTCTTTCAAAATATAGCCCGCAAATATTTATTATAACTTCTATTTTAATAAATATGTGATATCATGTAATCGTATAATTTTGGAAGTCACAATTAAGTTTCAAATGTGTAGAAGGAAAAGTAAAAGTATGGAGATGTGTACTTTCAACGTCGAGATGCATTAGCTCGATTTGCGATTTGTTAAGTATATTACATAGATCTTAAGCCTAGAAAACCATTAGTTAAGTCCGGCGAAACATAACATCAATCAATCATACCAAATCTTTGAATATTGTTTAATAATAATTTGATTTGAATTGAAACGAGACCTAACTACTTCGATAGAGGTGACAAGATTATTTTTCAATGCCACAATGATTGTTCAACCTTTCCATAACGTTTTTAAGTAATTGTAGATGTTTAAATCGGCAGCCACCTTTTTTATTAATGGAACATAATCTGTCAGATAGGGTTCGTCTAAAAACCATGTACTTTTTGTCTTCTCTTTATCGACTATTCAACTGTTCCTGACATTCATTCAACTGTTCCTGTAGTGGATCTTTGGAAAAAGGTGATTTACTAAGCTGATTATTTCAGGCCTATCCTTAAAATCCTTAGGTAATTTTCGATTGATTTCTGCTCCATTTTTATTTCAGTACTAGCTGACCCGACAGACTTCGTCCTGTCAAAAAGATTTGTAATGTGGCAGTTTTTGTGCCTACGTATTTTAAAAAATTCTTCTGAACAGAACCATCACCCTGGTGATAGGGCGTTGTGAATAAAAAATAATTAAATAAAACATATATAAGGATTTAAAAGTAAGTAATCGCTTTATTGTTAATCATGTGAATCATAATTATTATTATTATTATCATTGTAGTGCTTTGTGGTATACGAAGTTTTTTGTTTGATTACCTGGCACATAGATAAACAAATCTGATGGTTTTCCAACACGGGAACAGGCAACATACAATTGACCATGTGAGAAACATGGGTTTTCTAGATTAATACCACAAACACTTATGATTGCCCCTGGGACTTGTTTATAGTCATAGCAAAAGCAAGCCGCAGTGGAAACTGTAGTCGTTTAAACTCAAATGGCACATCAGTCGGAATCATTGGGATGCGCGGTATGAGAACATCTTCTCCTTTATACTTTCCTTTGAGTATAGTTGCTTCTATCACATTGTTTAGTAATTTTTTTATCGCTAACCGTGTACCGTTGCAAAGACGCGGTTGGTTGATATTTCGCAACATTATAACCACCGATCCAACCTTTAATTGAAGATTGTGAGGTGGCAATCCTGGCAAATCCAGCGAGTTTAAAAATTCCGGTGGATAGTTGACTACATCATCTTGATTAGTAGCCAAATCAACTGATTTATATATCCTCAATTCGCCTGTAATTTGTTCTTGAATTTTGAAATTTAATTCATTTATATCTATGTTTTTTGCGGCCAGTATAGCTCGTTCGCTCAACCAATCATGGTTTCTGTAATTTTGAGAAACATCTGGAAACACCTTCTGAATAAGTTCATCTTTTGATCGAGGTAACTGACAAAAACTTTGAGGAAAGTTAATGCAGCCAGTCAACATGTCTATAGGAAATTTGCCATTACCAATGTCAATGAGTTGTTTAGAGAATATGTTTCCAGATTGGTCATTTTGCAACTCGACACGCATATTCTTGCTTAAATGAAGTATTTTGACATGTTTCCACAAATTGGAGGACTTTAGACATGCATTGAGTTCATCAGCTGGCGCTGGTCGTGGAATCACTGGCAATGTTTGACGAAAATCTCCTGCTAATAAAATCATTGCACCACCAAATCGGTTATTATTGCTACGTAAATCTTTTTTAATGTTCTGTCTAAAGCCTCCAAAGATTTTTTATGTGCCATCGTGCATTCATCCCAAACAATCAATTTACATTGCCACAATGCAAGCAAAGTTGCTGCGATTCCCGACGAAGCGAGTGCAAGTGCAATTTTATTTTGTGAGCGAATTGTTGCTAATATTAATGAAATCAAAAAAGTTTTTCCTGTATCACCAGGTGTATCTAAGAAGTAAATCCCTCCAGTTTCATCATTTGTTACTTTCATAAGAGTTTCAAATACATACCTCTGTTGTTCATTTAACAGTGGAAGATTTGTTTGAATTAATTCTTTCAAAGCGTTGAGATCATACAGTCTTTCTCGATGCAACTCTTGGTTAAAAGCGTCATGCATTGGACGATTGGGCGCGGTCAGGCCTAATTGAATTAATAGTTTGTTTGACATTATCAAGCACATGTCCTCAATTGAAATCAATGCTTCATTGTAATTTCTTCACTGATTTGTATATTTGGATTTCCCATTCTATTCCGTATTTGATACAAAATATCATCACACATATAATCTTTGTACTTCATCCACAAATCAATTGGGTTTGATGGGAAGCATGTAGATATGATTATAGAAAACAATGTTCGTATTTGATGAGCGTGTGATGATATTACAGCATCATTGAGAGTTTGATCCCAATGAGCGTCATTTTCAAGCAATTGCAAACGTTGACAGGCTTCTCTGTAGGATCCACACAATTCACCATCAACAGTTCGTAACTGTTGGAATGATGTTGGGCCACGTAAATTGACTAATAGCAGTCGTAAATAAAAACATTCATCATTGCTTGGATGTACTGAATATCCGGCCAATCGCATCGGTGGAATATACATCTCTATATCCTGGAACTGGTTTTCCTTGTTTCCGTCGTATAAATCTCCTTGAGGACTGATTCCAGGTATAATATTTTGGCATTTCAGAATATAGCAATGTTTGTGCGAAATCATCGTTTTGGCATGTCTCAGAAAAACTGGTTAATGTAGTAGATGGTGCCTGAGCAGCTCTTTGTACTGCGTTCTGTGCTGTAAAATACACTCTTTGTCCATTTTCTAAATGCACAGCTAAGTGAACAACAGAAGGGTGTCTCTCATGAATAGGAAAAGAAAATATTCGCCAAACTGCTTCATTACTACTGACATAGCGGCCCATTTGGTATTGGGTAACTTCATCATTAGAATTCTCTGCACCAATTCCAATCACAGCCATATCACTCCCTTTGGTTACATATTTGCAAATGTATTTAATCGATTTCACTGAATGGCAAGATTCAACGTTGATGTGTGCTTTGAATGTCTTTGATAAAATGGGTGAATATGGAACAATCCAACGATTATCTGTTTCAATATCTTGTTGATTTAATTTGACAATTGTTGATTTTCCATTGTCTGCTGTCGATCTGCGACGATACAATGGATAACCGTCATTACCAGTAATTGTTTCCGATATTGATGTCCGTGAATATCGTTTTGAACATTTACCATCCATGATACACGGTGAATTTTGATTAAGAGTTCCACAGGGACCATGTATCATATTTTTGATAACTACCTCATGCAATCCAGGATCTACTTGTATATTAGGGATTTCAGCTGATATCACTGCATCAACTTCATTTGGCCTTATCTTTTCAACCAACCAAATCAAAATGTGTGCATGTCTCAATCCTCGTTTCTGCCACTCCACAGAATACATCCAGCAGCGTGTCTTACCAAACACATTATGTTTTACGATGAAATTCATTAAAGATTTCAACTTTTGTCTAAAGACTCTGGCTGTAATATCATGACGATCAATGGGTGATTGCCCAGGGAATAACTCCTGCTTAATTTCTATCCATTGCGGATTGCATGTAAATGCGATGAACAAATCTGCTGTACCATAATGACGAACATACGACATGGCATCTTGAGCATATTCGTGCATATGCCGAGGGCTTCCGATGTATGTTGCTGGAATAATAGCCATCCGACCGACATTCTGTGCATTTCCATCAGTATTAATCGCATCTCGCATCTGATTCAACCTGATGAATGTTAATCTCTCCGTTTGAATTTTAACATACATGTCAACAACATATTTGTGATATAATCGCCGACATTTCAATATGTGATTATCTTCATTTTCCCGAATCATTAGGCGGTATGAATAATAGTTCATTGAACTGACTTTTTGTTGGTTTCAGAACCTGTAAACAGATTTTGTTTTAATAACATTCAAATACATAATATAGTGACTGAGATATTATCGCCATAGCTAAACTAATATTTTAGTTACCTGTAATGGGATTTATTATTTTTATTGAGAAATCGTAGCCATCTTCACCTTGCCAAAATATAATGGGATATTGCAGTGCATCATATGAGCGGTGTGTTTCCTTTATACGTTGTAATTGATCATTCCGACGATGTAAAACAATCCATTGGCTTCGTTTTTGTATTTTAATGCCTTACAATATGAGCAAACCAAGTTCATAGAACCAATAACAACACATTGGTAGTTACTGTAGTCAATTGACACATCGTAACTGAAAGCAGCTCGATTCAAACTTGCGCGATTATTAGTTGAATGTCGCGCTCGCGCTTCACGCGTTTGTGATATCCAAATTCTTTCACGTTCATTTCCGTCGTCACGTACTTGTGCAGTACGATTAGATCGGTAATTAGCTTGTTATATAGCATTTCTGGTTCTTCTACCTAAATTGCTTCGTCTTATAGGAGGCATATCAAATATAAATAATTTTTTCACTAATCACGAAGTAAACAAACACTAACTAACTAAACACTCTGCACAAAACACGATATACGAATTTGTTTCGTGTATCAGTTGACAAAAGCAAACTCAGTAGATTAGGTAACAGACAACTTTTTTTTTTTTAATTTGATATGACTTGAAGTCAAATCGTTTTAAGCCGTACAAATTGTTTTATTTATTTAAAATTTGGATATTAAAAATAATAAAACACTGTTGGTAACGCGATTTTTGTTTGACTGATGTAATGACGTGGAAACTGATGTATTTTATCTCGCGTGCCGAAACTAATACAAAAGAAACGCGAGTTTCGGAACGCGACATTAAACTCCTCCAACTATGTATTCTGTGCTCCAACGCACACACGCACATTGTTTTGATAGATATGATCTTTGACGTTAGGAACACACCTACATTGCTTAGACAACAGTGAGTGCTTGTAATTTAATATGAACTTTATACCATAGCAATAAAGCTCAAATTGACTACGTTTTAGTTACAAATCATTTGTATGGGGAAAAGAAAAGGGCTATTTTTAGGGTTTTTCCAGCAATAATTCTAATTTTTCTCGCCGTAAAAACCATCCTTGAACTTCAACGAACATTTTAAAAAAAGATTTGGCCAAATTGGTCCAGACGTTGTTGAGTTATGCGCTTGCCAACACATTTTGCGATTCATTTTTATATTATAGATTAATTATATATTTTTTGTAATTATAACATTGATATTTTAATAAATATTTTGTCATGGATATGTGAGAACTACAGAAACGAAGGAATAATATAAATTCTTAGGGAATCTCACATATGCATGAAGCTGGTGATGTTAAGGATGTAGATATGGATATATGCCCATATTGTCTTAATAAAAGTATTAACACAAAAATATATTATTTTGAAAGAGCAGAATTTATTCTGAATAGGTAATACATTTTAATTAGTCTAAAATTTATTTCTTCATTTTTCTTCTTCAGATGAGCTTTCCAGCATAACTTCGTCTCCAATACCATTCCTAAATATTTTGCTAGTTTTCATATGGGATGTTAATATTATATTCCTATTTTTCTAATAGGAATGTGTTGATCGAAATAAATTTAGTCTCATTCACTAGTTGATTTTCATTCGCTAGTGTTTGGCCCAATTTTTAGTTTTGTTTACTGACCTTTTTCTTTAATGATTTTTATCTAGAATGAGTTACGTATGCAAAAATCATTACCATCATAGATTATGAAAAATCTGCCTTATATCAAGAAAAATGACAGAACAAACTTTTTTACTTAAATGATTCTTCAGTTTTATCCGTAATTCTGTGAATTTGATCTACGGTTGAATGTTCTCTGTAACGAAATTCATTCCCTGAAATTATGTTGTTTTGAAATAATTTGCAGTTTACCGGAAATAACGAGAATGTAAAAAGAGAGTAATACTCAATTCAACGCCTATTTAGATTTCATGTTTCTCTGTTTTCAATTTTTGTCAATAATTTATATAATTTGTGTCCCTTTGTTGTTACAGAAATAATGAATGACATAAAATAAAGGCATTATTGCTTGACGTACACCCTGTATGATAGATAAGATAATATGAACGCTATGCATTATTGTACGTCTTGTTGAATTTTGGCAACAGTGCTCAACTATAATATATAATGATCGACATCTTCGACGATGGAGTTCTCACTATCACCAGCATACTGCAGCCAGATAATGCCATATTCCAAGACTATTATGCGCCCATAGAAACAACCAAAAAGGTTCAGTTTTGGTTTAAGGAGTATTAGAATATCTTCAAGCACATTCGTTGGCTAGAACAGTCGCCAAATTTCTGTATAATTGAACCAGTGTGGTTAGTTTTAGAGTAAAGAGTGAGGAGTGAGAACTGAGATGAAAATGTCATCTCCACCATCACTAAAGCAATTGGTATTTTGGTACAAGGATAGGTTGAATACCATTTAGATTCTCTAAGAATTTATTGCGTGAGGAATTGCAGTTGTTTTACAAGAAAAGGATGGTTCAATAAATTAGAAATAAATAAATTTTGTGTTTATACTATTATGCTAAAAAATTTGATAGCTTATCACTCGAAATAGTTTTTGATTTATAGGTTTGATAACATAATAGTTTAGAATAGGTTTGATAGCTTAACAAGTCAATTGAAAAGTCCATAGTCCAGTCCAGGCCTACCATAGAAAAACATATTTTTTCGATACCATTTCTGTAGTACGATTTGCCCTTTGCTTCAAAATAGGCCTTAATTTCGGCGATCACCTCTTCATTTGACAAAAATTTATTCCCAGCGAGCTTTCTTTTGAGATCTGAGAACAGAAAATAGTCGCTGGGGCCAGATCTGGAGAATATGGTGGATGATGAAGCAATTCGAAGCGCAATTCATGGATTTTTTCCATCGTTTTCACTGACCTGTGACACGGTGCATTGTTTTGGTGAAGCAACACTTTCTTTTTTTTTTAATGCGGCCGTTGTTCGGCGATTTCCTTCAAATGGTTCAATAGCGCTATGTAATAGTCACTATTGATGGTAGTTCCTTTTTCAAGGTAGTCAATGAAAATTATTCCATGGGCATCTCAAAATACAGACCAAATAAGGCCATAACCTTGCCAGCCGACTGTTCGACAGTCCACTCGGATGACTGTCGATTGAACTTCGGAGTGGAATGATGGAGCCATGTTTCATCCATTGTCACATATCGACGCAAAAACTCGGGTTTATTACACTTGATAATCTTCAAACATGCTCCGAATGATCAGTTGGCAATTGTTTTTGGTCAAAAGTGAACTCGCGCGGCACCCACTTTGCACAGAGCTTTCTGATACCCAAATATTCGTGAATGATATGATATACACGTTCAGTTGATATCTTTAGAGTATCTGCTATTTCATTCAATTTCAATTTATAGTCATTCAAAATCATTTTGTAGATTTTTTAAATGTGTTCAGTCGGCGTCCACTGCATTCGCCGTCTAACGGTACTCATTTGACCACGTTTAAACTTAGCATAACATTCCTTGATGGTTGATTTTCCTGAGGTAGTGTCCGGAAACTCGGCATCAAGCCAAGTTTTTGCTTCAACTGTATTTTTCCTTTCAAAAAGAAATTTTATCAAAACGCGAAATTCCTTTTTATCTACTTTTTTACAATAACAAAAGTTTCTTCACTCAAAATGTATAATTCACAAACTAATAATCCGACAGCTGTCAAATTTATACACGCATCTTTTGAGAGTTAGGGCCAACTAAAAAACATATGGATTTAATTATAGTAGCGCCATGTATGTGTCAGACCGGGGACTTTTCAATTGACCTATTGTAAGTCGGAAACTATAACAGATAATTTAATTTGGCGAAAAATTATGTAATCAGCATGCCGAATAATACTTAGTTGGTTCATATTATTGTGTCAATCCCTGTAAATACATGAAATGGGAATAAATCCTAATAAAGGTTATGTTTATGTTCAACAAATCTATTGGACCAATTAACTGAATTGATTTGATTAATATTAGGAATTCGTCAGGTGATTGAGCGATCGAAAAATACCGACATCGCGTATAGGTAGAGCACTCCGCCTGTCGTAGATGAATAATCCCATATCTTGCTGACAATAAATCATTGAGAAGCGACCGGGTCAGGAATTAATTGCCTCGCTGAAAGGACCGCAGGGTCCATTTAACAGGTTATAACTACACGTTTTCGAATAAAATATGGCCGAGCGAGGGCATTCAGTCAGTCAGTGTCATGTGCCATTTATTCGATAAAATACCTATTTGATCTTATCCGTCCATAATTTATCACGAATTTGTGTTTTTTTTCGACGTTATTGATACGAACAGCTGAATAAATCATGTTCGCTCGGTTCTGGTTTATAAAGACATGACGCTGGCCACGTACGGTGTATAATATATTCGGGTTTTGCGAACGAAATAACTTTTGCTTCATCTTTGATGGATTTCCTAAATTTGCTTTGTTTTTATTACATTATATTTACTTTTCTAAATATATATATATAACTTTTATAAAAAAATGCCTTGAATTCTTACTCAAAGGCAGTAAAATACTCGAAGAGAGCCAACATTTTCTATATTTTGATTTATAAAAGACAAAAATTTTACTGATATTTGTTTTACCAAAACCTATGTAAAATCATCTAAAATAAGGCAAAGATTAACAAGGATATAATACAATATAATAGACTCCTTTAAACACTCATATACCCAGGTTATGTTTTAGGGTCTACGTTAATATATAATTTTTAGAATTTTTGACCTCGGAAAGTATAACTGTATAAGTGGAAACTGTATAAGTATTTGAGAAACCGGTGAAGTACAACAAAAGTTCGAAGACATTAAACTGCAAGGCTTATTGGACGAAAATCCAGAAAAACTCTTAAACAACTTTCATACAATTTAGTAGATGATGTTTATTATGCTTCGAACCGCTACAACATCCAATTCGACGTATCAATTGCAGATGTATATAGATATTAATTTAGCTTAATTTATATTAATTACCAGAAACATTTTCAATCAACATTATATGACAAAGTCGTCTTGTGAATTGTACACACAATATATACGCAATTTAGCTTAATACCTATCTAAACCTATTTATCTATTTAGAATATTATATTAACTACTACCAACTAATCACTTTGAAGCCGGTGTATAGCTCAAATAATACAAAAATAATAATATAATTTTGTGACATATACTAAAAATTAAATTACGAACAAAACAAATCTAAATTAATATAACTGTTTGGGTTCTATTGGGTTTTTAAAATTGAATTACGAACAAAACCAATCTAATTTGTTGCTCGGCACCGACTTCAAAATGGTCGGGTGGTAGTAATTAAAATAATATTGTAAATAGTTAAATATGTTTAGATAGGTATTAAGCTAAATTGTGTATATATAGTAAAATATAAAATACGTGTAGTAGATAGGCTTCTTTTTATTTAGTTATTACAATGATTATTATGTACATATTTTATTTTGAAATGTTTTTCTTTGTGTTAAAAATTAAAAATAAGTTTGATTATTTTAAAATTTTTAGCGAGTTTTTTGAAATCGGTTAATTTTTTATGTTAAAAATATTTGATAATATTTTATATATTTTTACCGAAGTTATTCAACATTTTGAATATCAAAATAAATTTCTGAACGCGGTCTCACTTATTTGACAATTAACAAATTTCGGTCCTTTCTGAGAGTGATATTATTGATTACGGCGACAGTGTCACTTTGTATCAGAAAGTAAAATTGTTGTTCTGGAGTTTTACCGAGATTAACAAATTAATATATGTTATTTTATTTTATTGATTATTTTTTATACGAATTATTATTTTAGAATTTCAATAAAACTGACCAATGGGTTAAACAAAACAAAACCTACTCAGTTCCTCCTTATCAAACGCGTATAATGTCTTATTCAAATGGATACCAGATTATTTGAACTACAAATATTCTTTCAGATCTTATGCTTTAAAGGTTGTTTAAAACTGAAACAAATTGTAGAGCAACGATTTTTTTTATTCACAGATCCGACGGGTTATAAACCTCGGCGCGTCGTTTTCGGTAGAACAGTGAACAGTGTGGGCGCCAGTTTGGATCGCAATCGGGCGGAAATCGCAATTTCCCGATGAAATGAAGGGATAATTGAGCTCGGACAGGAGGGAATGTGTATCAGGGAAAGGTTATTGCTTTAATTTGTCAAAGAGGCTTTCTCGTATGCGATCCATTTTTGAGATGATAAAGCTGTCAGTGGGTGAAGGCTGATCCCAAACGAACTGGTCGTAATTTATGGTGCACTAAACTAAACATTTTAAGCGTCATATTGTTGTGGTGAAAAAGCCAACTTAGTTATCACTCAGTTAGTTATACAAATTCCTTAATTTTAGTTTAATTATAATGATCTCTTCAATGGTGTTTAAATGAATAAACAATAGATAAATTTAAACATAATAAACGTACCATTGAAGGTATTATTATTATTTTATTATATTAACGATTTAATGTATTTTGCATTCAGCTTTGTTTACTTTTTTACTTTTCTTGTGTATATTTTGAGGTCATTCGAGAGTAAATATATTTTCTGATGTTCTCTTCAAAATAATAAGTGCTTTCACTAGCTCATGATGTTGCCATATTGCAATTGCCAGATGAATTGGTAGAACTATTAAAAGTTTCCTAGCAGGATCTCCTACGATCCTTTCCGTGATTAATATAATAAACACCAAAATTAATTAATAAGTTAATTTATTGACTAGTAGAATTTGAATTCTTGAATTATCTTGGGATAAATCCTTTTGCCAGAGCAGCATCTGTTCACGTGTCATCACTTGACTCAAAGTAGTACCACATACAATATATTTTCTTCTGAATATTTCTGAAGTTTTTAACTGTTATTTGATCAAGTTCACTTAGTATTTTTTCAATGTACATTTATGTTTAGCATATGTTATTATTTTTAAATATTTATATTTGGAGTATTAAAAATTCTATTAAATATTAATCTAGTTCTCATTGTAACATTACATGTATATTCAAAATGTGTCAGAAGATAAAGACTACACAGGATAATTAGGATATTTTCTCATTATTTAATTGTTGAAGCTTTATAGTTAAAAATCGGTAGAATGTATTCAAAGTATTGTCCATCGACAGACACTATTTTGGGACTATTGGGACTATTCAGGAATCGACCCATTGCTTGGGATCTTCATAGGTGAAGCGCTGTCGAGACGGGTCACTCATACTCATACGTTAGAACAAGTCGTTATCAGAAGCAGCAAGGTCTAGTCAACAGGTGGGGTAGCATTCCCCATTTTAATACTTCCAAGTATGTTTTAGCCGATGTTGTCGAGCGTTGTCATCTTCAAGAATAACATTGTTGTATCTTTCAGTGCGCGACTCAAACGCATCAATTGGTAGTTCCATCGAATAACTCCTTTAAATCCTCGTCTTAAAATTTTTTTGGCTGTTCAAAACCCTTTGTGCCTTCGGTGTCAAAATAACCACTTTTAAAGTGTCAAAACAGTATTCACTTGTTGAAATGGACGGAGTATTGTTGCCATAAACTTCACACAGCATTCTATGATCTTCAGTCGCCTTTGTCTACATATTGAAGTAATTGAAATATAAACAAACGTAACTTTGAAGGAATAATATTCGTTTGGCCATTTTCACCTTTTTCTGCATTTTTCCTATATATGGCTCTCTCTATAACCTCTCTATATCCGGCGAAAATGGCGAGTTTGCAAGACCCTAGCTTGAGTTTTATTTGATCTTTTGACCGTTATTTGATCAAATACTGCTATTTCAGTTATATTCTATTATTCAACTAATTTTAGATGTTGGTTTTTGAGTGAATTTTGATGATGTTGCGGACAGGTCTTGAAGCAATAATGCTCTTCGCATAATGTTCGAAAATAATGTTTTTTTTTTGTTAAAATTATCCTAATTATACTATGGCATAAACATAAAGTGCCCATATATTACCGACACTATATCATAGATAAGAGGAGAACTTTCTCTAATGGTTTAAATTTAAAAAGCGTATATATATATATATATATATATATATATATATATATATATATATATATATAAAGGGATAATTATGGTGCCATCTATGATGCTCAAACAAAACTAGACGTGACGTTAGGCGATTGATCGCGAATATTCTGAAACAATAGTCGGGATGACGACGCGGTTAATAACGGCATCAAGATTTCATTAAGTCCGTTTAGGACAGCGATTAATGCCGTTTTCCAGGGCAATTTCGAAAATAATTAACTGATTCGACGGAGTTATGGCGGCGCTTAGCGCCCGCCTCAACGTCATCAATCTATAATATCCGGCCTGGATTCAAATTAGTTATTCCAACTTGGCTAATTTGATTGGTCCATAAAGCTCACTATTATTAATTCGAGTTGGGTTGCTTTATCACGAAACTTTAATTAGTAAAAAAATGGATTTAGTATGATTATGATCTGATGACTTTTGCCTTGATACACATTCTATCATACTATTCAGGCGTTTGAAGTGGCGACATGAGCGCCCCCTTGCCGCCATGACGCGACCTACGGCCGACATGGCTCTGTTCGGAATGGTGTGGTTATTGCGCGTGCGCGCTGAGATGAAACGGTGCGCCAAATGTCAACGACGAGAGGCGAGGATGAACGAACGGCCGGCTTCGCGCGCCACCACATTTTTTACGATAGAGGGCGCAGCCACGCCCCTTGGCGACCAATCGTCTGTCAGGACTCCAGTTGTGGAACCGCCCACTACGTTCTGTGAAGTGCATGGATATGTGGCTCCAAAAGAAGGTAATTTATCTATATGTTATAATCGTACATTGTCTAACAGAAATAATTCGGTTTCGAGCATACGCATTATAATTTATCATTGTTAATTTTATTAATAAACTCTGAGAGAACGATCGTTTTCCTTACAAGCTCTGAGCAAGCGCATATATTTTATTTTGCAATAGGTGAGTTGAGCATTTGAATTTATTTTTCTCTATCCGTGGTAGAGGAATTTAGCCACATGAAATTATAAGCTATAGTCAAACATATACTACAGCAAAAGGAGTATTAGCAATCGGGAATTCATCTAAAAACGAGGAAAGGTTGTAATATATAAAGTTATGATTAATTCTTGTGAAATATTTTAACTATTAATTTGGTAAAAAGTACTGCCCAAAAGTCTAATATATATGAGTAATTGTAATATGTTATTTAATCGTGAAATTATATATACATATTATAATTGCAAGTCGTATAATTGTGTTTACCGATTAATTAAAAATAGCTAAATATCTAAATAATAAGGCCTATATTATATTTTAAAAGATTATTGTAATAATTGAAATAGAAATTAAATTTTACAAGATATTCATTCATGTATCTTTCATGTCATTCACATATCATCATACTTTTCACCTGAATCTCCAGTCAATACATAATTATTTTTATAAGACAATAACTTATATACCTATGCTCTTGTGAAAAAATGCATTATATGTTCTTATTTGTTTCAAGTAAATTTAATCGTTCTCGGTTATCCTTACATCCGGCAAAATCATGTCCAATTTATTCTCTTTTCCTAAAATCGTTTCTATTTCTATTTTCGCTCTCAGCAATTTTTAGCAACACTTCACCTATGAAAAAAAACTAAATCATTATTAAAATATATTATCACTGAAATAAATGTCTAATTTTTACTAGCTGCCGCAATATTTGCTATTATTTTTGATAGACAAGCCCCATGAATAAATTGATTACCTGCAGCTTTTAGTTGACTTATATTTACTAGCCTAACGAACTAATGGATGGTTAATAGTATATTATTTAAATTATGATACTATTTTGTTGAGAAATATTATTAAAGACAATAATTACCTTTAAATTACTTCTAGGACAATTTTGTATTAATTATCTCATATATATCATTATCATTATCGTCTCAGTAATCTGTAGGCACAATAATCGCAGTACTATTGATGAAAGGATAAATAACGATTGTTTTTGTAACCTCTCTTGCAAGCTGGATATTAAATTTCCTCGGGAAATATCTAGATTTCAGAAAAAAATATTCATTGGAACAACATACTTCACTTAAATCACTGCCTCTATTTTTACAACGTTAATCATATTCTCTAGATATATTTCACTTCCGGCACTTTCATTTTATATTTCAGAAAATCCACGTATGGAGAATAATTTCAAACAAATGATAAACTGCTAACAATCGAGGAAGTTTATTTTTACGGTCTTCCAAATGTTCACCTAGGAACCATCAACAAACATCAACAACATCCACTACGCTGTTGATGGGATAATTTATGTACAAAAATAATCTTATGGAAACTTTTTTTATATTCAAGATCGAAAATTTTGTGGTGTGGTATAGCCTTGGGTGCTTAAGTAAAGGCCGATAACAAAACTGGTTTGTTTGTTTCCGTTTCTGTTTCTTGAGAAGGGCTTTAAAATGTTATAATTGTTATATTGTTAATAAACAACGCTATAAATCAATTTTGAATCGGTTACGTAACATGCAATACCAAGAGAAGCTACTTGGACTTATGTATGAATTAACGGTGTAATGGGTCAAGTTTGTATTTGTTAATAGTTGTTGAAAGGAAACAAGATTGAATAATTTTTTAAAGGAATAGTTATAGATGGACAAAAAAGTCGTGATCTTAGACTAAAGTTAACAATAGTAGAAACATTCTCTACTATTTTGGAAATACTGCACAAAAATCATGTGCTATAATTCGACGAAAATTCAGAAAGTTTGGCTGGAACGTTTTGATACCTCCACTATGTCATATAGCCTGAATCTTACTCCGCTCGATGGCTATTTTTTTTGATCTTCAAAAAACATTTTCAATAACGATCTGATTTTTCAGATAAATAAAAAATATTCACTGATCAAAAGAGCATATATATCGTTGATTACTTTTTACAATTTATGTTAATAAAACTGTAAAAAAAGGATCAAGCAAAAATTAGTTTTCCGCAACATATTATTATTATATTCACCTAATCTAGAAACATATACAAGGCTATGAATTCAAATAATGCTACTTAAACTACCCGAAAACCAAGAATTGCAGTTAAAACTCGAAAAACCATAAGCTCAAGTTTTGATTCTCTTCGACGCCATATTGTCCAGTTCGTTAGTGTAATGATGACAAATGCTTATTTTACAAGATGTTAATTCGGTCCGTACTCCTCTACGGATCTAATGTCTACTTCAAGTTTGTTACACCCAACCAGGTCAAACGGCTTCAAGTTTTCCAAAATAAGCTCCTCAGGAGAATATTAAACGCTCCATGGTTTGTCAGAAATAATCAAATCCATAGGGAAACTGACACTCCAGAAATCAAGCACTTCATATCTCAATCATTCCACAAACAACAACTCAGCTCAAGTTCTTCTGAAAACGCGCTTGTTCGCGAGCTGGTCGACATGCTGGGAGCTTAGCACCGCGTCACCGCTAAGCTCTCCCCCTTTTCCAGGCTGAAACGACCTCATCCGTCGCTACAGTCATAACTTTTGCCCCCATACAACAGTACCCAGTTGTGTGTTAACTCAGGTTCGCGAATCAATAGAATCGCCGGGCTCTCGTGCCCAATAACGGCTGCCCGATCAGCGGGTGCCATATCCCCAAATTTAATGCAGTAGCAGTAGTGATCCACAGGGGTCAACTGTGAGGCGGTTTCGGTTTAGTGTATTGGTAAGCCCAGAGGCAGTCCCACATAACCCGGTCCAACTTGTCACTCCAGGGCAAGTCTCCGCGACCAGGTATGCGTCATGCATTCCACCGCCTGGTTTTTAGGCCAGAACAAAAAAAAAAAAAAAAATAGTGTAATGATGATTGCTGAATGGAGTAAGTTCGATTAGATTTAATTAAAAAGCTTGGTGCAGCAGCAGGCAAAAGTACTTAATTAAACTACGCCATTTCCTAGTGTAATATTGAATTTTATTCGTATAAAATCCATGTGGAAGTTTTGCACGATTTAGAACGATGTTCATTTTTATTATTACATTTTTATTATAGAATATTTTTAAGTAAGAACAAATATGTTTATGTAGAATAGAATTTTAGCAATAAAACTTTTTTTGCATTTCTATATTTCCAATTATACAATTTTTTTTTAAAACTCAATTTATTAATATTCTGTATTTTTTTAAGACTAACATTCCTCAATTCATCAGCCCCAAGCTGGTGACTTATTATTATATTTTTTGGAACATTAAAACTTGCCTAATAATTTGATAACCTTTTACATTTATTAATAGCTGATTTTAACGTTCCAAATACAGATAATTTAATATTAATGCATTACAGAATGTCAACTGAAACTAGGGTATTATAATTTATAGTTTATTATATTACTTACACTTTAAGTGCATATAAAAAATGGTGTTAGTTGCAATGATATTTTCACGGATACATTAAGCATAATATGGGAATTATAAGATGCGAGAATAGTCCAAAGTTGCACATATGGAGAGTGGTGAATATGGCGAATAATGCAGATGATTTTGGTCGTGTTATTTTGAGCTGTGTAGAAGTGTATCTTCATTATTTTTTTGTTCTGCAAACATTTCTTGTTTAAAATTCTCATTTATTTTTGTATCCAACTGGCCAATATTCTTACAGTTTTTACAGTTTATAATTTTATCAGTTTGAGATGTGTTTATAAAATAAATTCATTTTACACTTCTGATGGAGGTAAGTTTAAAAACGCTAGTGTTGAAATAATTTCATTTTTTTATTGTTTTTCAAGTTTCAATTGTCGTTGAATATGTTCAAATATCCCATTGTTTTAAATGCATTGCATGTAGGGTTAAAAAATGTCCAATTATATTCTAATTAAAGCGAAATTCTTATCTATTACCCATCACCAAGTAACATTACGTCACCAGACACCACACCAATTTCTTAGATAGTAACTTTCTCTTAAAGAAACTTTTAATATTGTCATTGGCCAGTCTGGATTGCTTTCAGCTATGCTAAAATTATTTGTGAGTGTAGTAGTTTCTTAGTCCGTCGATTTGCCTTCATAAATCTTTTGTATTTACTTGATTTTCCATGGTTCCAAGGTCAAACTTTCTTGATAATATATGTCTTTTCTTGATTAATAATGTGATTCCTTTTAATAGAATGTATTCAAAGAAAACAGTCATCTCGCCGAAATCCTACCAACCGGCTAGTTATGAAACGTGCAGATTTTTGGATTCTTCACTTATTTGATTCACCTAATATTCATTCTATTATGTAAATCGTAATAGAAATAAATTAATATCTTTAACAAAGTATGCATTTTATTAATAAAGTATAAATGTAAATATAAATAAAAACAAAGTTGGGTTAGTTTCATTATTTATTACTAAAGGAAGGGTGGACTCATCACTTCAATTAATTATATGCATACCTTTAGTTGTTTCCACTCTCATCACTATGTCTCAGAAATTTCCAGCTTTGCACTGCATTATCACATTCTGGAAAGTTTCCTTCTGTCACTTTCACTTCACGATTCACTGTTCAATTCAATCACTTAAACTGTTAATCTGTCACTCTTAACATGTTCACGACTCCACCATTTATCAATTACTTCCTTTGTATGTCTTATCGTGTTCATCCTAACCGAAGGTGTTATGGTTGACAATACTTCCTTCCACATATCCACACAGTTTTCGATGGAACATCCTTCTCACCCAGCAATATATCTGCAATTAACTACTAATAAATTTAATGACCAACAAAACCCAATTGAATGCTATTGTAACTTTTACCTTTTCCATCAATTTTTATTGTCTTGTAGTAAAATTTTTGTATAGATATTATTAGCTAATAAAATCCAAAATTATATTTTATTAGCCGATTAGCCGGTTGTATATAAAATCAATTTTAACTCAAACAATCATTACTATACAAAAATACCAACTTTTTTGTCACTGTATATCAAAATATATTCTCGCATTTCGATATATAAATGCAAATCAGTCAGACATGCAGCAACACAAAGCTCATAGTTCTTATTCAACTAATTTCCAAACGATTTATCGAATATTATTCATGTTATATGGGATGCTTTTTCACGACATGAAGTTTATCCAGTTCCGTTCGCTCTTTGCATTTCCAACATTTAATTTAATGTCGGCCGTTGTACATTTATCGGCGGCAGAATCGAATTTAATTAAATTTTACTCGCAAACGTGGATTTTTCGTTATATTCCGCCAGACAATGACGACAACGACTGGTCATAGGTTTTATTTGATTAATTATATTTTTTTATGTTTAGGTTTTATATACCTTTTTTTTTTTTTTTTTTTTTTTTTTGTTCTGGCCTAAAAAACCAGGCGGTGGAATGCATGACGCATACCTGGTCGCGGAGACTTGCCCTGGAGTGACAAGTTGGACCGGGTTATGTGGGACTGCCTCTGGGCTTACCAATACACTAAACCGAAACCGCCTCACAGTTGACCCCTGTGGATCACTACTGCTACTGCATTAAATTTGGGGATATGGCACCCGCTGATCGGGCAGCCGTTATTGGGCACGAGAGCCCGGCGATTCTATTGATTCGCGAACCTGAGTTAACACACAACTGGGTACTGTTGTATGGGGGCAAAAGTTATGACTGTAGCGACGGATGAGGTCGTTTCAGCCTGGAAAAGGGGGAGAGCTTAGCGGTGACGCGGTGCTAAGCTCCCAGCATGTCGACCAGCTCGCGAACAAGCGCGTTTTCAGAAGAACTTGAGCTGAGTTGTTGTTTGTGGAATGATTGAGATATGAAGTGCTTGATTTCTGGAGTGTCAGTTTCCCTATGGATTTGATTATTTCTGACAAACCATGGAGCGTTTAATATTCTCCTGAGGAGCTTATTTTGGAAAACTTGAAGCCGTTTGACCTGGTTGGGTGTAACAAACTTGAAGTAGACATTAGATCCGTAGAGGAGTACGGACCGAATTAACATCTTGTAAAATAAGCATTTGATGGAGATGGGAAGCCTGCTAGAAGGGCAGATCAGAGGAGATAGCAGGTTTGCTATCCCCGAACCTTTTTGGATTGCTTTCTGGATTTGGGAATGCCAACCGAACCGCCGGTCGAAGTGAAGACCTAGGTACGTGACGTTATCCAGCCATGGAATTATTGCAGTGTCGATCTTAAGTTGCGAGACGCGCAGTGCGTAACGCTTCTTGTGGAAAATGATGGCCTGGGTTTTCAGGGGGTTGATTTGCAACCTCCAGAATTTGAACCACTTGACCGCATGATCGAGCTGCTTCTGTAAACGCTCATGAATTGTAAGGTTTTATATACCGTAGCCCCAAGGATGTGCAAAATAGCATACAATATCAATTATATAAAGGCAGAAGCGAACAAAAAGTGTAACGGCGTGTAATTATACATTGCAATTAGTCACTTTTTGGAAAAAAAAAATAGATAAGGTATAGGAAGTTCATTTTAAGGACTTTAGAATATATCAACATTTTTTAATTAGTTTCAAATATAGTTTTTTGCTTAATTGTGCAGTTGCTTAATTATTAAGCTGCAATAGTTTCTCTAATATATGATGAGATGAGAAAAACAATTCAATCAGTCAATAACAAAATTGCACTCAGGCTTTTTTGATTGTTTATCCTATTAACGGCCAAATAGTAGCTTAACTTTCTACTTTGAGGAGTACTGTACCTCCCTATACCAAAGTACAATTACTGGATTGAAAATTTTAAACCGTAATTAGAAAGAAATTTTTGTAAAAAGCCATCATATATCCATGGAAAATAAATATTTCTTTCGAACTCAATAGGTTTAGTTCAGCAATTTTAAAATTTTTTATTACTTCCAAATAACAGATTTACTCAAGACCCTCAAAATAGGCGTTTGTTTCACTGATAGCCTTTTCATTAGGCCCAGTTAATTTACCAGCCCTTATCAGCCTTTACGAGATGGTAAGACTACTGTTTTGATAGTCGCGGGTTTGAATCCTGCTGAAGCATGGTCGTAAATTGATGTTTGTGAATGTCTATAATTGTAATTGTATAAAAGGCATAAGTGCAACACCCGACAAGCAAAATTATCCGAGATACGTCATAAACTAGGCTGGGTAACACCGGATATCTTCCAGGAAGAGACTAAAATACAACAAGAAAATTAAATAGTGGCAGGCGGAATATACAGAAGATATATCTCTTCAAATTATCTGGAGAATACGCTGGATGGGAGAGCAGCCTGTAGCCCAATTTATTTGTTTTGGTTATGGTATCTACACACATATGTACCCGTGCAATATCTCGAATACTTTGCAACATGAAATTCAATCATTTTTATTTCATACATTCACGCCATAAAATAGGATGTGTAAGACCGGATGTCTTCTGGGAAGATGCAAAAATACAACAAGAAAATTAAATAGTCACAGGGGGAATATACTGGGGATATAACTCCTCAACTTATCTGGGGAATACCCTGGATAGGAGAGCAGCCTATAGCCCAATTTATTTTTTTGGTTATGTTAACTACACACATGTGTACTCGTGTAATATATTCAACACCTTACATCATGAAATGCGATCATTTTTACTTTAAATCAATATCTAATCTATCCAATAGCTCTAAATAATATTCCCCGGTGATCTTTCGACTTTTATAAAAATAATCGATATGAATAACCTACGGTACGTGCCTTCCAAATAGCTGTGGCCACGATTTTGTAGGCCGACAAACACAACTTGGCCTTCTTTGGCTCACATTTACCCATAGAAACCCTCTGTTTATATTAAGAATTATTACAAACAGAATGTATTTACAATCCTCAAATCACCTAATACATTTTCAAAGCATAAGCCTAGATAGCTGGACCTACAGTTTATCGTCGGCTCCGAATCACGGTCCTCAGAATTAAGCCTACCAACTGACGAGTGACCAACTTTAGAAATCATCCCAGAAGACATCTGGTCTTACCCAGCCTGGTTACTGGCGTGACTGGGATCATTTTCCTTGTCGGATTTTACACTCTTGCCAAGAACAATCACAATTTTTAAACAATCACAAACATAAATTTACGACCATGCACGAACAGGATTGGAACCCGCGGCTATCGCAACAGTAGGAGGACCGTCCTATCGTCTTTGCCACTGCACCACCAAGCCGGCATAATCAAAATAATTGATGCAATATTCAAAAAATAAGATGTCATATAGATATAGCCACGTATCTTCATTAATCATTAAACACATTAATCTTTATGAATGCTTTAAAGTGTTCACAAATTTACTACTCACAATTTCTTCAATGTGTCTCATATGCTTCATCTATACAAATTATGCAGTTTATTTATGTGAAGCATATTTTCATTACCTTCAATATATATTGCAAAAACAACAAATATACGAGGCTGATTAATAAAACATTTCTTTAACTAAATTTTTAAATAAAATTGCATCATTTGTTGTTTATTTATTCTACTTTTCGATTCCGTTCTTGCAGATAGATCACCTTTTAACATGAAACGAATCAGAAGTTAATACCGCTCTTAAAGAAATTTACAGAAAAATCTTAATAACCGTTAGGATAACCATTAGTACTATCATATACTACGTCTCCCGAGTTATCTCAATTAACTTAAGCAAGAACAGCAGCTTAAATTGTTCTCTGCTCACCATCCATTAAATTAAATCAAAAACTGATTTCGATATTCTAAATATCTCCTAAACAAGGAGGGCAGATGATTTTTTGATATTTTCGAATTTGGTTAATCTATGTTGAGATTAAATTTTACCATATGCCAGATATTTCTTTCATAGCTGTATGTAACTTCCCATATAAGAAATAAGACCGCTTAACATTAAATAACTTTTCGCTTTATCATTATTTCAAACGTAAACTATAGGAATTTCTCCTCCAATTCGAAATTGCCAGTCGGCATTTTGCAGTACAACGTTGCCAGATTTATCTTATAAAAATTACGCGTCTGTAGTGGCTTTACGTACAACAGAAATGACGAATAATACCGTAAAAAGTTGGAGATGGCAGTGAGCCGACCAGGTTACTATTCCTGGTTACTCGATATGGGCATATTTCGTTTTATTGGAATTTATTTATTTGTGGCTTATATTGCACATTATACACTCTAGGCACAAAAATTCTTATTCGATATAAGTTTTAATAGTGGCAACTTTCACGTCTCCAGATGCTCCCTTTTTTTCTCAAAAGGAGCTAACATTTTCGCTGAGCCGATTAATATATAGATAAGCTAATAAATTGAAGCAATATCTCGAAGATTTCACAACCAAATGTTTTAAATTATTATATTTTTTTAATGCTCATTTACAATTTCTTAGTTTAAAATGATAGGAAAAATATGTTGGTTGTTTTTGATTAGAATAAGTCGTTTAAATGAATATTGATAATGTCTACATACTTTCTACAAATATAGGTAGCGATTAAGATTGACGTACAACAAGTAAAGTCGTTCATCGAATATTCTCGTCGAATGAATGCACTCGCAATTTTAATGAAATTTCCTCAGCGAAAATAATTCAACGTTGCCTGATGAAGCGAAGAATATTTAAATTCTTAACACGACTCTGTTAGAGGGATGTAGCAGGGTGAAATCGGTTAGAGGCTTAAATTGAGTGCCGAGAAAGATGATCATTATTCCGGAGAAGATGCAAGCGTTCAGCGTTGTTAAGAGAGTCGCTGTAAATGTACAATGCGCTCTCAAGTAGGTCGCTTCAATTATACCGGCATTTTATCATGGGGATCAAGATCGGAACAATAAAGAAACAGTTACGGTTATAAATATCGTCGTTATTGTTCGTGACAATGATGAAGACGACCAGAAATTAGAAACTCAAAACGCATATAGATAAAAATAACAAAGAAGGTAGTTGTAATGTGATTTGTTAACATTCAAAATATTAATTATACGAAAAATAAACAGTGCCATTGACTATAAAATATAAAACACCATTAAATATTTAAAAAACATAAATTTTTAGCAAATGAATTATTATCGAAAACAAAAGCTTTTGGAGGCTATGGCTTAACGAATAGAGGCAGTTCGAAATAAAACAATGATTAGGGTTATATGGTGTTACGGGGGTTGCCAAATCTTCGTTATCATTTGTTGCACTACAGAATTTCACCAATATATTAAAAGTAATAATCATAATAACAATTTATTCGTCAAATAGTTAAATAAAAACAAAAACAAATCATGATTATAAAAAAAGATCTGAACTATATGTTATATGCAACATCAATTTCAAGTAATAATTTAAATTAACACTTCCTTATAAAATAATCTTCAGATTATGTGTTTTTTTTTTGATTGACTGATTAATTTTCATTAATAGCCATTTCATTTTCATTGCATTAAAATGAACTGCAAATTCTAACAAACATAACCGAATAGCAAAACTGCTGTCTATTATGAAAAAGTCTATAAATTGTTTACACATTTTTTGTGCAAATGAAATATATAATAAAATACAAGAAAAAATATTAGAAATATTATCCAGAAGTATGAATGGTTTAAAAAAAAATTACGAATATGTTTTTGAAGACGCAAATTATTATTGTTTCGCACGACCAATAATGTTTACATATCAAAATATAAAGTTACATGGCCTGTCCAACAAAACAGCTGATATACGCCGTTATGTTGCCTGATAAAATTGGACTTTTGGCTTACAGTGTTTGCCTATTTATAGCCTTTAATTATTATTACTTATAGTTTGAATAAATACCAACCTAAATCGAATTTTATTTATTGACTCCGATGCATCAGGTAGCTTTTTATCTATTCTTAACTAGGAAAAAATGTCAGTTGACAATATTTTCAACGTTATATAGGCCATATATTAATTGTTTTATTTATTGAAATTTCTTATTAATATTATATAAAAAAAATTAAAAATATATAAGTGTGAATTATGTAAAATTTTATTATGATTGTAAATAAAGTACCCAAAATGCGTTTGTCATTGTTTGTAACAACGATAAAACTAACCAAAATATACCCATTACTTAATAATTTTGTAACTAAAAAATTAATATTTACGCAAAGAGGTGTGATGTGACAACATTTAAAAAAATAAATTAAAAAATTAAATTTAAAATAAATTATTATAATAAATATATATATTTAAAATATTATAAACAACAATATTTATTTATTTTAAATATTTTAATTCAGTCCATCAATTTTAAGTATAACTCAGGAAATAAAGACTGTTGATCCAGCCCTAAGTCTATTAAAGTTTAAAGTCGTCCTAAGTCGTTATATGATTTACTTGCTACAAAAATTTAATATTGACAAATACCAGAGAGAAAGTTGCTATAGAAAATGGGACTATTTGGAGGTTCAGGGTATGCGCCGATACTAAAATTCTGTACTTCACCATCACTACAAAACATTTCCATAGGTTTGTTCAACTATTTTCAAACATGAACGACCATAAGCTAATACAAATTTTGACTAGAACTCACAAAATAAATATAAACCCTATTCAGATAAATCATAAGAGGTCACTCATGGCTAATTTTTGCGCAGTCTAAACGGTAACTATGATATCCAGGACATACACTGCATTCATAAATAATGCCTTTTCTTTTTTTTTGTAACCAAAAATGGCAAACTGACAACATTTTCAACTTGTCTTACTTAAATGAGATTAGTAAAAAAAGTATTCTAGCGATCATGGATTCGCCAAGAAAACACATAAAATTAATTTATATCCAAAATAAAAGAAATTAATTGAACTCACTTTTTCGTAGTTTGGATGTAAATGAGACCCTTTTTTATAGTATATGTTCACTTTCACTATAAATCATTTACTATATCACTATTTAATTTAACGTCGTATATTTTTAAATCAAATATGTAAATTACCAAAGAAGGACATACCAATAGTCAAGAGCAAGAGATATTAGATAAATATCAATATATCGTAAAACATATATAATGTTTGCGATACTTAAAAGAAATTGCCATATCCAATTAAAAGAGTTCGATTAAAAATATGATTTTTAAAACATTAAGCAGTAAAAGCAGTTGAGATAAAACTAAGTTAAGCCACAGGGAGAGGGAGGTTGGTTGGTCCAATGGTAAAACCGACAGGACGATTCTAGTACTGTTGCGATAGTGGAGTGCGTATTCGAGGCCTTCTGGGATAATCTATAAGTTAGTGGTCATCGGTAGACTTAATACCGAGTCAGTAGGTCCACATAAATCCCAGTTAGTAAAAAGAAAACATATATAACGAAAACATTACACTTAGAAATCGAAAACATGTGTATGTAAATAAAGTAACATTAAAAAATATGCCAAAAATTATCTAACTAAAATAAATTAACAACATCAACCATCATTATAATATGGAATAGAATATAATTTTGAAATTGCTCATAATCTACATTGTTAAATGCAACTTTAATATGAAAATATTGTTTTAAATATTTTTAGAAATTAAAATGAAAATATTATATGAATGTTTTAAAATGCATCTGTAATTGTTTTGTCTGTTCTAAAATTATATGCTGATCATAGATGATATAAAACTGTTGGGTACATGATAAAATTAATAAACATTAATATTATTACTGTCAAATAAGAACAACTAAAAAACCGGAATACTTAACGACTAATAATATTATATATTACAATATTTGAATCTAGTCTATCGCATATTCGCAGTAGCCTGTGGGACCAGGCTGCCTCGACATCCGTTTTTTATGATATTGGTATATTAAACAACTTTGCTTGGTTGGCTTTGGACAGAAAAAGCGACAAAAACAAAACCAGTTGTTTAATTTGCTTGGCGTCGTGTTTTTGTTACATATGTACTCATTAGTGTTGTAGTTTTTTTTAATTACATCTTGCATTAGATATGCTTAGTACAATCTTAAATAAATGTAACAATGTTGAAGTACTTAAATTACAGTTAATTATGTAGAAGCAATAGTTTCTAGGTTAGCAGCAATATTATATAATATTTGCCTTTTTAAGATTAGTTTTTGTTCTGTATTCTCATACGTTCTGACCTAATGCTCATGTTTAATTTTGAACAATTACAATCATGTCTGTGCACCAAATCTTTCACGGCCTACTATACCATATTCTACAGTTATATTCAATTGATTATGTGCATACCTATAGTTGTTTTCACTCTCATCGCTCTGTCTCAGGAATTTCCAGCATTGCACAACATTATCACATATCCCAAAAGTTTCCTTCAGTCACTTCCATTTTCTGACTTACTATCCAATTCAATCACTAAACTATTAATTTCTAATAAGTCTAAAACATGTTCACGATTCCACCATTTATCAATTACTTCCTCTGTATGTCTTATCGAGTTCATCCAAACCGAAGGTGTTATGGTTGACAATGCTTCTTTCCACATATCCAAACAGTTTTTGATGGAATATCCTTCTCGACGAGCAATATATTAAACAATTATTAAAAAACATAATGACCGACAAAACCTAATCGAATGCTATTATAACTTTTACCTTTTTCCATAAATTTTGTTTTCCTTACACTTTTTTGTTACTGTCTTGCCAAGAGTGCCACTAATAAACCATTTTGAAATATTTAGTTTCATCAAGATGCACAATAAATAATATATCTTTCTTGGCCTGATTTTATGCCTTTAAAAATTGAACTATTTTTAAGGCAATGTCTGGAAGTTCCATTAAACCTCTTCGGAGGTTATCTTTACACCATTTAAACCCTATGCCCTATAAGAGTGAATGAAGGGATGTCTTATATCACTCAAAAAACTATTTTATGAATACGTTTCAGACAGAGAGTTTTCTCTAAAATAATTTTATTAAATTATGTTTATATCCATAAAATAGTTTGTGTACTTAATGTTCTTCTACATTTCGTATATTTGGTCTCGAATAGAGCCAATATCAAGATGGTCAATATTCGTCACCCACTTTGTATGTAGACGGGTTTTCTTGGGTGAATCTAATTTATTCTTATCTAATTATTATTCTTCATTTTGTAAGCGATGTTATTCACAGTACCCACACTAATATTTAGCGCACCAGCAATCCGCTAAAAACATTTTCGCCGGTTTGGTGGCGCAGTGGTAAAAGCGATGGGACAGTCCTCCTATTGTTGCGATAGCTGCGGGTTCGAATCCTGCTGGGGCATGGTCCTAAATTTATGTTCGTGATTGTTTAAAATGTGTGAATGTTCTAGGCAAGAGTATATAATTCGACAAAGAAAATGATCCCAGTCACGCCAATAACCAGGCTGGGTAAGACCGGATGTCTTCTGGGATGATTTCTAAAGTTGGTCACTCGCCAGTTTGTAGCGGGCGAGTGACCGCGGGTTGGAGCCCACGTTAAACTTTAGGCCCAGTCGAGATAAACCCACAGTTGGTAAAAGGAGACTTTAAAATATATATTAAAAAATTTCCAATAAAATTTTAGGGACTTAAATTATTTAATATCATCTATAATTACCTCTTTAACGGAGATTATAGGCTAAAGGGGGCCTCCATTATTTCGTTCCTTTTCTAAATATTTTATTAAAGCCGCAATTAATTGGTGACTCTGACTATCTATTGTTTTCGGCATTTTCAAACGAAATGGTATCATATATTAGGGAGCGACTTAAAATTGATCAAAATAACCAAAGCTCTAAAATATCGTTTGTCGGTTTATACACTGTAGTAATTATAACTAATATTTTGAATAATTTAGCGTACATGTGACAACTGGACGGCGACCAGTTGTCAGATGTATGCAAAACTCTTGAAAGCAGTAGTGATACGAGGTTTTAACTCTTACCTATAAATTATTGTGGCTGTATTAACTGTAGTTTTTAGATATACTATAATGGTAAAATAAATTATATTTGATAACACTTTTGTTCAATTATTTTATTTAGATTAGAATGTTTTTGTAGGTCAAAGCCAAACTGAACTAAACCTCAGAGTTGATGCGGCAACAATGCAATGTTTCGACGTCAAAAATATCCACGACTTATTACTAAATAACTTTGAATAGACTATATATTACCCCAAATTTGTATCATAGTGATAGTGTTTTTTTAATCTGTTCATAATATTTGTTCCTTATTTGTTAATGTTTCGTTCATTACACAAAACAATGTCAAATTTCTAATTAAGCAGCAGGGTTCTCGCTAATTTAGATTAACTTTATTTGGAGTATAACTATAGACTAATTAAGCTTCGCAAAAATGACGAGAATTACGTAAATGACATTTAATGCTTCATTCCGTGCAATTTACCGAATGTCCCGGACATTGCCCGACCAGCGCCCAAATAGATTACTTTTCATTTTCATCGGTTTTATTACAATCTTAAAGTATTTTATGTGGGTTTTACTGTTTTTGTTTTATTACTTAATTTATTTTTTGTCGCTGTGCCGCCGTAGCAAGGCGGACGCAAAGGTCTGGGGGACGAACGACCCGGGCGGGCTCTCGATATTTGATAAAAGTAATTATTGAAATAATGGAACGTTTAATGTAATTCCGCCGAAAATGTAAAGTAATTGCGAGGGATATCGGGGCGAATGTCTCGTGAATAATGCTTTTTTCATTAGGTCGGAGGACTGTTCTTTTTTCGGAATTTCTTTATTACAGTAAACAGGTGAATTGTTCGATTTAATTACCGACTTATTGTTATGCCTTGTGACGTGCTTCCTTTTTAGGGTTTTATTTGAGTCACCTTAATTTAACCATATTAAAAATAATACAGAAATATTGTAGAGAAAAATAGTTTAAAGGCAATATTTGTAATAATTATTTTTTTAAAGCCCTTTAAATTGTCATTAGAATCATTGAAATATTTATTTGAATGCAACAACTACTTTTTACACTGCTTTCCGCGACTAATTCAGCTACACCTTTATAATAAAATAACTAACAGGTCAATGGAAACGTCCCCGGCCTGACACATAGATGGCGCTACTAGAAATAAATCCATATGTTTTTTAGTTAGCCCTAACCCTCAGAAGATATGTGTATAAATTTGACAGCTGTCGGATCATTAGTTTGTGAATTATAGCATTTTGAGTGAAGCAACTTTTGTTATTGTGAAAAAAATGGATGAAACGGAATTTCGCGTGTTGATAATATATTCTTTCATGAAGGGAAAAAATACAGTTGAAGCAAAAACTTGGTTTGATGCCGAGTTTCCGGACACTGCCCCAGGAAAATCAACCATCAAGGATTGGTATGCTAAATTTAGACATGGTGAATTGAGCACCGAAGACGGTGATCGTAGTGGACGCCCAAAAGAGGTTGTTACCGACGAAAACATTTAAAAAATCCACAAAATGATTTTGAATGGCCGTAAATTGAAATTGACTGAAATAGCAGACACTCTAAATATATCAAGCGAATGTACGAGAAAGCTCTGTGCAAAGTGGGTGCCGCGCGAGCCCACTTTGACCAAAAACAATAACGAGTTGATGATTCAGAGCAGCGATTGAAGATGATCAAGCGTAATAAATCCAAGTTTTTCCGTCGATAGGTGACCATGGATGAAACATGGCTCCATCATGTTACTTCAAAATCCAATCGATAGTCATCCGAGTGGACTGCACGCAATACTCAAAGCGTGGGATAACGCAACCGTCTGCTGGCAAGAAATAATTTTCATTGACTACCTTAAAAAAGGAAGCATCATCAAGAGCTGCTATTACATAGCGTTACGTACATGATATTTGGTCACAAGTTCTACTATTACGAACCCAAGTCGAATCTTATAGACGGATTCGGTTACATATTCCGACATATCGGCTAGTATTATATCTTTTTATTTAGGATAATATGAAAAGGAAAATTAACGGGTTTAAAACGAATTTTATATAATTACATGCTACAATTTGAGATATATTCGATGTCATCTTGTAACAGGTATTAGCTCTTTTATCGGACCGATTATACATCATTTCAAAAATAACTGAAATGTTTTGATTGTAATAGGACATACTCGGTTTCACAACTGTTATTTAAATGGCAAGAACATGGAACTAGCTACTGGAAGAGAATATCGGTTTTCATCAATATTATTTTGGTAAGAACCGATTTATTATTTACGATTATTACACGGAACAATAACAATTGCTTTGTTCTCGAACATCATTCAGTATATTTAATATTCGACTCTCAATTCATCGAAAAATAGCTCGACGATATTTCAACAACATTTTCGAGAAAACGCCGACCGTTCTCGATTTTTAAATTAATATTTTACGGGAAAAGGTTCGCGGACGCGATATTGAAAAACAACACCCGATATTTTTACTGAAAACAATGCGGAATCGATAGGAAACCGTCACGTGTGACGGCTGGTATATTCGCGAAGAAACGCCAATAACTGACGACGAAGGAAAAATAACGGATGTCTGAGGATTTTCACCGAAATCGGTGACGGGAGAGGCGAAGAATTATTACTGCCTCGAACAAAAGTACTGAATGCGGAATGATCTTATCGATATAAACAAATGGGGTCTGGAAGAATGACGGTTATGAGAGAGTATTGATGATCACTGGAATTTGTATATATTTTGTTGAGAAGAAAACGTGAAGAAATACTACGTATTGTATTAGAAATACTAGAAATACTACTTGTACCGACTACTTTTTTACATGTATACAGACGACATTCATTGAGCAAAAGTAGCAGTAATCTTCATGAGTTTTCTTTTCTCTCCATAATGTTACCACAAAAAAAAACGAAAGAATAAATTTTCACCAAGTGACCACTTGTATGGCTTTCTTCTTCAGACGTTGCGAACTGCTTACGCAGTTACGCTTTTGTACTGCACATAACATCTGCAATTGTTCGAAAAACATTTTGAATAAACGTTTTAAGGTTGTTTCTGAATTTTCAAACGTTTTAAACAAAATCTCGAAGTTCGATCTCTCGATCGAAGTTCTTTCCTTTATACATCAACAAACACAGAAAATTATTAACAATTAATTAGAAACATTTTGTGAAATATTCTATTTTATATTCACCAAGATGAACTGTAGTGACTAAATATATTTTGGTACTTTGGTTGGGGTACAGCTATCCGCTTTTAGTGGTCGTTCGCCTTAAACTGCAAAATTCTGTCGAAATTCCAAATACTTATGTTAATTCACACCTACTTCAGTTGGTCTTTGATAGCCTTACACCTTGAACTGTGATATATATGACGGGAATCCATGTTCGAAGTGAATTCTTGCGGAATCAACAGCAGTATATTAACTGAGACGTAGACAATTTGCCCGACCGCCGGCAATGTTTTGTTGATGATAATCACATGAATATTTATCGGTCAGTTCCTCCAATTTTACATCACTATAATAAGATATTTGGCGGCTTAAGGTGGTGCAACTCCAAGTAAAAAATCAAAATTATGATATTAATAAAAATAGGTATTCAATAAGAGATGTTTTGGAATTATATTGTTGGAGGAAAAAGCCCTTGCGCGATTACTTTTAGCAAGTATATTTAAATTACATATAAACTGTATTGTTAAAGTATATATAACAAAATGTTTATGATGATGCACTAGACCCAAATTAGACATATCTTGTTTGGCAACTTGGAGATGGTAACCTATATTCTAAAACTAGATGAAATAAGATATCGCTGAGATTTATTTAGGAAACTCGGAACGTCCCCTGCTGGTAATGGTAATGTTATGAAGCAATTAAGTTTTCGATTGCTT
Source organism: Rhynchophorus ferrugineus (assembly GCF_030347505.1). Lineage (NCBI taxonomy): Eukaryota > Metazoa > Arthropoda > Insecta > Coleoptera > Curculionidae > Rhynchophorus > Rhynchophorus ferrugineus. The sequence goes on from NW_027472581.1 coordinate 33,390,361, forward strand.
CGGTGCAATCCGAGTTTAAGTGGCGTTCTCTGCAAACACCCGGAGCTCTTTAGCTAATGAATAATTAAGTTTTCTTAATTTCATTTGCATCCAGTTTCCTGGAACTAAAGTTTCTACCAAGAACGATCGTGTAACCATTAATTAATAATAGAGAAAATGTTTAAATATATAATAAATTATAATAAGCAAATTTGCATAATAATATCATAGAATATCTTGTTTTGTCTTACTATGAGCATGGTGAGAATGAAACTAAATGAAAAATATCCTGGAGTATTTTAATTGTTGAAGTTCTTTCCTTTATACATCAACAAACACAGAAAATTATTAACAATTAATTAGAAACATTTTGTGATATATTTTATTTTATATTCACCAAGATGAACTGTGGTGACTCAATATATTTTGGTACTTTGGTTGAGCTACAGCTATGCGCTTTTAGTGGTCGTTCGCCTTAAACTGCAAACTTCTGTCGAAATTCCAAATGCTTATATTAATTCACAGCAACTTCAGTTGGCCTTTTGTAGCCTTACACCTTGAACTGTGATATATATGACGGGAATCCATGTTCGAAGGGTATTTTTCAGAACTTGAGTGTCTCTTACTAATAGTTTATGAATGGGACATTTTGCGGAATAGTTTAAGGCTTAGGGTTTCTGAGCATCCTCAACCTACCTTTTGTGACCTCACAGTTTCAACTGTGATACTTTTGCCCGAACTCCACTTACTTATACGAAAGAATGCTTCGAGTAAATGCAAATTCAACGTCAACCTGTCATATTTTCTTGATAATTAATACTATTTCGGTTAATTCAACCGTTCAAAAGAGAACAGCCTTATTATTTACACCGAATCCACCGAATGCGCCAGTTGTAATATGTGAAATGGTTTGGAAAACAAAAACTCTTTTTTTTATTTAGTTTAACGAACTATATTATTTAATGGAAAGAAGGAATGACTTGTTGTATTGACAAAACGAAAACTGATATTTCTTATCCATTATGAAACAGACTAGACCCATATCATTTGTTTACCATTCAAGTAGTTTTTCTATTATATATATTGATTCAATTATCTATATAGCATCTTGATTAAGCTATAAATTTGAAATGCAAATAACTAACTTTCCTGTTCGGAGGCTTGGTATATGTCATTAGAAATTGCTTTAAATTCTTCTTTGTTTACTTTCGAAACCGATATCTGAGCCAAAACAGAATCCTTTGGAGAAGAACTCAATCTATTTGTAGCTTTAAAACCTGGAAAATTTCACTTGAATTTTGTTTCTGCATCTAAACAAATAATGTTACGTTAAGCACTATCAAAATAACCTCATAATAATCAGGAATATACACAAAAATATAACCTAAGAGTTTTTACACAATTTCAGATGGAAGTTGTTCTTAGATTTTAGACCTCCGACCTTCTGGTGACTAAGATGCACGATGAGAAAACAGTTATAATTGTCCGATTTAACTTGCCTATATTGCTATGTCTATATTATGTCTACTTGTAGTTGGTTGAACATTAATTTACTTAGGAAATTAACGAATCCTACTTTCTTTACTGAGTTTTTATATTTCAAAATTAGTTGTCAAAATGTGGATCTGTATTTTCAGTAATTTTCATACCTTTCAACTATATAATCCATCAAGTTATTGAGCAATATAGAATAAATCTGTTATGAAGAGTCTATTACTAAATAACAAGTTTATAGTTAAGTCTCTTTGTGACGACTCCTGAGTCTTACTGAACACATTTTTAAAATGTTGCAAGAACTGTGCACTAGTGTCTCTTCTTTCAATTTGCTCATTAAATAAAATAAACCATAGGCGTGTATAGTTCGTATAACTACGCAAACCACTAAATTACTGCACTAACAATGCACTAGAAAACAACCGTTGTAATAAATTAAATCAATATCAGTTATATGCGAAAAATAATAAGCCGTATAGCAAGAAGCAGTTACGGATATTGGCGTCATATAACTTTTGTTATTGTGAAAAAAATGGATGAAACGGAATTTCGCGTTTTGATAATATATTCTTTCATGAAGGGAAAAATACAGTTGAAGCAAAAAATTGGTTTGATGCCGAGTTTCCGGACACTGCCCCAGGAAAATCAACCATCAAGGATTGGTATGCTAAATTTAGACATGGTGAATTGAGCACCGAAGACGGTGATCGTAGTGGACGCCCAAAAGAGGTTGTTACCGACGAAAACATTTAAAAAATCCACAAAATGATTTTGAATGGCCGTAAATTGAAATTGACTGAAATAGCAGACACTCTAAATATATCAAGTGAATGTACGAGAAAGCTCTGTGCAAAGTGGGTGCCGCGCGAGCCCACTTTGACCAAAAACAATAACGAGTTGATGATTCAGAGCAGCGATTGAAGATGATCAAGCGTAATAAATCCAAGTTTTTCCGTCGATAGGTGACCATGGAAAAATAACGGATGTCTGAGGATTTTCACCGAAATTGGTGACGGGAGAGGCGAAGAATTATTACTGCCTCGAACAAAAGTACTGAATGCGGAATGATCTTATCGATATAAACAAATGGGGTCTGGAAGAATGACGATTATGAGAGAGTATTGATGATCACTGGAATTTGTATATATTTTGTTGAGAAGAAAACGTGAAGAAATACTACGTATTGTATTAGAAATACTAGAAATACTACTTGTACCGACTATTTTTTTACATGTATACAGACGACATTCATTGAGCAAAAGTAGCAGTAATCTTCATGAGTTTTCTTTTCTCTCCATAATGTTACCACAAAAAAAAACGAAAGAATAAATTTTCACCAAGTGACCACTTGTATGGCTTTCTTCTTCAGACGTTGCGAACTGCTTACGCAGTTACGCTTTTGTACTGCACATAACATCTGCAATTGTACGAAAAACATTTTGAATCAACGTTTTAAGGTTGTTTCTGAATTTTCAAACGTTTTAAACAAAATCTCGAAGTTCGATCTCTCGATCGAAGTTCTTTCCTTTATACATCAACAAACACAGAAAATTATTAACAATTAATTAGAAACATTTTGTGAAATATTTTATTTTATATTCACCAAGATGAACTGTAGTGACTCAATATATTTTGGTACTTTGGTTGGGGTACAGCTATCCGCTTTTAGTGGTCGTTCGCCTTAAACTGCAAAATTCTGTCGAAATTCCAAATACTTATGTTAATTCACACCAACTTCAGTTGGTCTTTGATAGCCTTACACCTTGAACTGTGATATATATGACGGGAATCCATGTTCGAAGTGAATTCTTGCGGAATCAACAGCAGTATATTAACTGAGACGTAGACAATTTGCCCGACCGCCGGCAATGTATTGTTGATGATAATCACATGAATATTTATCGGTCAGTTCCTCTAATTTTACATCACTATACTAAGATATTTGGCGGCTTAAGGTGGTGCAACTCCAAGTAAAAAATCAAAATTATGATATTAATAAAAATAGGTATTCAATAAGAGATGTTTTGGAATTATATTGTTGGAGGAAAAAGCCCTTGCGCGATTATTTTTAGTAAGTATATTTAAATTACATATAAACTGTATTGTTAAAGTATATATAACAAAATGTTTATGATGATGCACTAGACCCAAATTAGACATATCTTGTTTGGCAACTTGGAGATGGTAACCTATATTCTAAAACTAGAAGAAATAAGATATCGCTGAGATCTATTTAGGAAACTCGGAACGTCCCCTGCTGGTAATGGTAATGTTATGAAGCAATTATGTTTTCGATTGCTTCGGTGCAATCCGAGTTTAAGTGGCGTTCTCTGCAAACACCCGGAGCTCTTTAGCTAATGAATAATTAAGTTTTCTTAATTTCATTTGCATCCAGTTTCCTGGAACTAAAGTTTCTACCAAGAACGATCGTGTAACCATTAATTAATAATAGAGGAAAATGTTTAAATATATAATAAATTATAATAAGCAAATTTGCATAATTATATCATAGAATATCTTGTTTTGTCTTACTATGAGCATGGTGAGAATGAAACTAAATGAAAAATATCCTGGAGTATTTTAATTGTTGAAGTTCTTTCCTTTATACATCAACAAACACAGAAAATTATTAACAATTAATTAGAAACATTTTGTGATATATTTTATTTTATATTCACCAAGATGAACTGTGGTGACTCAATATATTTTGGTACTTTGGTTGAGCTACAGCTATGCGCTTTTAGTGGTCGTTCGCCTTAAACTGCAAACTTCTGTCGAAATTCCAAATGCTTATATTAATTCACAGCAACTTCAGTTGGCCTTTTGTAGCCTTACACCTTGAACTGTGATATATATGACGGGAATCCATGTTCGAAGGGTATTTTTCAAAACTTGAGTGTCTCTTACTAATAGTTTATGAATGGGACATTTTGCGGAATAGTTTAAGGCTTAGGGTTTCTGAGCACCCTCAACCTACCTTTTGTGACCTCACAGTTTCAACTGTGATACTTTTGCCCGAACTCCACTTACTTATACGAAAGAATGCTTCGAGTAAATGCAAATTCAACGTCAACCTGTCATATTTTCTTGATAATTAATACTATTCCGGTTAATTCAACCGTTCAAAAGAGAACAGCCTTATTATTTACACCGAATCCACCGAATGCGCCAGTTGTAATATTTGAAATGGTTTGGAAAACAAAAACTCTTTTTTTATTTAGTTTAACGAACTATATTATTTAATGGAAAGAAGGAATGACTTGTTGTATTGACAAAACGAAAACTGATATTTCTTATCCATTATGAAACAGACTAGACCCATATCATTTGTTTACCATTCAAGTAGTTTTTCTATTATATATATTGATTCAATTATCTATATAGCATCTTGATTAAGCTATAAATTTGAAATGCAAATAACTAACTTTCCTGTTCGGAGGCTTGGTATATGTCATTAGAAATTGCTTTAAATTCTTCTTTGTTTACTTTCGAAACCGATATCTGAGCCAAAACAGAATCCTTTGGAGAAGAGCTCAATCTATTTGTAGCTTTAAAACCTGGAAAATTTCACTTGTATTTTGTTTCTGCATCTAAACAAATAATGTTACGTTAAGCACTATCAAAATAACCTCATAATAATCAGGAATATACACAAAAATATAACCTAAGAGTTTTTACACAATTTCAGATGGAAGTTGTTTTTGGATTTTAGACCTGCGACCTTCTGGTGACTAAGATACACGATGAGAAAACAGTTATAATTGTCCGATTTAACTTGCCTATATTGCTATGTCTATATTATGTCTACTTGTAGTTGGTTGAACATTAATTTACTTAGGAAATTAACGAATCCTACTTTCTTTACTGAGTTTTTATATTTCAAAATTAGTTGTCAAAATGTGGATCTGTATTTTCAGTAATTTTCATACCTTTCAACTATATAATCCATCAAGATATTGAGCAATATAGAATAAATCTGTTATGAAGAGTCTATTACTAAATAACAAGTTTATAGTTAAGTCTCTTTGTGACGACTCCTGAGTCTTACTGAACACATTTTTAAAATGTTGCAAGAACTGTGCACTAGTGTCACTTCTATTATGTACAACTCAATTTGCTCATTAAATAAAATAAACCATAGGCGTGTATAGTTCGTATAACTACGCAAACCAATAAATTACTGCACTAACAATGCACTAGAAAACAACCGTTGTAATAAATTAAATCAATATCAGTTATATGCGAAAAATAATAAGCCGTATAGCAAGAAGCAGTTACGGATATTGGCGTCATATAACCGGTGTACATAAACGCCATCAAGCTTCGCCTAATTGGTCGTTCGAGAACGAGGATTCGAACGGGTTGTATTGCACTCGGCGATGTTTACTGGAGGAGAATTAAGCTGATCGGCGTCTATTTCTGCTGCGAGAGACGTAAATCGGAAAAGGGCTCTTTGCAAATCGCGTCCCCAACCGAAACGATGAAGGTTAGGATTAAGAATGCTTGGATCTATTCAATTTTGCAGTTTCTCCATGGTAACGTCGGCGATATACTTATTAGTAGAGATTTATTTTATATTCCCGTTAATGACTTATAAGATGAAATATGGCAGTAATAAAATAGGAAAGATCGCAGCAATTTAAATTGGTTGTAAGTAATAAATTTAATAATATAATAAATTATATGCAAATAGTTGGAGAACTGTACGAAATTGCACGTTGCAGTTACTTATACAATAGTTCAAGCATATATACAGTGTTCTTATTCTGTTTATAAATTGGGTGTCAGCTTTATAAATTAATTTTAAAAGATGGTATTACTGTGTATGAAATTACATCGGGTACTGACCGGGTAACTAACCCGCTGAAGCCTCACTGACAGGCTTCACTTATCATTATTGCACACCCCTGTGCAACTCCAATGGTAAGTAGTAGGGCAAAATGTTGCTTACTTCAATCATTGGCGGCGCTGGCAACGTGAATTTGATTGGTTAGTTTAAAATAGTTATGTAGAAATCTGTAAGGAAAATACTTTGCTTTGATTGGTCTGCTATTTCGCCTGATTATTTTGTGACTTCACATTTATTGGACAATAGTATTTAAATGAAAACAAAATTTAATTTTTAAAATTAATTTATTAAAATAAAATCCTATACAAATATACATAAGTGTAAATAATATAAATATATATAAACAAAAAGCAAAAAAAAAAACAATTATGAACTCTATTCTAGGTAAAATTAAAGTATCAATAATTCTTCTAAAACGCCTTCCCATATTTGTTTGGTGCCATCAATTTTATGGGATCTATTAGAGTTCTAACTTATCTTGATATATTGAAGGTATACTTTAAATCCTTCCCTGTTGATATTGCATTAACTTCATTAAACCAAAAATACAATCACACCTCGTAATAACTTTTAAAATTTGGTCTTGAAAACCATTATGGATTGGCCAGTTGAAACACTAAAAATGTATGTGATTTTTTAAAGATATTTAGATTTTAGAGTATTTAATATGTGGAACTTAATATAGAATATAGACAAATATTGCATGTTGTTTCTTTTCCAGAAGTTTTTGGCACCGTAACATATATTTTCTTAACAAGGCAATCAAATTTAAATATACAATAGCTCTACTATAAAATTATTGAACACTGATTGTTCTAAAAAGTTAAAGTATTACAAATATTTTAGGGTTATTTTACAATTAAAAGTAGTATTTGTTACTACTAATTATGCAGTTATCTTAATTATTACCTTCTTGTAATACTTCTCTATATAGGGACATCACACTTCGTATGCTGAACAATTTTATAACCACTAATATTTTCATAAGTAGGTTTTGATTTTCAGTAAACAAACAATTTATAAACAGACATGTAGTAGATAGATATTTTTATATGTACCTGATAAAAACAATGTTGGAATGCATTTACCTTAATATCTGTTCGTGAAGGAAGGGTAATTCTAAATTTTTCACTAAAATGTCCGTGACAGACACCATGACTTTGATATATTTGCAATGTGGTTTATCCAGGTAACTTACTACTATTTACTTGATTAACCCATTTTTGGAAAGGAGCGAGATCATTCTTTGGGAAACGATGTCTAATTTCCATAATAGATTTTTACCCCGGTACACTACACCTTTTACTACACTGACGCATTGTCATCAATTTTTATATTATCACTCCATAGTAATTAATGTATAACATAAAATATGCACAACGTAAAACGAAGATTTCTTGATCTAAACAAAAACCTAAATCTTCAAACAACAAACTAAAAAATGGACATCCATAGAAAATGCTGACTTCACACAATTTGATCCACCAATCACGTTCCATGTTAGTGGCGGCACCAGGAATTTAAACTAGCCAATCACAATGTCGCCCATACCGTGAAATTTCTATTTTTTTTTCTATGATCATTATGTTATTTGTCATTTCGTTGAAGTGTGAACAAAAATATATTTCAGTGCTTTGAAAATTTTGAATTTGTATCTAGTAAATCGCATTTGAGGGAAGTTTAACTTCTTTACTACTTCAATTTGAAGAAAACTATATGACCACGATGCTCTAGACGTTTGAAATGTGGCGAGTTTAATTCCAAAGGCAAGGAACATTCTGAACAGCCAGAACAAATTAAAGACGAAGATTTGAAAGTATGGCTCGATGAAACCCTCAATGGGGATCGATATCGATCACAATTGGTGCGTTTCAGTTGAGAATTGTACAGTGAGAATGCATCCGAAATACGATCAAAGACACAACAATATTATTCTTCACGCTCGACCACATGTTCCAAACCCGATGAAAACCTACTAGGAAATATTAAAATGGCACTCCCGCTGTATCTTCATGATCTGATTCCTTCTGATTACGACTAGTTCCGAAATATCTATATATAGAGTCGTTACTTCTATACAATTCTTATGAATATACCAGAAAAGGTTCGTTTGGGGGATAGCTTTAAAAAATACATCGTTATTTAGATGTGGAATATGTAGATTATATGAAAGATGGTAAATGGTAGTGACTATCGATGGACAATACTTTGAGTAAAATACATTGTAACGATTTTTGGCACTATTCCATAATTATAACTTTTGTATCGGTCGCAACGCTGTCTCATCAGTAAAATAACAATGTTGCCAGAATGATGTTGGTTTTTCAGTCATCCAATCACCAATTTATTTTTGCCCTTCTTCCGTGAGAACTTCTCATTCAAGCTGCAGCAGTGTATCCTTCCTAACTCTTGCAACATGTTGTCAGACAAGGGGATGACTTTGCGTCTGTTACTCGCTGTGACTGTTATTTTTTGCAAAAGTACGCTGTTCAATTTATTCTTTTGGAATTTTCAGTCAATTCGTTTGGTAGACATTTTCATACTTTGACTTTCATATACTCTGTAGGCGTACATAAACTGAATTGTTGTTTTAAAAGACTGGTCAAAATAAGTAAAGCTTACGACGCCAAAATGTCTGGTAAATAGGTGTCTAGCATCAGATTTTCTAGCTAATGTCGTTAAATAATTTTGCTGATTTTGCTGATCATAATTCATATGGTAACCTATATCTCTTTCTTAATCATCTCAGTTGCGTTGGTAAATTCTTGCCGAATTTGGCAACAATTATCCACCAGCAGCTTCTTCAATTTCGCGCCTTCAGACTACTTTACTTCTACTAGACACTGTTTAATTTCCATGTAGAAATCACCTGATTTAAACCTCTGAAACCATTTCACTAATACACTCGTTATCAGATGTCTGTATTATCGTTTCTCATACAGTTGCAGTTTTTGCAATTATGGGCAATGCGGCTAAATCATAAAAGCAACAGCTTACCGCTATATGTGTCTTATTGCCCTCACCAGTCACATTGAATAACTTCAAAATATATCACACTGCTGCGTATAATTCGCAAGTTTAATAATGAAAAAAGAGAATGAGAAATACTATTTTGCCTGACAAATATAGTTAATATGTAGTTAACATCTTGTTAGTTAGTTTGAACTCCTGTTAGCAAAAATAGTAAAAATAAAGTATATAAAAATAAAATCCAAGCTTTTTAAATTGAATTCAACGCTATAGAGGGAATTTGCACCAATAAAACATCATGGATGGAATGTTTTCGTACTCTCTCCAGTCTTCAAAAATATTTTAATATAAAAACGACGAAAATAATTTAAAACAATATTAATACACGGCGGGACATCAAAGGACATCAAAAGGTTAACTTCATAAAATTCAATTTTGCCATATTAAAGCTTATCGGGATAAACGCCAGAGTCTGGGCACGATTATCCCGGACCGTCTGCCGCCTTAATGAAAAAATATCAAACATCAACCGGCGCATCACATATTCCCGAAGAGAAAAGTTTTAGTTTAAAAATATTTAAATATAAGTGATATAGAATACATCCAGCTGTTATATAGGACATAAGCACCATGGGCAACATCTGCCGCTTACCGAGCAACATTTTTTAATAAAAGCAGTCGCTCGTATTTAACGATGGAATACAACAAAATATGTTAAGATAAATTTAAGTCATAAAATATATAAACAAACTTTGTACGCGAACCTTGTCGTCTGTGTATTAGACCAATGAATCATATACATATTCATAAACAGGGATATTTGAACTAACGTTTATAATTATCTTAAAATAAATTGTAATCTAAAAGACGATGACGAAAATTAGATGACCCTAACTAATACTTCTTACTGTTAGTAAAGTTTTAGTTTTAGTTACTATGTTTGGATCTTCTTGTGTCATTCGATTAATTTTTAACGTTCTGGCTCTCTCGTCCTAGTCGCGACCTTCACCATGTAATATAGCAGTATTTTAGAACGATATTTTTCAGGATTGTTAATGTAATAGGGTAAAAAGATTAAAATTGTGAATAATAAATAGTAAAATATTGTGACTATTTTTATGGAAATAATAGATAGTATCTCGATTATTCTCTCAATTTTTGTTAAAAAATATTTCCCTTCAATAATAAATAAAGCATTTACATCATTTCATTCAGATCATGTCTTGGATTAGTTTTTTTTCTCTATGATTAGGTATATATTTAATTTATATATATATATATATATTTAATTTTTTTATTTTATAATATTTATTAGTTTTTTCTTTAAACTTCTATTGTTATGTTTATTATAGTATACTATTTAAAATTAGTAATTAACACATTAAAATAAGATAAAACATTTGTGGTATTATTGCATTCCATAAAAAAATTCCATTAATTTTTACAGATCCACAGAACATACGAATATAAAAGTAATTCTACTTCGTTTAAAATTAAATTATAAATTGGGTGTTAATAGTGTTCAGTAGTTGTTTTCCTTTTCTTTTTTAAAATTAGTACATGAAAGAATTTGTACATCTCCATCTCGCTTATACTACTGTTGGAAAATATAAGCACATGTAAAATTAACTACCCCAATCAATTATCTCCGTCATTTTCTCTCTAACAATTTGTACAGAAAAGGATTTGTACATCTTCATCTGTCATGACGAATTGAAAAAAAGGCAGTCGAACCGTGCATTTGGCTATTACTATTAATTAATAATATTAATATTATTATTATCGAATAGTATTATTATAGTCGAACCGTGCATTTGACTATTACTATTAATTAATATTATATGATAATATTTGACTATTAATTACTATTTTCTGTCGCTAGTTTTTTGACTATCGACTGTTTCGACTGTTTTCAGTCGATAGTTCCCAATGCTACTTTTATTTCTTGGTAAATAAAATACACATATTCAACAAACATTACAATGGTCACTATCTTGATAATACACAAGGTACTACAATGGTGACTGCACTAACTTTCGTCTATCAACTACGCCAACAAGATACTCTTCGGGAGACTCTATGAAACTATTTGATTTCCAGTCAAAGCGTCGCCCCTTGTATCCAAAAAGTGTACATTTACATCGCCCGATCCCGATACCACTCTACCAAGAACCCTCTACTTAATTGCCTGTATATTGTTCCTTTATTTCTTCATATCTCCACAACAAAACTTCAGACACTACACATTACAACTCTTAATAAAAAGTAAAAATAAAAAGTCGTAGTAAAAAGTTTTTAAATTTAACGATTAGACTAAATCTATTCATGTAAATAAGAGACCAATATCACTTAGAGGTAGTAAAAATCATCCTGATCAAACGGTGAGACAAAATTATAGCACACTTAGTTGAAAGATAGAACTGATGAATAGTTTAAATTTTTCTTTCAGTAATGGGTTCATACTCCTCTATTACTCATAATTTCAATCAATCAATTTATTCAGGTCAAAAAGTTTATTCTATTCAAAATTGTTCATTAATATTCAAATTAGAGTAGCGCTCCGGTTACTTTTGAATACTGTGTTCTGAAACAAAACTAAAAACGAATTTCCAAATATGAACAGCATTGTGTTGCTGAATAATGTAATTCTGTTTGTAATCCATGTTCCATTTTTAGCTAACTGTTCGTTGATCAGCTGGATATATTTTATTTCTCGTTATTGCAAATCCTACAGCAGTCCAACACATAACATTTACTCCACATAACTGTGTGCGACTTAGAACCATCAGATATTTGCTTATATCATGATAATATTACTTATCCACCGGAGCTATACGCATTTAATTCCTTTTCATCTGAAAATATTACATGATATCAGTTTTTTCCATGTGATATATTTTTCGTCCTATTGTAAACGTTCTTTCGTATGTTTTTCACTTCGCTTTCAAGATATGTCTTTTTTATGTCTTCTAAACAACTATCATCATGTAGGAGACGTTGAACATTTCTTACATTTGTTTTTATTCCAGCTACACAAGCGATTTCGTTCACGCAAAATTATTCGTCTATCTATATCTTTTATGACCCAGATCTGGCTCTTTTTTGGCTACTTGTGACTCGTTAAATTTTAGCTTTTGTCTCTATAATATTTGCATGATACCATGACTAATCGTCTTTAATGGTGGAATTTTTGGTAAGGGTTTTAATGAAAATGTGCAGGATGTTAAAGTTAGAAGGTTAAAAATCAATAAATATTTTACTTATCGTAGTATTTCGTATAGTAGTACTGGACATATCGCAGCTCTTAAATGTTTATTAAGATATATGCAAAAAAGGTCTGTGACCGATTATCATTATTACTTTTACTCTCATGTTCAATTTTTATTTAAAAAATCTCCTGGGGAGCACTATTCTTTACACATTTATTGGATTGACACACATTCTAAGGAACTAGTTAAGGGATACATTGAAATAATATTGATTGAATTGAAGATTGATTAACATTTTTGGCACTTGAAGTTCCCAATTTCTTAAAGGAATTTTTCACAAGTACCGATGAAATAATTAAGCAAGTTATTCAAGAATCTTTCCCACAAATCCATGAATTTTGCATCTCGTTAGGGAATTTCGTTAATATGAGATTCAATGTAGAAAGTCAAGCCTTCAAGATTCCGAGGAACCAACTTCAATTAAGTTTAGCCAACTTGTTCTATGTGTACACCTTAAAAACAAGTCAAGTCTCAATTAAAGTTTAATATTTAGCAAAATAAGAATCCATTTCATGTAAGATATTCCTTATACGATTCCCCTATCCAGTTGGAAGAACTTCTAAGGACGATTTATGCTTAATTAACTATCTATTATAAAAGTTCTCAAAAAACAGTTTTTTCTTCAATTTTTAGAGCAAATGTGTTTGTATCCAAAGTGGGCACGTTGTAATTTGTAACGGTAACCTACAAAACCTATGGAATATTTCAGAATTTTCATTAGTTATTTCAGCAATCATCAGCAGTAGTTTTCATCATAATTACTTTATTAGTCAAGATAACATTTATTGCACATGCAATAAATGTGTGCCTTGTCTTTTTGCTTCTATTTTTGTTGGGCATATTTTTTGTTTTCTTCTACATATGGTATGGTATCTTAAACATTCACATTCAAAAGTTGTTATCTAGCGGAGCTTTGCCAAAAATCCACATATGCATCTGTTGAGATCTATTAGAAATAAAAACGTTGGAAATGTAATAAATAATAAACAAAATCTATTTTTACTTTAAATATTAATCGGTAAATATTACCGTTGCTATTTTCATTTACTCTTCCATTATTTAAACAGTGAATACTAGTAAAAAAATGTCATGTTTGTATTTCTTGCCATTTGTTTCTCTGCAATTTACATAAAATTTGTTTATATGCGCTTGAACATAAATATAAACTCAAATAGAGGCTTGTTTAATTTGCATTTAGAGTGGTTTTATTATTTTTGAAAGATATTTTCACTCATTATCCTATTTTCTCGGTTAATTTGTTTCATGTCTGTTTAATATTTATTCATAAAGTCATTTATAAATAGCAATTAAACTTAGGTGTATTTATATATAATTATGTATGTTTGTCAAGAAATATTTTTCATTTTTAATATATTTATATATAACTTTTATAACACAGTATGTTCCAAAATTAATGAATTTATTATACGATCTGTGATCTGATTTATTTTTAATAAGACTATTTAAACTAGATATATAATTTGAACACTAAATATCTCGGAATTATTATATTCAGGAATATAAAAGATAGGATTATATATGGGAAACGAGTTATATTATCAACATCTTTTAACCATTTATAAAGTTTTCCAGAATTCAAAAGAAATAATAAACACTCACTCCTGTTCTATCGACTTATCGATGCCAATGGGTTATAACTATGCCACGTGTGTTAAGAGGTTAAAAATTACTGAAAATGAGAAGACCATATTTTCTAGACTATAATTTTGGGAGAATTTACCTATTTTCTTTAAGGGTAAGGTGATGAGTTTCTTATCGAAAAAGCTTGTCACTAATATGTCAGTATCCTTGGCTGTAACATGTTGTCATTGTCAAAATAACATGCATTCAAAAATTAATTTGGCCCGTACGGATTGCTCTAAGATAATCTTTGCTAATATTTTCTTTTGTTTCAGGTAAGAAAGAGGGAATTATATATCATTCACGTTCATGGCTAAATAAGTAAGTATGTTAAATAAGCAATTTATGAAACATATAGTTTAAAAAATCATTGGAGAAGTATTTTATTTTAACGCAAAGTGACGACTTTTTGATTGAGCACCTTTAATCCTCATTAGGTGGTGGTACTTATTGCTTCTGTTCAAATTCCAATAGGTTAGGTTAGTTCTCAACAACCTCAGCCCGACTCTGGTGGCCATATTTATCGAATTATAATGATTATGCAAGCAATCTATACCGTAGGGGTGTTTTCAAAACCTGATTGTTTCCTCATTCCAAAGGCTACGAGAACCTTCAAACATTCCTTGGTGATCTGCAACTTTAGCTATAATAATTTTTCTTCTAAACTGTATCAAGTCTTCAAGTAGCTGCGGAATAATAAATCACCAATGCCACGTTAACCAATAGTCTTTTTTGATAATGTTGTTTATTTCCTTTAAAGTTAATTCCAGTTAATTCAAAGAATTTTTAGATGAATTTCTGAGAAAGAAAAAAATTAATTTAGTGAAAAACTAAATTTTGAAGTTTAAGAGAAAGAAATGGGTGAATTTTTGATGCTATAGTACGTAGGATACTGACGATCTAGTTCTTACCATTAACCGTTATCATCAAAAGTTAATTTTAATTTTGAAATTTGCAATCAAAAATATTTGAAATTGTTTAGAAGTAGTAATTAGGCTGGTGAAACTGTCTAGTAGCAGTTTTACTACAAAATTGCATCAGAATTACATCTACTTACATCAAATCTTAAATACATGTTCAAAATAGGTTGATTTTAGTATTAGCTGTAATGCTCCCTTCTACTAAGAGGAGCATGCTGTTGAGGTTACAGGTGGCTATTGACAATAATGATCGGTATATTACATACTTAAATTTATTCATTCTTTTGTTTTTTTGTACATTCTTTCGATGTTTTGAAATATTATCAAAACCAGATTTTGCTTGCGATTTACTACCGAATGTTATATGTTTTATATTATCTTATATATTTTGTTTTATATATTTAATACAACTAATTGGGCCACCATTTGGGATTTTCATAGATACATATCCTATACTTATCAATAATTATATTAACGCTCCTGTTGCCGTTTTTGGTATGATTATGACTTATAGATTAATATGACTGTTGCTACATAGTACAAGTTATATTGCAAGATTCTTTAAATACTCTGTTTAGGAAATTCGTTTCATAAGTTATTAGTTATATTTTCTTTTATACATTTTAGATCAATTTTCATTAGAATATAATGAAAAATTCATTAGTTTGCTAAACGCTAATGGAACGAAAAAATTAACGCGCCTTTATAAAGATTAATAACTGAGAATGAAAAATGAATAAAATATGAGAATTTTGTATAAAAAGTTTGTTCTGACAACAAACTATACATAAATGAATTAAAGTAATATATTAATAAAGAGCGTTGATTAAATGGTTGATCCTTTTGTTTATTCCGTTTTATCTCACTTTAGTTTCTCTTTTGAACATTTGTTATTGTATAAGAAAAATATGATTTTATATATTCACATTATTCAATATAGTTCTTGTACTTCAACATAGTTATTTAGGGCAGTTAGCAATTAATTTGTCCCATTCGAGATGTTCAAAATCGGCCTCTACGGTTGATATTATCAGTTCTTTCAGATAATTGAAAATTTTGATTTGAATAGGATAAAACTTTCAATATATCCCATCATAATTTACTAATTTCGGCAGTAGTTTTTTTCAGCTGGACAGAACGTTTTTTATGTTGAGAAAAAAAAATAAAAATAATTCCTTGCAAATCTTACAAAACTTGCCACCTCTTGTAAATTAAAATGTTGCATTCAAGAAGTATGATTATGAGAAGCATGTCGAAATATGAGACAACAGATTTGTTATATCGTGCCTGTCTCAACTCTAGCAACTTCAAAAATTCGGCGCTAACAAATGTGGGTTAGAATTAAGGAATTGGCATCATAAAAATCAGAATCATCAAACCATCATAGTCAGCAGTTACTTACCACAATCGCTGAAATTATTATCATCAACCATTATTTATTATTATTATTATTATTTCATTTTATTATTATTTATTATTATATATAGAATTCGATGATTGTTCTAACCCAATTCAATAAAATCATAAATATGTTCGCTCATGAGCAAGAATATGTTAATGCTAGTAATTTTTACTGTAGAATTTAAAATCCCTCTTAATTAAGAAACCAATCATTACACTCCATTGTAGAAAATCTATATTTACTTTTAAATTAATTCAAAAACTTATTGGAATTTTCAGTTTATTTGATGAATAGGATAAAACTTTCAACAAATCGTATCATAATTTCGGTCATATAATTGGTCTCAAATATCAAGAGAAATAAATAAATTATATATATATTGCCTCTAAAAATAGTATTAAAAAAGTAGAAGTCTGATGAAAGGGATTAAAGTGAAATCCGTTTTTGGCATATCAAAATTACAGTTAAAAGATATCATAGTTATTCACAAGATCTGACAATGTGTGGAAAGAAGAAAAGAAGTTCCCATTCAGAAACAGAAGTACATTACAAATTATTTAGAACCTATTTAATATAAAAATATGTAAAGCTTGTATCAATCATTCTATCCTCGTAAGTGCTAAAAAAAATAAAAGGGATAGCATCAATGTTGATATATAAAAGGAGATTTATTTTTATATACATATATATAGGAACTGGTATGTAGTAAAAAAATTCTTTTCTATTGTTGTCACGTTAGAACTTTCCTATTATAAGGAGCTGCATCTTCGTAACATGGTTCACTAAGTACATTATGCACATATAAAAGCGGGAATAATCCATCATGCGACTTCTCCTCCGTATTATTTTTCTTTTAGTTGCATGTATGCCATGGCCATTCCTGTGAAATATTTGATGTATGTGGACGTTAAGGACGGAACAGCTGGTATGCAAATGGTGTCGAGATGAAAAAGAGCTTCTTTCGGACGTAGAAAAATACGATCCACTAAGTGCTCCACCTCGTCGGCGTCGTGGAGCCGGCACGTTTGGCGTGGCCCATGAATACGGAAAATATCGCCCTGAAACTGGAGCTGCAGTTTCCATTTTCGTCTGTACACCTAAGCGATCCTGTAGAATATTGCACTTCTTTGTCATAATATAGTTTCTACGATATTATGTTATCGTAGTTTATGCGACGCTAATTCGGACCACTACATCATTTTTCATCTTGCATATCACATATTTTACGATTTGTAACTTTTAAATATTCTTTTGCAAACCTCTAACGCAAATTATATTGTAAGAGCAAACTCAGCCACTTTATTAATACTAATATTGGATATTAATGAGAATAATATTGCAAAAGCATACATGTTCCTAGATATCGTACTTCCATAACATCCATAACCTGAGCACATTAAACTTAATTAACAATATTGAATAACATCATTTAATTAATCAGATCTAGCGTTCTTGATAATTTTCTAAGCATATTGATGATACCGGATAGAAATTTTCTATATTTCTCTTTGTCAGTTCCTATGTTGTTAAATTCCTTCCTAAAGTTCCTAAAGTTTTTAATTGAGCTTGCCATGAGAAAATAATTTGACTTTAAATATACTGATGTGATCAAAAAATAGCAGGACTTTTGAAATAAAACACAAATTGTATATTTATAGGCCTATAAGTTAATTTTAAAGAATTTTTTTGTTAATTTTATTAACAAAAAATCTGTACAATATATATATATTATTCTATAATTACTGGCGTATATTTTATTTTTTCTATTTTTCAGACAATTTACAATTCCATCATTTTCAACGATGTAACAATTGTACTTAATAGCATTACCCATTGATGGCTTCATCGAGTAATGCCTTCAACTCCTTGCTTTTACATTTTTAGCTGCACAGAAGGCTCTCTGACTTCGGTATTAAAGTCACCACTTTCAAAATGTTGAAACCAGTATTCATATATTAAATCCACGATGCAAGGTCTTTATGAGCTCCACGCATAATTCGATGCCATTCAGCATCCTTTTTCCGGAAATTACAATAAAAAAGTAAATCTTCCTGAAAATGCGATTTACTCGGTACAAATTCAGATATTTTCATCGCACAAAAAAGTTCTTGTTCTCGATTGATGCACTGATATATACTGACGAGTAAAGCCTGTCAGGAAAGCTTCAAAATTAAGTTGGTAAAAATTTACCCCAAGTGATTTATTACACACTAACACCATATATTGTACATCCATTAAAATTAATTTATAGGCCATAGACACGACACGACTATGGCCATGGATTCATGTGAATGTCCCTCTTGGATTAACCCATGGCTTTTTATCCTTGAAACGGTCATAGTAGGTCTACTCTTCATTGTCAGTTACAACACGTCGCCTGACAAGCAAAGGTTCGAAAGGCCATTTTCGAGCAATTCGTGTTTGTCTTCTTTTGACTAATTTTCACTGCATATAAACGACTGGAAGCAGATGATCCTTCAATTGCTAAGCTGTGAGTGCTTTTCTGAAACCTAGGCTATTCTTCTTTGCCTTTAATCTAAATATCATCACTATTAAATCGTTGAAGCTGAAATTTATTATCCACGAGTATTTTTTGAAAGTGTACGATGGGCTTCGGTAGCAGATTTCTTGAAAACAAAAAATGCCTGAAATGCATGCAAGAACATCTTAATAAAATGAAAAACTCGTTTAAAGTATATTTCATAGTTATTTAAATAAATACTTGCCATTTTCACCAATAGATCCACTGGCCAAAGTACATGCAAACACCTGATAATATTCTACTTCTAACTAAACTGAAAGATGAATCTTAAAAGTTAAAATACGTATATCTAGATTTTATTCAAAAGATATTTACATAATTGCTTAAGCCACGATGTTCGAATAACTCAATGTCTGAAACTTGGAATGATGTACTTCCATTCTGATTATAAAGTATGTTATACTTGCGCCTAAATAAATTCGTATAAATGTCTGACATATTTCCCCTCCTTGTTTCTTATTTCTTCGGGGGGTAATATATCACGAATTTAATTAAATTATTGGATTGGTTGGTAGAGAAAGTTACGGTTTGGAACTTGAAATATAACTGTTTTAGCTATCATAAGAATTAAAAATAAATCAAAAAGTTATTTAATTTTTAATTGTTGTCCATTTAATCGTTTTTTGAATAGTATTAAACTTAACTATACCCTATAATGAATACCGTAAATTTGATAGTTTTGTCAATACCTACATAATCTAGATATAGACCAAGGTGAAGCGCCTGCCCATATAAATCAAGCAATCGCAACTATAACTGCAAAAACTCTTTATCTCTTTCAAGTTAGAGAAAAGTGTTTTCAATCACTGGTTTATACATTCTTTAATGTTCATACTAAACACTAGTGAACTATAGTAGTTAAATATACTGAACTACATGCCCATCAAGTCGAATAAAATAATTTCTACAAGAGAAAACCACCAATAAACGTAAATTAAGGAACCTTTAAAAAAAATATCAACAATTGCAATAACACATTGCTAGAGGTGGAAAATAAATATGTAGTGGGAATTCGGATTTATTTAAATCCTTAGAATTATTACTAGTTTAGGGTAATATCGCGGTACATTCCCGAATTATTAAAGTGTTAGGAAGAGTAGATAAATCGATGACCTGAAAGCTAAGTAGAAGTTCAACCGAATAAAATATAAAACATAAGGAAACGTCTTAATTAAAGTACAGGTTCCTTTGTACAAGAAACTGAACCAAATGCAGATTTAGACCACAATAAATACGTACAAGAGTTTTGAAACCCGTTGCATTCCACGACCATATTCGTAGTATATTATATATTTTTTATATCAACAATAATTTAATTAGCAAATAACAAAATAAATAAGTTGTTGTTATAATATAATCGTTTTAATATAATAGTAATTTTATTGTAATTCTAATTTATTCTAAACAACATATTTTTAAAAATATAATGTACAATATTTTATGCTAATATATTCAGTATGGTATTTTTAAATTATTGGAGAGCGTATACAATAATATTAAATGTGCAAAATTTAATAATAACTATATATAATATTTAATTTTAAGTGCAAAAAGATCCTTTAGTCTTGGATCCCTTTCATTGTTTGTGATAAAATCTTAGCATGTACTATAACTCGTATAACAGTTCAATTGAAAAGTCCCCGGCCTACCAGGTAAACACATTTTGTTGGCAAAATTAGTTCTTTTATTCGACATAATTCCCTTCAAGGGTGATACACTGATTATAGCGACCCTCCAATTTCCGATATCAATTTTGTAGTACGATTTGTACTTTGCTTCAAAATAGGACACAGTTTCGGCGATCACCACTTTATTCGACGAAAATTTCTTTCCAGCGAGTATTCTTTTGAGATCTGAGAACAGAAAAAGCCGCTGGGGGTCAGATCTGGAGAATACGGTAGATGAGGAAGCAATTCGAAGCCCAATTTATGAATTTTTGCCATCGTTTTCACTAACTTGTGACATGGTGCATCGTCTTGGTGAACCGGCACTTTTTTTTTTCTTTTTAAAATTTTCGTGGGTAACAACCTCTTTTGGACGTCCACTGCGTTTATCGCCTTCGGTGCTCATTTCACCACGTCTAAACTTAGCATACCAATCTTTGATGATTGATTTTCCTAGGGCAGTGTCCGAAAATTCGGCATTAAGTTTTTGCTTCAACTGTATCTTTTCCCTTCAAAAAGCAATATTTTATCAACACGTGAAATTCCTTTTTATCCATTTTTTCACAATAACAAAAGGTGCTTCACTCAAAATGCTATAATTCACAAACTGATGATCCGACAGCTATGACATATGGATTTAATTCCAGTAGCGCCATCAATGTGTCAGGTCGGGGACTTTTCAATTGACCTATTATAACACACACATAATGCATGCTTCTCATCAATAATTCGTAATTTACCCTATTTCTAGCATTAGTTGATACGTTCTACTGGTGATATATAAGTGGGAAATAAAGTATGTACCGAATAATTCGGCTGACATTCAAACCGCAGTGCTCCGTAAGCGAATTAGACCAGTCCAATGCCTGGACGGGACAAAAGGCAGAGGCCGATCCAACAAATCAGTAACTGGATTCGAAACTAATTACATTTGAATATTCCGGCGAAGGGTTGAGCTCGGGGGGTCGAACGCTTTCGAGTTGTTGAACAACTTCCCGAAGTTTGTCCAGATAAATTCGTGACAATAAAGCTACAGACGTTAGTATACTTAGTTGTAAGAGCAGAGATAAATTGGACCATGTACGTATATAAAAATTACAGCGCTTCGGATGTAGAGATTCTAGAAGGTTCTTGTCATCATATTTTGCCTCTTTTACTTGGACAAATTCCAGAGTTCGTTCTACAAAATTCGATTTTAAAGGATAACCTTGTCTTGGCTGGGCAACCATTGAAAAAGTGGATGAAATTCTTTAAAATATCAAGGCAAACTATCTCACGGTATAGCTATGAAAGTAGCTCTCGACTATAAAATTGTTTTGAACAGTTGATTTGTGATTCCATTTAACTTAATTCCACTGCTTATTCAAAGCGAATTCGAGTCACATATGAAACGATTACATTATTGTAGGTGATGAAAAATTAATCAAGATGATGTCTTATTCGCTGAAATGCTTCACAAATGAAAGAATGTGAGAATTCGATTAAAGCATATTGTCAAAAAGAAAATCGACCAATAGGAAAGATAAGAACGCTATACCACACACATGTATTCCGACAGAAACGGCAAAACTCGACAGAACAATTCAGCAGAACAAAAAAGAACCTTAAAACTGAACCTTGTGAATTATTATGAAGATGCTACAACAACTTAAAGTAATTTAAAAGTGTAAAATTTACCCTATGAATTTCATGGCTTATATAGTTTCACTCTTTCGTTTTGATATTATTGTAATATTTTCATATGGATAACGCAACTGTAAAAACTTGACAGATAGTTCTTGAATGAAACAGAACTTGAAGGTTAATTAAACAAAACAGAATTGTACACGAGCCGTGTTATGGAAGGTGTTACACTATAATTTAATAGCGAAAATGGCTTTTGGCATGGGTGTTGAAACTGCTATGTTACTGAATATGTTTGCTAACGAATAAAAGCATTCGTTTAAGATGCGCTAATCATTTCATAATTGATGAACAAATTCAAATATGTAGAATAGAATTACTTGGCCATGTCTATCCAATGAAAACTGAACGAATATCTTACATATCACTGTGGCGAAATAACCTTTTAGATTCACGATACAGCAATCTGATCTGCAAAGACATGGACCAAAATCATAGGAAGCGATATGAAAATTCATGAAGAGGCTAACATTTCCGATTCTTCATTTTTGGTAGTCTTAGTCTGTATCCAAATCAATATTTCGAAAATATTGGAACATCATTTCGCTACTATTGCGATGAAACCATTATTAATATTTTGTCCAGGTTTAATCAATTCGTGCTAAGCAATTCCTTTCCAATCTCACAAACTCTTGGCATCAATGCCGACTGTGCAACTGTTTTTGAAGCTTCTTTACGCTTCAACTGCGATCTTTTTCATACATTATCTTTGTAGGTAATCCACATTTATTCGGATCAAAAACCATTCGAAACTCGATCATCAAAATATTTTAATTCACGAAGAGTCCAAGTATCTAAGTTGTTTTGGTATCCAGTCTTGTACAAATAGTCCAAAACTATTTAACTTATAAACTTATAAATGAGCAAATAAATGTCACCTTTACCTATATTATGTGGATAGGATTGTAGCGACCTTGAGGCATGTCGAATTTTACATCGTGGAATAACGGTCTACAAAAGACCCAGAAATATTATCCCAGATGTTGAATACGGGCGGAGTGTCAGCAGCGCCAACTAGAACCCGATAACGAATAGCTGGCAACCGCGAGACGTTTATCTGGGATGTTATTAAAGGGTATTACGATTCATTCAGTGCTCAACCATCGCTTGGTTTAGACGTGTCACCATCGACTGCCCAAGCCTCGTCTCCAAGTAACACCGCTGCCATCCGTTTTATCTAATTGTATTTTTCACATTTTTTTATATAGCCAATAAATAATGGTCACATAATGTAAACACCACTGTTTCATTTCGTTTTACTTCCTTTCACCGAGCCACATCATTTATTTACCTAAAGGATATTCCGTGGACTATAATTTATGTAACTAGAAATAACGAAATAATTTTTTGATTCTGTGTACTGTACAGATCAGTTAATTTTAAATCACTTTTCATTGGCAAGTGGCAATGTGAAAAACGGAATGGAATAATGAGACAATATCAGAAAAGTAATTTGTTTATTTCTGTTTCATTCCGACATGTGCCTACTATTTTTTTAACCGTGTGATAAGTAAAACGGATATGTACGTATTTTTTCTGTAACTTTTTTTTGGAAAAGAACAGGAGAGAGATAATTTATTTGCTTTAAAATATCAGTTTAAACCTGACTCGTCAAAAGGCTTGAACAAATAGCGAGCGACTTTGAAAATTGAAAACGTCAATCAAAAATACCCAATAGTTGCCAAGATAAAAATAAACGCAGTCAAACTTTTTTTCTATTTATCAACCACAATGTTGTTGTTTTTACCTTCTTACACCAATAAATAATCTTGAAAACTAGAGTTCCAAAATGCTACTGTATTAATATACAATAATTTTAAATTTACAAAAATACTAAAAACCAAACATAAAACAATACATATTACATATAAATCTATGTAAGCATAAATTCGGTCGTATGACACTAGTAAGTTTGAAAATAGTAGTTGAAAGCACACGATTAAAACAGTCGATAGTAAAAAATAGTAAGTACTAGTAAAAGTATTCAAATCAATCGAAGCGAAAATAGCGACTGAAGGTAGTTGACTGAAACGTTCTATAGTAAGTAGTGGTAAAGTCAGTTGGACCGAAAATAGCGACTGAAATAGTCAATAGTAAACAGTAGTCAATTACTAAATAGTCTATAGTCGTTTTCAGTCAATAGCTCCCAATGCTACTTAAGATATGCGAAGTCAAACCCATCTACTTGGAACTTAAATTTATTTCTCCAACCTTATAAATGGACTTTTTTTTAAATTAACTGACGTACCTTTTCGATATATCTCAGGCATTCTGCATGTTAATTGAAAAAGATTTTGCTCCCATACACACTTTTAACAGCTGAAATCATACCTCACAGACAGATATTTTATTGTCAAACAGGGTGACGAATACACTGACCTACAACCAATATATTCGGGTGCTCCACAGGGCTGAGTTCTTAGCCCATTATTATATCTATTGTATACAGCTGACCCACCGACCTCAAGAAACACTTCTGTTGCAACATATGCTGACGATACAGCGGTTTTATCATCACACAAGGGTCCAATATCAGCCACCAGGAACCTCCAACTTCATCTTAACAAAGTCTAATTGTGGTTAAAATCGTCGCGTATCAAAGCAAATGAGACAAAATCAACCCATGTGACATTCACCCTTTGTAGAAGAACTTGTCCTTCAGTAAAATTGAATAATTATGAACTTCCGCAAGCAGACAACGTTAAATATCTGGAAAAGCATTTGATCGACGTTTGATATGCAAAAAACCTATAGTGACAAAATGCAAACAGCTTGGGTTTAAACTGAACCAAATGTATTGGCTAATAGGGCGTAAATCTAAATTGTCATTAGATAACAAGATTTTGCTGTATTAGTCAATACTTAGGCCTATTTGAACCTATAGTATTGAACTCTGGGGTACTACTAGCAAATCCAAAAAAGAATATTATGATAATTAAAAGAATATTAGTGCATCCAAGTACACTCGCCAAACAGTTAAATGTGAGCGATGACAGTGTAGTGCGTAGGCTCCCACGAAAACTGCCATACGAACCGATTAATACATGCACATAGAGCGAGATTTAATAATCTCTAAAATAAGTTAGAATAGTCTTTAGAATAAGTTAGGATATACTTTAGAGTGAAGTTAGAACCGTATCTAGAATAAGTTGTACAGCATATCAATTACTGAAGCGATTTTCTACATATCAGGATGGTTATATTATATAACGGAAATCAGATAATAATACTTATTGCCCACGGGCAGATTGTTGAAGTTCTAAGAGATTAATAAAAAACCCACCATACCTAATATATAGGGGATATCAGTAAGAGAGAGTAATTAAATTTTGACCAAAATTAAACCCAGTTCTCAATATTCATTACTTTTAGGAATCGATTCGACAAAGTTAACGGCGAACATGTAAGAATTAACCAAGTCCGGGTATTTATTAGCATAATTTTATCGGCCGCAACATCGGGCAGTCCTCCGAGCCGCACTCCGCCGATCAATGTAAATAACCGCATGTTGTATCGAACAATAGGCACAGAAGACCGACGAATCTAAAAAATCACTAAGTTCGGAACTAATTACATTTGAATATTCGCAGACAAGAGACCGGGTTAGAGTACGGGTCTTGAGTTGTTGGGTCACCACATCCTCAGGCTAAACGAGCCAGGCAAATTCACCGTACCCCTTTATAGGCTATCCCTTGTTTTTATTATCTCCGTTTACTATTATAACATTTTGGACAAGTTACATATACAACTTTCTAAAGTTTTCTTTTTTATTTAGGATACCGCTTGAACGATATTTTTCAAAATATGTGGTGTTAAATTTTAACTGGAAATGAAACCATTTAAATGAACATTTTAATTACTGTTATTAAATATTACTATCAAAATAATTTACAAAAAGGTAGAAAATAATTTAAAAGTGCACGCTTTTACTTCTTCTTTTATGTTCATAGGTACTATCTCTCAATAAACCCCAGATATAGTCTCCCATCATGTTTTCATTATATTCATATATGTATCAATATATTCATCAAGAAAATTCCACTGTTTTATGCGATAGCCTAAAAGCTTTGCTTTACTTTTTGGCAAATTTAAATCCCGAATTATATCGTTAAAATCTTCTGTAGTAATAAGATGTTGTTTTGTTTGTTGTTTGGTGTTAATAAGAACTCTTAAACTTATCGCAATTACTTTTATGAGAACTAAGAGATGAGCTACTTTTCCGCAATAATTTTTTCGGTGGCTCAGGTACTGGTCGTGTCAGATCATGTGCGACTGGAGCAGAAGATGATTCCAGATCAGGATATTCGATAGGTTTTGCATTTTTACCTCTACGTCTGTTACTTGGATTCACAATGCAAAAGTAGCAGTCATTATCGTAATCTTTTGGTTCTCGCCATATTCTTGGCCTGGAAAATGTCATTGACCTTTTCTCACCTCGCCACCAACCTAAAATATCAAAATAGAATTTAATATGTCTATTATATTTAATTCACCATTTCATTAAAATTTGCTGATTACCCTCCAAATATTTTTTACAATTATTACAAGCAACATGTAAAGCCCATGTCTTGTCTTGATTCTGAACAGGACAGTTAAAATATTCTTCGTAGGCTTCACAGAGAACGTGAGATGTATTTAATTCCTATTTTACGTCCCGAACTTTAATAAATTACCCACATATATAACAAAATGCATCAGCATCATATTTATACTTTCGTGACATTTTAAGGTATTCTAGATTTGTACAAAACACCTGAAAATATGAGTATTATTACTATAACTATCACAAAACCAAACTTTATACTAAAAAAGGGCAATTTCTTTTCTTTTTGATTCCTAACTAAGCCGAAAATCATAAAATAAACTTTATTCAAGATGTATATATTTCATTTACTTTAATTGCTACTACAATTTTCTTTCAATGATAGGATGTAACAATATGTTTTTATTTTAATGTTTCAAGAAACTATCAGTTCATAGGTACTATCTCTTAATAAACCCCAGATATAGTCTCCCATCATGTTTTCATTGTATTCATATATGTACCAATATATTCATCAAGAAAATTCCAGTGTTTTAAGCGAGAGCCTAAAAGCTTTGCTTTACGTTTTGGCAAATTTAAATCCCGAATTATATCGTTAAAATCTTCTGTAGTAATAAGATGTTGTTTTGTTTGTTGTTTGGTGTTAATAAGAACTCTTAAACTTATCGGAATTACTTTTATGAGAACTAAGAGATATGCTACTTTTCCGCGATAATTTTTTCGGTGGCTCAAATACTGGTCGTGTCAGATCATGTGCGACTGGAGCAGAAGAGGATTCCAGATCAGAATATTCGATAGGTTTTGCATTTTTACCTCTACGTCTTTTACTCGGATTCACGATGCAAAAGTAGCAGTCGTTATCGTAATCTTTTGGTTCTCGCCATATTCTTGGTCAATGGCAAATGACCTCGATACCAACCTAAAATATCAAAATAGAATTTAATATGTCTATTATATTTAGTTCACCATTCCATTAAAATTTACTCATTACCTTCCAAACATCTTTTACAATTATTACAAGCAACATGCAAAGCCCATGTCTTGTCTTGATTCCGAACAGGACAGAGTTAAAATATGCTTCGTAGGCTTCACAGAGAACGTGGGATGTATTTAATTCCTATTTTACATCTCAAACTTTAATAAATTGCCGACATATGTAACGAAATGCATCAGCATCATATTTATACTTTTGTATATGTCTTTATTTTAATGTTTCAAGAAACTATTAGGTAGTCCCTTGAAAAAAATGCTTGAATATGATAAGCAATGCAATAAATCAATCTATCTAAATTATTTAAAACTAATCCAATTAGTATAAAACTCATATAATATAAATTAAATGTATGTCATTGCAGCATGATAGTGAAGGCAATCCATCGACCAAATTCATCAAAATAAAAGTTTAGGGACGACTTCAATTCGAAATCTAAGTTTTCATCCAATACGTCTTGCATTTTATTGTCTTTGGATTTGTTTGGCCTTTATATATCATTAACATTGAAATTATACAACAAAAATATACAACATTATAATTACAGAACAAAACATTCGACACAAATATACATAAAATTATGCCACTTATATAATATGACAACGGAGCAGCACCATTATAAGATTCTAAAAGTGTTTGATTAGCATCGATAACAGATTTCTTCAAATTAATCAACAACAGTAATGAGTGTTGTAAATTTCTGTATGTACTGGTTAACTCATCAATACTAAATGGGATACGATTATTTTATGTAGAGTGATATCAAAGCCATAGAAATTAACAGTGACGTTAGGTTGTTCTGTTAAATAATGTTAGACAGATTGGTCGGCGCAGTGGTATAGACGATAGGATGATCTGTTGCGATAGTCGCGGGGTCGAGTCCTGCTGGGGATTGGTCGTAAATTTATGTGATTATTTAATATTTGTGATTGTTCTAGGCAAGACTGTAAAATCCGACAAGGGAAATAGTTCCAGTCACGAAAGTAACTAGACTGTGTAAGACCAGATGATTTCTAAGTTGGTCACTCGCCAGTCCGTAGGCTCAATGCTGAGGACCGTAATTCGGAGCCCACGTTAAATTGTAGGTCCAGTTCAGGTAAAACCTCGTTGGTAAAAAGAAGTTTTTAAAATATATATAAAAAAAGAAAATACAGCTATCATTAGTACAATAATTTGCATTTTCACCAATAATTATCAAAATTTAGTTAAAGTAGTTAGAGATAAAGATACCAACGTAAAAACTTTTGAGATTTATTTCATTCTAATAGCTAAACATAATTAGTTTTAGATGATACTGTGTTAAATAATGTGTTAGAGATTATTTTTAAACCAAATTCTAATTCGTATAATTAGCATTTCAAATTAAAAAAAAAACAACCATCAAAATTAGATTTAATATCACTAAATAATGAAACTTTTGATACACTGATGGTTCCAAATCCTATAGAAAATTCGGAAGTGTAATAAGCGTTGAAGAACAGGGTTCGTTATTGACTAGGTGCTGAACTCTTTACACATTTGAAACCTCTGTTTAATAAATTTTTAATAATTAAATTAATTTAATAAATAAATTTCACAGCGGCTTAAGTGCTTCCTAGAGCAAAAATATAACTTTAGTTCCCGAATCTTCTCCCACTCACCTCTACATATATCAATATTCTTAGGAGCAATCTTACTTAATTGTACCAAAAATCTTCTTTCTCTTTTCCATCAGTAACGCCATCGTTCATCCTAACCTCCTCCCACAATAAAAATATTTATGGAAGACTCTGCGTATAGTGGCTACTATAGAATTTTTATAGAGTCAATTCAAGATAGAATCATGATTTTTAAATTTCTTTCCTCATTTACTTTTTCTATTTTTATGTTCTGATGCTGAATCGTCGGAAACTCGGCATGAAACATAGATAGAAACATACCTTTGAATTACTTTACCATATTTTGTTTTAATTCTATTTTGTTTAATTTATAAATTATTAACAATGCATATGCTTATTTTTAATTTATTTTCTTTTATATATGTTTGCCTTTTAAGTTATAATTTTTTTAAATCATGTATAAAAGTTAACGTAACACTTCTGTATAGGTTCTCATGAGTTGTTCATCATGTTTTTACATTAGAAAAGCAGTATCGCAAATCTCAAACGCATCAATTACAATCGATAGACATTTTTCTGCAATTATTTCGATCATGCAATTTTTTGCAATCATTTTCTCTCATTGTCAACTCTAGTGAATTTAATAGCTCGAGGAAGCAATTTGAAGCCCAATTCATGGATTTTGAACATCGTTTTCACTGAGGTGTGACGATACATTGTCTTGATGAAGCAACACATTCTTTTTCTTCAAATGCGGCGGTTTTTCGGCAATTTAGTCCTTCAAACGGTCCAATAACGCTATGAAGTAATCGCTGTTGGTGGCCCTTCCTTTTCAAGGCAGTCAATGAAAATTATTCCATGCCCATCCCAAAATACCAACGCCATAACCTTGCCAGCCGACTGTTGCGTTTTCCCACGGTTTGGAACGGGTCCATCGTATCATCAACTCATCGTTGTTTTTGGTCAAAAATGAGCTTGCGCGGCACCCAGTTTGCACCGAGCATTTTCGTACCCAAATATTAGTGAATGATATGATGTACACATTCAGTTGATATCTTTAGAGTATGTGCTATTTCATTAAATTTCAATTCGCGGTCATTCAAAATCATTTTGTGAATTTTTAAAAGTTTTTGTCGGTAACAACCTCTTTTGGGCGTCCACTGCGCTCACCGTCTTCGGTGCTCAGTTCACCACTTCTAAACTTAGCATACCAATCCTTGATGGTTAATTTTCCTCCGGCATTATCTAGAAAATCAGCATCTAGCCAAGCTTTTGCTTCAACTGTATTTTTCCCTTCAAAAAGCAATATTTTATCAACACGAAAAATTCCTTTTTATCCATTTTTTCACTACAACAACAGTGTTTAACTCAAAATGCTATAATCACATACTAATAATCCGACAGCTGTCAAATTATACACGCATCTTTTGACGGTTAGGGCTAACTAAAAACATATGGATTTAATTCTATTAGCGCCATCTATCTGTCAAACCGGAGAATTTTCAATTGACTTGTTACAATATATATATGTAATTAATGATATTAACAATCAATGGTATTCAATGGCCTTTGATGTTTTTCTATGTTTCCTTTATGAAGAAATACATTATGTACGATTTGACAAATTAACGTAATTTAACACAAAGCCTCATAACACATCTATTTTTTTTAACGGAATTCACCCAAATGTATATCACTCCAACGCGATACCGAAGGAAATCCATTGAGCAATTTGATCTAAATAAACGTTTACCATCTCCATTTACTTACCAATTAGACAATATTATTGCTACGCAAATTGCCTGGCACTACAGCAGGTGTAAATACTACACGCAAATTTGCTCTGTTAAATTATTATTTCGAAGATATATGACCAACAATAGCCCTAAAAACAACTTAATGTTTTGCTCCTTATTTGTTGCTTCTAATTTAATTTTGTAACTGATTAGTTACTGTTTGCGTCTAATCTAATTACGACAATGACAATATCAGATTGTTTGCTATTTAATATAAAATTCTCTTGCGCTTTCGAAAACTGTTAGCGAGTTTATCCTATAATAATATTACTACATGGTAGAGCAGCAGAAATGTTTATTCGCTGCTTTAAACTTAATTACAATATGCTATTCATACATACACACATACATATAAATATATATATATATATATATATATATATATATATATATATATATAGAGAGAGAGAGAGAGAGATAGCTATATAGATATACCACTGTAAGATTACTATTGATCCATTCCTAATTGTGTAACGGCATGGTTTTGTCTGACTGTAATATGTAATGATGAAGTGTTTAGCATTTTAAGGGCTTTGTTTATATTACGGTAGGATTGGAAAAACAGTATCGTTCTTACAGTTGTTCCAACAAACCGCCACTTATTTTCGTTAAAATAAAACATTTGATCCAATCCTACCGTTTCATATCTGGTACAGTCAGTATGATTGCCGGGAGTCTATAAAGCCCTCTTTTGAACATATTTAATTAACTGATATCAACTTACTTATTAATAAATGAAAACACAGTGACTTAGTTAAGTGGAATGGACAAAAAAATCGCTGTTCAAGCCGAATATACGGTGTATATACTATGTCCCAGTATAATTAAATTTACTTACACAATGTAACCCGGTACTATATATATATATATATATATATATATATATATATATATATATATATATATATATATATATATATATATATATATATATATATATATATATATATATATATATATACAATACAATATAGTATATATTTTTTATATTTAATGAAAATGTAAGTAACTGATTATTATTCTATCGTAAATTTTAATAAGCCAAATTACTATAAACAGTTTATTTACTTAAGAAGCTGGACCAACTTTTTTATATATAATATCAATTTACTGGCTTTTTATTATTACATATATGATTAAAAAGTGCTTAGGCCTATAGTTAGAGGGTTAAATTTTAATTAGTTTTCATTATATGTGAAGGTTCAGCTAAGAACGGAGCTCTCATGAGCAGAATAATTAATATTATCTCTTAGAAGATTCCATATGCTTGTAATTGTTTCATCCTAATTTCTCCATTTAAATGCTTCACACGTTCTTAATTGTATTAAGAATCTGCTATATACTGGATTGGTAATTTTTTATGTACAGGTATTAACTTACAATTTATAATTCCTAATAATTTTTATAACATAATATTATCTATAAAGATAACATACTTTTATTTCTGGCATATTGTTTACCTTTGTTCAAGATTTTAAGATGATTTTAATTTTTTTTGAGTCTGTTTGGCAGTATTGCTGTTTATTTTTCATATGTTTATACCGCAGAGGATGTTGTTTGAATTGGTACGTGTGGACAATATCTGCCAATTTTGGTACCAAGACTAAGAAGACCCCCTTTGATACATTGAAAACTTCATCTAGAAGGCCACATCTAGAACCAGTACAAGTAGGAAAACACTTTCATTTTTCAAATTTATATCCCCTCTCTGTTTTTCCATTTCTAATAATTTTAATACTCTTCTTTGATGCAATTCAATTTTTTATGTAGTTTACGTTGGTATTATAACACTAAATATAATAGACAGTTGAGTGATATACTATTAAAAATACTTATGACAATGTACATTTTAAAAAGTGGAATAAATTAAATAAGGCTAACTGATAATGTTTTTGATGAATTAGATAAGTAATATAATATGTTAGATTTTGAGCAAAATTCAACTGATATTTTGAACGTGAAAATTAATTTATTTAAACCCAAGTTGAACCACTTCATCGCCAATATATTACCATTTTTGCATATAACCATCATGGTACATTTTAGAGTTTCTTAAAAAACAGCATCAATTGATTCTTGAAAATTTATAGTGAATTATTTCTTTGCCCTACTAGACCTAACTCTTTCTTCTGTTTACAAATAGTTTGAGCTTTGTCTGAAGTAGCAGTTAATTCAATTTATCTCAATTTAAGACATCAAAACCTCGCAATATTGCCGCATTTAACTTTGATTTTTAGTTTTTTTTAGCTATTGCATAATACAACATTCCAGTACAAATAAAACAATGAAATAAAAATATTATAATATATCATTTCTTTTATCATTATAGTTTAATGTTCACTGCTAGTTTATATAGACCACATTATTCTTTCATTATGATGTTGTTAAATTTGTGTAGATTGTTGAGGATTTTCGCAAATATTTTGAACAAGTCCAATTTAATATTTGTAACTTGACAAAGTTTTAACCGACAAAGATAAATCGAAGATTTAATCGAACCGAAAAAGATATAGAACTTTTACATTAATTAGGATTCATAGAATTTATTAGTGATTGTCAAAATTCTGATAAAAATCATTTGTGTGTACAGATATTCTATTCCATACTGATAAATAATTTAGATCATTCATTCTTAAACGTTACTATTGACATTATTAATTGAGGATCATTTACTATTTAAAATTGATCATGGGTGGCTGGAAAATCTTCTAGATTCTAACATTTCAATGCAGCTGGATTAAAAACCTTATTAACGAATTTGTCGCTAGCGGATTACAATTTCTATAAAATATTTAAGATTTTTTCTATCATATATATATGTTTGAAAAGGTGTGAATCAAAATATATTTGAATTAACCTTTTGTTTTTTAATACTTACTAATACATGTTTTATAACTTTAATGCTATTGTTATTTTGCTACTCTGCAATAAAAATCTTAATAATACTTTTTTGTATCTGTACTTATTGGTTGCTCAGATAAAAATTACGTACAACGTTAACAACCTTCGTTAAATTTTAACGATCACCAAATAACTGTCTTTTCTCTAGTGATGTAAAATGTCAAAGGGCTAACGAGAATAAAAACTTAACCATATATAAAGGCGCTTAACGGTATATTGCACGACGGTGAAGAAGATGATTGGCGCGTGACCGGTAGTGCTTGTTAAAGTGTACACAAAAAACGAGAACGACTAGACTAGAAGGAAAATTACTATCCATCTCTCCATAATCCATATTCTGTTTCATCCCCCCGTCTGCCATGTGGTATTTAAGGTGAAATAAATACAAATTAAAATTGAATGATGTTGCTGCTCCCGTATAATTTCCTTCCAGCAATAATATATGGTGAGTACTTCAATCAAACAGTAGCAGTAGTTTAGTCATTACAAATAATTTGCATTTACGCAAAACTTTATCCAAAACTCGTTAAAATCAAAAACAGAGATTATGATGATTTTTATCTATTTTTACCCCCAGCGTCACTTTATATCGCATTCAACCAGTCCCTCTTCTTGTCGTTAAATAAAAATAATGATTTAAAGTAAATTAATAGCTTTTATTTTCTAAACCCTTTCACATATTATAGCTGCCCCTGCCGGTAGGATTCCGGAGAGATTAGGGTATCTAGAGATATAGGTCTCTTTTAAATTATTTTAATAACCGGTGTCTAATTAATTATCAAGAAAAGAAGATCTGTTGAAGTTCGATTAGCAATCCTTCCGCAGTTGCACGAAGCATTCTCTGGTAGTTCGGGCAAAAGTATCGCAACTGAAACTGTAAGGTTACTATAAGTAAGAAACCTTTAAGTTTTGAAAAAATAACCCTAGTCCGTATATTTTCGACACATTCATCACAATTCAAAGTATAAAGCCGACAAAGGCGGACTGAGTTTCTCTGAATTAACGTAGTCTACTAGAATTTGAATACAAGATTGCAGTAAAGTAGCAAGGTGAACGGCCACCAAAGGTTTGGTTGGCGCAGTGGTCAAACCGACAGGACGATTCTTCTACTCTTGTGATAGTCGCGGTATCGAATACTGTTGGGATATAGTTGTATATATGTATTTGTGATTGTTTATAATTACAGTCACTCTGATTAAAACTCGGTGCAAAACACTAGGTCCAGTACCGATAAACTCCATTTAGTATAAAGCCGACTCTAAAATATAAAAAATTCAAAACTATAAAATGTATTACCTAAAATAAAAACAAAAAATGCTTAAAAGCATTAAAACTTATTAACAACTGTCAGATTAATGGTTTCCAGTTAAGGAGGTATTTCTAATGGAACAATATACATTTAATTTCGGACGAATGGCAAAAGAAGCATGGGCATTTTAAAAGCAAACTTTTCAAAGTAGCATAATTCGAGAGGGCGAATTGGCCTTTCGCGCCACTCCCCGCCTTCCTTTTCCCGCAGCCCACAGCGGCACAATCATTAATTCCATTTTCGGAATTTCCATCGGCGAAAAAGATAAATTGCCGAGTATTATTTAGTAATTAAGAGTTCCGACCGAACAAGATCGTTATTTTTTCACTCTAGAAATTATGGAACATTCTTTCGCCAAGAAGTGCTTGTTACGGAATTAAAACGGGCCCCCTTTTCGCCAGACTATCCCCTCGTGTCCCCCCCGTCGGATCCGTTATGCTTCGCAAACGGATATCGATCGGTAAATATTATTGCTCAGTTTTCGCTTTGATCGCTGACCCGACGTTGATTAATTTATTTTCAATTGGTCATCTTAATTTTTGATTCTTGATGATCCTTTTTGGATGAGGGCGGATTTTGTTACAACCAAGCTGCTACACTGCTAATTGCGATTTTATAGACTTTTCTCGAATATTTTTAATGTACCTCAAAAGAGGAAAACAGTAATATAATCATAAAAACGCCATATCGTATATAATATATATTTTTCTAGACCGTCAATTTGGTTTTCGTAATAAACACGAAACGGCAGAAGAAATACACAGATTAATCAACCAAATAAACAAAAACTTAAATGATAGAAAATATTGCTCCGCTACATTTCTCGATAAATTTTAAGCTTTCGACAAGGTGTGCCACTCTGAACTGCAGGTTAAATTGAAGAAGTTTTTTTTTAATTGCTTAAATCTTACTCATAGACAGGCATTTTATTGTGAAACAAGATGACGAATACACTGATCTACAACCAATAGTGACCAGTGCCCTTGGTCCATTGTTATATCTATTGTATATAGCTGACTTACCAACCTCAAGAAACACTACTGTTCCAAGAAATGCTGACGATGCAGCGGCCTTAACTTCAACTTCGTCTGAATAAAGTCTAATTGTTGAAAACATAGCATATCTTAGCAAATGGGACAAAATCTACCCATGTGACATTCATCCTTTGTAGAAGGATTTGTTCAGTAGTAAAAATCAATAATTATGAACTCTCGCATGCAGACACTGTTAAATATCTAGCAGTGCATACTGATTGACGTTTAACATGGAAAAACATATAGTGACAAACACCTTGGGGTTAAACTAAAAAAATATATTGGGTAATAGGGTGTAAATCTAAATTATCCTTAGATAACAAAATATAGCTTTATAAGTCAATACTTTTGCCCATCTGGACCTATCCTTCAGAGGATCCAGAATAAAGTGTTGCGAGTTATCGTCTATGCTCTATATTACGTCTCCAACAAATTCAGCGGGAATGGTCCTTGGAATTGTAAAACCGCTTGGAACCCATAATTAATGTGATTCGAAATGCAAAATAGTCTGAAGGATTGTTAGTGCATTCCAATGCACTTATCAAACAGTTAAAAGTGCACGATGGCAGTCAAGTGCGTAGACTCAAACGCATACTGTCATTTGAACTAATTCGAATAGACACATAGAGTGAGATATAATACTATATATAATATGTTAGAATAGCCTAGGGAATAATATGTTAATAATAAGTTTGTACAGGAGATCATTTACTGAGGCGATCTTCTGCGTATCTGCATATCAGTATAGATATATTGTATAACAGAAATTAGAAATTATTAGTTTATAACCACACCTATCCACCATAAGTTATAATCATATCATGTCATACGATTAAACCAAAAGTTCTATCGATTCGTATACAGTATCAGTAGATTGGAAATGTTTTGGAAAATATATAAATATAGCTGTTTTAAAATTGCGGATTTTATCTAATCTATATCTTAATTGGCTTAGCGATAATTTTACCTTCTATTCTTGAGGAAAGCGGAAGAATAATTTTTTAATTCCAATAAAACGATTAAGCCCAAATCAAGCAACCATGAGTAGCCGTCAGATCGTTAATACAAACTATATAAACAAATATTTTAGGCTCTACTTTCATTGGAACTACCTTCCCGCTACCAGTTCCTAATTCTAAAACAGCAGATTATTCACAGTTTCTGTTTTACATAAATATTCTACGGACGGGTAGTTTAACGTTAAAATAAATCTGGCGGCACTCTAACGCAAAATACCGACAGAGCTATTTTAAATAAGAAGTCCTTACGCTTTGTATTGGAAACTAGGGATGCCGGGAAAAGAAAAAATAAAAATATTTATATATCGGAGCACGAAAAAATTTCAATATTCTACAAATATTTTAAAAAGTAGTGATATTTTAATTAATTAAATTTTCAAAAGATTTAAAGATTAGTGACTATTAGTTCTTAATATAGTTTGCAGATATTTTACTCTGTAGGTATCTGTTACAGAATCTGATGTATACAAAATATATTTCTCATATTATATTAATAATATTGTCAAAACAAGTTTTAGTAATATTAACATATCATTTTAAAATTAGTCTCTTTATTCTATTATGTAATATTCTATAATAATGTGTGGTCGAATCACAAAGCAATCACCTGTAAAAATAAATTACGAATTATCAAGGTGTATATTAACAAATGTATTAAAAAGTTAGATAATGTGTGTTCAT
The DNA here is from genome assembly GCF_030347505.1 of Rhynchophorus ferrugineus. Classification (NCBI taxonomy): domain Eukaryota; kingdom Metazoa; phylum Arthropoda; class Insecta; order Coleoptera; family Curculionidae; genus Rhynchophorus; species Rhynchophorus ferrugineus. The sequence continues at coordinate 33,428,646 of NW_027472581.1, forward strand.
ATCAGCAATATAACCGTATTTCATGATCTGCATTATTCGCATAATATCAGCTCATTTCCCAAAATTAAATCTGCGTTAATGCGTATAATATTTCTTCTTCTTGAAAAAAAAACTCTAGCTTACACAATTGAACTGATGAGAAAGGTTATTATTTTAAAATCATTGGATTCTTTCAGTCAGTCTTTGAGAAGCATATATAATAATCATATTGTTTAAGATATAATAATAAGTGTTCACGATAGAAGCTTTTATAATAGCTAATAAATAATATTTTACCGGAAACAATGTCTGTGGTTCTGTTGAAGTTGTCACATATTTCTTGTAATAAAATCTTTTGAGTGCAAAAAAGTGTCTACGCATTCCATCCTTATGAATATGAAACCTTACTGTAACATTTATAATCGACCTTATATATTTTATTTCCTTATATTAATATTTATGAATTTTTGAAATCTTAAACTAAGTGAAGCATCGATCAGTTCATCAAAAGACTGAATACAATAATATGCATTACTTAGTTGAAATATCCTAACATTAAACAAAATTTCTAAAAGAATATATTTATGTTAAAATTAAAATAAACTATCGATATATTATGGTAGACTTATTACACGTTAATACTTTTTAATATCTTTATTTATCGTAATGTATCGTATGTCGAAAATCACTACAAATTAGAGAATTGTAATGAACGTTACATACCAGTTCTTCTTAGTACTTCACAGCTATTTATTTAGAATATTGATATTTCATTATTACTTTAGTATAATTAGACACACCGTATTGCTTTATGAATTGCTGACGTACTATTAAAATGATGCAACTAGTGATTACTAAAAATAATTAATCAAATTAAACAAAAAATTGGAGCGAAAAAGAGCTCTAGTGCGTCAAAGTAATTGTTTGTAGTAATTATTAGTAAAATAAGACTCAATTACAAGTTGTAATATCATTATGGACCGAAAAATTTATATAGAAATATTTTATGTAGTTTTCTCTTTTATGAATTGTCTTTTTAATGGATTACATAGAATTTCTTAAGTTATTTCTATTCCCTATAATTTTACCATGTATATCATATTACACGATATAACATAATTTCGATCGCCATTAAAATCGTGTTCCAAAGTCGTGAAGCAATTTTATTATAGTTGAATTATTCATCAAACCGTCAATTACTAATACTCATGATATATATCTAGATATATAGATATATAGATATATATAAATATATATATATATATATATATATATATATATATATATATTATATAAATTATATATATATATATATATATATATATATATATATAAATTATATATATATATATATATATATATATATATATATATATATATATAAATATATATAAATATATATATATATATATATATATATATATATATATATATATATATATAAAATAAATATATATATATATATATATATATATATATATATATATATATATATATTTACATATATATTTATATTTTATATAACAAGATTCGATTCATTTGGTTGAAATACTAGAATTGTAATATTATTAGGATATATTTGATTTTCTACATAATCTAGCTTGAATTCAATACGCATGACCAAGCATTTCACCAACATCAATATTCCTTTATGGAAGACAGAGATTGACAGGATGTGCATATATACATCTACGGCTTTCTCAACTTCTTCACTGGGTGGGAACTGTTTCCCAAAAATATGTTTCTTCAAGATTGGGCACAGTCGGCAGGCTGAGTATAATAAATTAGGAGAATAGGGTGAAAACTTGGCAAAATGTACTCCAAACCTAACAATTTGCCCGACGCACATTTGTATTTGATGAAAAAGTTTGGAGTAATATTCGACTGTAGTTCTTCCTTTCTTCGGCTTCTTTGTCATTGCAGGTATGTAGTAGTTATCCCATGTCTCATTTATGGTAACAAATTGCCGTATGAAATCAGTTAGATCCCGTTGAATTGGTCCAAATGTTTACTCAGACCAGAAGGAAAATATTCTGATTGGACTGCCATCTCTGTAATAGATCGATCATTTGTCACCTTAATCTCTTATACTTAGAATAGCTTTAGATAGATGATGGTTAGCTTATTAACTATAGCCGATCCAATAAAGCAGCGGAATCACGTTATCAAAATATATCACGTCAGCACGTGATACGTTTTCATACATCAGCACGTCGCAATGATGCCTCACCAAATCAGACTATAGGTTTCCAACGTTTGCCGGTTTTGCCTAATTATTGTGACTAATGTTTTAGCCAATTTTGCAAACATTTGACATCAGGGTCCATCATTACCAGCCGAAATCGAAGCTGATTCGGTTAAAAGGAACTTATTATATATTTGTTTAATGTTAAATATCGTAATAGCGGCTAGATTAAAATGTACTACGTCTTTTATATCCTCTCCTCCTACCATTTTTATGATAATTTACTCTCCAAGATCGTGAACCACGAGATGACCTGTTCTGTCCCGGATATAAAAGATCGGTCTCGATTAGTTTTGCCCTTCCTGTGTGCAGCCGAGCACCCGAATCAAACGAGGGAAAATATTCTGGCACTTCCATCGTCCTCTTATTAAATTTCCGGCCAGTGTGGAAAATATGCATAACGGGAAATATTTCCTGGGTAGTCCACCGCCATAACGGAAGTAGAAGGAAAATGGTTGAGATTTTATTGCGCGATATAAAAACGAAAATACTCTTGGCGAATTCTTTTACTAGAGCTTGTGGCCATTCGCATGCAGTCTGATACTGTTGGCGATATTGTTTTATTTTAGGGGCTTGCTTTCATGGAAAATGAAATTTAAAATTTAATTAATAACAATTACACATGTATATGTTAAATAAATTACGTTATTATATACTAACGTGGTTATTTAGTGGAACAAAAATGTATTTTGTTGCAATTGTTTAAGATATAAAATATTATGGGCATAGTTTTCAAGTAAAAATAAAACTTTTATGCTATATTTGGATCAAGATTTATATCAATGAGTACTGTCGTTTCGTACCTTATTTGTTGTTCAATCTCTGATCAGATTTGGGTTTGGAAATTTGATTCTTAATCCCTTTCGTTACAGCAAAACAAAATTTAACTCCACAAAATGCTGTAAAAATTAATTCTTAATCTATAGTCAAAATTAGTCTTTCTATGTATTTATATTTCACAATTAGTGTTATTTCGTGAAATTTCACTTTGTGAAAAAAGATAAATCTCTGAAAATATGTTTTGTATAATTTATTTCAAGTATCAATATATATATATATATATATATATATATATATATATATATATATATATATATATATATATATATATATATATATATATATATATTTGAACATTCAGGTGCATATTCTTGAATGTTATATATATGTGGAATATACACACAAGAAAAAGAAGAAACCAGAAGAATTAAACCAGAGTAATCGAACTTACTGATGAAGAAGAAATAGAAGATGATTATCAATGACGGGGGATGAAGAATTACCAGTTGATGTGGTGGGCACATTTGAAATTCATGTTACTACAGATAACGAAACAGTACCCGAAAGTACACAAAGTACTTCTGAAAAAACAAAACAGAAAAATAAGATACCTATAACAAAATAGCGGAAGTGTGTACTAAGACTCCTAAAAATTGTAGTCAAATGTGTCGAATAAATAAGGAATAAGTTTGGGAATTTGATACCAATACAAATGCTTAAACTTTTCTTAAATAAACCAATTCTGGATGAAATAGTAGTGTTTTCGATTAAATATATTCAATGTAAAAACAACCTCATATTTACTATGTCATGTACTGACTTGAAAAAAAATGTTGGCATTCTTATATTCTCTGGTTCACTCATCTAAATTGAAAATTGTTATTAATAGTTAATCGAAAGAACACAAAAAACGTTTTCTTCCATTAAGGAAGGAATAAAAGGAGCAAACAAGTTTAGCTTTTCTGAATATGTTGAGTTCAGAGGACATACACCGAGACAACTACCAATCCTCTTCTCCGCCTCCTCCTATCGACCATGTATCCCACTTTAAATCAAATATAAATAATAACAATGAGTAGTGTTTATCAAATCTAGTAGAATATACTAAATTTTCTCGCGGTGACAGATATATTCTAACTAAATAGGTTTTTGTATTTTACATAATCAGTAAGGATTCTCATTCCTCACGATAATATTTTTAAAATATTTATAAAAGATCAAACATCGTCCTGACAAACCTACTCACGGAATCCTTAAACGATGGTCCATCAACAATTTCCGGTTACATAAAAACTATTGGAATGATTTAAAATCAAGCCGATTTAACGGTTAATTTAACTCAAGCCAAGGGACCTTTAAATGCATGTTCCATACTTGAGATCGCTTTAATTCCGGAAAAGGAGCTCTCTTTTGCTCCGTGTTGCTGCAGATAAAGAGAAATCAACATACGACGATAATACAAAATTAATACATAAAAGACATTGACAACATTGAATAGGGATATTGGCATCCCAGTATTTTGTATAAGCTGTTTTCATAGATGTGCACTTAACAGAATAATTTTTCTTGATTTTAAGTAATAAAAAATTGGCTCAGCTGTGATGAGATGGCTACTTGTAAACTGCCTGGGGCATGCAAGAAAAGCTGCAGTTTTTGATAGAATAATGTATAAATTGTTGCAACATAATATACTATATTTACAATACATTAGATGTAATATAATATATTGTAATATAATATATGTCTCATGCATCAGATATAATGTAATATAGCATATCTAATGCATTATATAGTATATCGAAGTCTTAAGCTTACTTAATTAGTTATGCAGCCAAAATAGTTTCCGGTGTAGGATTATTTTATTATGTTTACATTGTATTCTTTTCCACACCGTCTATGAAGTAGCGCTTTAGGTGCGCTTTTTTATGTAGTGGTAACCTCTGGAGACCTATTCCATCTAATTAACAATTTTAGATCGAAATAATGTACTTTATTTTCACTGGAAAGCATACATGCATTTTTATTTTAGTTCTTGTTTGCTTCCTTGCTGCGTGTCTTTTTTACATCATCTTTTTAAGTCACTTTGGAATGAGTATATTTTCCTTAATTTCTTCTATTGCTACTTATGTACATTTTTATTACAAACTGTTGTCCTTTATATTTTCCGATTTAATCTCTGCATTCCCCCTTATTCAGTTGATATATAATCAACAGAATAATTAACATCCATTTTTTCCTCATTCATTCCAACCAAATACTGATGTATATTCTGAATAACTACAGATATATCCATGCACACAAGTCTTACACATAATACAATTGTCTGAAATTATCCTAATATAATCCGAAGGCGTAATATTTTGTAAGCAAATTTTTCTGTCATCTGACATTCTGAACATGTGATATATGAACATATCAGATCTACCGAGTGGCAATTTCAAATAGTTCTCCCTTGCATATTTCAGAGCTTTCTAAAAATTTTTCGCAGATAAGCAGTTTCGTCTGAATTAGTTAAACTTCATAATTCTGTCCCTGCAATAGATCGAATCAAATCGTATTTAACGAACTATTTCCGAAAACTAATAGTCCGCCAAAATCCAGACGCATCAACAGTTTCCAGTCAGTTTCTCCAATCAGCCAATTGCTTACTTCAATTAGAGTTGATGATGTAGAAAGTCGAATTAATGGTTTGGCCAGATCCCAGTAGTTTATGACGAACAGTTACTATCTATAAAAGCAAACAATTAGCATTATTTTTATTATTATATATTGTCTTTCAACAATCGCTCATCTGCACAGAGTAACTACGGCTATTGTAAGAGCGTTTGAGGAAAAGAAATACTGCCTTGCAATATTCCTGGATGTCTCACAAGCTTTTGATCGGGTTTGGCATTTAGTATTAATCTGTAAGGTGAGCAAATTGTTACCGCGTAACTATTGTCAATTGCTGGAGTCATATTTATTCGGAAGATTAGAATTTAGAGTGCCGCACGAAATGGCGTTCTCGACATTTAAAAATGTCTCGGCTGGAGTTCCACAAGGTAGCGTCTTACGACCTCTCCTGTATCTACTCTATACTGCCGACATTCCAACAACAAAAGAAATACTTCTTGGAACCCTTGCTGACGACACAATTACTATGGCAAAAGATATATTTCTGCCTAGGACAATAGAAAAAGTACGAGTGGCAGTCGACAAAATCTACAAATGGACGAAAGAATGGAAAATTCAACTTAGTAGCTCCAAATCTGTCCAGGTTAATTTGGATTGAGGCGAAATAATAAGAACTCAATTATATCACTGAATGGATGCCTGATTCCTCAAGCAGAATCCGCTAAATACCTTAGAATCCCTTTTGACGGTAGATTAAATTGGAAGCATCACGTTAGACAAAAAGCAAAACACATTAGAACCAAAATGAAACAACTATACTGGTTAGTCGGAAGATACTCTCAACTTGATCTAAAATCAAAAAGGTTGATCTATAATACAATTTTAAAGCCAATTTGGACCTATGGGGTGTAAATATGGGGTTTCACTAAAAATTCAAATCAACTAGTCATACAGCGCTGTCCAACCAAGGTTCTTCGATTAATTACCAATGCCTATCGTTATGTAACTAATGAAGAACTGCACGATGACCTGGAAATTAAATGGATTTGCGAAGTTATCCAAGATTTCGCTTTGAAACACGAAAGAAGATTACTAAATCATACTAACGTGGAAGCAATACAACTGCTGGACAGCGCGCAGGATGTCAGAAGATTGAAACGAACAAAACCAACCATAGCAAACTATAGCTATAAGTTGTTAATTAATAAATAATTATAATTTTATAATTGAGGAATACATACTGATGTATTTTCTCACACTCGTCTTGCTTCTTAATTAATCCAAGTACATAGGAAAAGTAGTAATAAATTAATTGTAAGTTAAGATTGTACTAAGCGTATCTAATAAAGATGTTATAAAAAAAATTGTCTTTGGATTTGCATGTTATTAACAACCTGTGATACTGCGCGTTATTCTGTTGCAGTTTTATACACTATTGTCACAAGTTATCCATTTTCATGTCCCGTAATCATTTGTTACAAAACTGATTCGATTTCGCCTGGTTTCAGCAGCAATTTACAAATGGAAACTGAAAACAGATAGCTCTGTTCTATTTTTCACTATTGTTTCATAGAAGGCCAAAAAATCGAACTTCTTTTAGTGTCTACTGTCAAAATTTTGCGAAACTTTTTCTATAATTATACCCAGGGGGAGGTTTTTCTTTAACACCAAAATTTCCAGAACGCATCTGGGTTCACCTGAGCATCTGAGCAGCCACCATATTGAACACCAAACAACTGATAGTAAAGCTGTGCCGCTTTTTTACATTTTCGGAAATAAAAAAGTAAAATATGACGAAAATTACCTTCTGAAATCTCCAAAAGCAACCGCTTTTGATTGAGAAAACGAATAATTAATATATTTTCCCCTAACCTTATATTAGGTGACTCTCAAATACGGTTTGTTTCTAAGGTGAAAGCGTTCACTGAACTGAATTATGACCAAATTGTGAAGGTTAATAATAATAATCGTGATCTTTAATTAATAATCAAATAATAAAAAACTATATGGGAGATCTTAATTTACAAGAGGAAAAAGGTACTGGAAAACACAAATACTCAAACAAAATAATTGAACAGGAATAAAAACAAGTAATTTAATTATACGCCTCGATTTCATTGTCCGAATGTCTTTCGTTAAATAAAATATTAATTAGGAAAGCAAGAATGAGTGGTGCGGGGGTCTCGGTACAAAAGGTAATTTGAGTACGATGAAAAGTTTGAGGACACTTTAGATATTTTCATTAAAATTTTAATTTATGGAAACGAAGTTTTAACGATGCCTCTATTTAACCTGTTTTCGACGAACGACTTTTTTTCCATTAATAATAATCTACATTCGATTCGGGGGAATATTTTGTTTCTCGTTTGAGACGTTCCCTTTTTGCGGATCAAAATTAGAATTTTGTAACGTTTAATAATTCATTTTTTCGAACTTTGGATACTTTCCATTATTGTTTATCTAATTATTAATTAGCAGTTAATATATTAAACAAAGTTGGCTTTTAATTTTCAATAGGTATCTCCATAAATCCCCTGTCTTTCTAAGAAAAATGATTTCATAATTGAACTTTAGAAGTACATAACTTTAAAGCATCAGAAGGCTTAATATATTTTAGGGTAATTTGAAGAATTTGCGTTTGCTATTAAGAATAGACCAGAAATTACAGACTGTGTTACTAATACTAATTTAGTATAACCTAATGAGTGTTTTGCTTAGCTTAAGTATGTCTTTAATTAGTTTAATATGTAATAATCTTTAGGGTTATATATTGACTCGGTGAATGAACAGGATATTAGGTTAAGTAAAAGTACGGTAGGGCTATGGAAGTGGTACTGTTACAAAGGGGTAGATAATAGAAAAGAGGGCGAGACTTTTTTTTGGGCCTGGAACCGGGAAGGGGAATCCTGTTACGGATACCTGGTCGG